>NC_137352.1:10696914-11079414 GCF_965287045.1 Carcharhinus amblyrhynchos
TGGAGGTCAATTTAGAAGTATGGAAACAAATGCAGCCCAATCCAAAATAGGGATGTGTTTGGCATCTGCTAACTTCATACCTGTTTTCAATAGTTCTGTCTCATTAAATGCACCACTAAGACCCTTCTGATCAGGCATACTCCATCAAAACTCAAAGTCAACATTTCACCACCATTTCCTCATAGAAGCACGACAATGTTTCATTGGCTTACCTCCCACTTCCCTGAAACCAAAATAAAATCCTTTCTTGGCGATGCCATGAAATGGAACGTTCCATCTCAGGGACAGGGAAAAAAAAGCTATCAGCCTTTATCCTACATCAGGAAAGTACATTTCAAGTAAGCCGTTCAGAGTAACTTAGACAGCAGCTGTGAACAAGCTGTGACTTGGACCACCTCTCCTCACTTCCCACTTCTTCAAAAATAAACAGGATAATGACAATAGGCCTCACTGTGGGATTTATGATAAGGAAAAATATGACGGAAAAAAGGTACAATTGTTTCCTAAGATCATATATTTTGAAATAGCCTCATGTCTTTCCTAATGCAATGTCACTTCTGCACCAAAATGAAAAACATTATAAGATTATGTAATAAAGTTATCACTTTAACAACATTGATAAGTTTCTCCCACACCAGAATAGGATGATTCACTCTGGGTCAGTCTTGTTCATATCCTAGTGACCAAATACAAAGCAACATTGGCAAAAGCCTAAGAACAAGTCACGTGCCTGCTCTATCAGTCACAAAATGACAAACCTCTGGAAAGGAAAGGTCAAATTGGTGGTGATGGTTGTGTGTGTGTGTGTGTGTGTGTGTGTGTGTGTGTGTGTGTGTGTGTGTGTGTGTGTGTGTGTGTGTGGGGGGGGGGGTGTATAATTGGTGCATTTTAATTAGAAAATGGTTGCATTCAAAAAACTTCCACGTTATAATAATGGAAAACATACATCTTAAAAACATTACAAAATGTTAGGATGGAACACAAAATTGATTGGAAAATACAGTTCTACTAAATCCTGAAATCATTAGGGGATATAGATCATATAACAACAGTAATTGGAAAAATTAACCCATTAAACTATATCTCTACATCACAATCACAACAACATTGTCAATCAACTAAGCAACACTAAGTAATACTAAAGTTCTTGTCCATTGTTAATCTGCTGACCAACTTTATTCTCTCAATTAACTGATGCTAAAATCGATGTGACATCTAATGCAGCTCCAGAGAAGAAAGGTTTCAAACTGTCTCTCGAAAAAAAAGCAATTCTCTATTTTTAATACTGGCATCTTTGAGGGTTGTACTCAACTGCCTACAAAATAGGGATTCCACCCCTAACAGTAAACATGGTGTGATGGCAGCAATATAAATTAATCACTTCTGTAATACAGTGCAGAGATTTTAATGAGGAAATCTCTGAAATTACTAAGTTTAAATCTATAGACATGCGAGGACAATGGCTGGAAGTGCTCAAATACAGGGACAAGTATTGGTGGTTGATACACAAGTTATCTTCAAACTGCAATACTACTTATAGAAAACATCTTTCTAACTACTGTACATACATCATCGCAGTAACTACATTCTATTGCCACGATACAGCAAACTTTTTAATGGGCACTTACTTCAAAAATAGTTGACTAAGATTAACCTTTTAAAAAAGGCATTAACAATCAGTCTCTTGGCCAAATGCCATACATTAAACATTTAAATTGTTAATGTAAAGCAAGACACCCCTTAGTGTGTTGCAAAGAGTCATTCAGAATATCCGATTAACACTAACAATTATGATCAATGACATTATCTCACACAAGTGCAATTTTATCATTGGTTCATATATCATGCTCACCTCAAGGCTACAACTGCAATTTCAAACTAAAACTGGTTTGGAAAAGAAAACAATTCTGCTTTTAATTTTTTGTTCAAAATATAAAGCAAAAATTATTGCAGCAGGCAAATAAATGTACTGATTACTCTAACAGATAAAAAGCTGCTCCCACTTTTGGACTTGTCATAAAATGCAATAAATTACACTTCACTGAAAAACAGTTCACTGCTCTGTGGAAATGCAATATCAAACCTACTTTAATGGTAGTATTAAGCATTTTACAAACTGTGCTGCAGTGTGTCTGTTACTATATAAAATTTGAACAGCCACAGAACACGAAGTGGACTTCATATTCTTCAATCTTAACTTAAAACTATATTAATGTACATCAGCTGGCAGATGTTTAGACACCCCTGCTTTTTGTGAAATCTGACACTTGTTTGTCCATTAAATATTTCGATCAAATCACAAAAAGTTCCATCTTACTAAACAGCCCACATTTAATGAGTAATTTTTACCCCATACACAGCCATTACAAGAAATCTGCTCGTCAATAGTAATCGCATTCAACACACTAGAAATGGGTAAATGACCAACTTGTGCCCTACGAAACTAAACTACTGCAATTGAGTCTTTTAAGATCAATTTCAAAATTGTAAATTGTTGCCGAACTCTGCAAGCAGCAATGTTACTTGAAATAAGCTTATAAACTACGATTGTTTTGATAAGACACCACTGAGTGTTTTCATTTCACCAAGTGACAGGGATTGCAATTAACTGGACGTTTCAATGGAGCAACGGGTTAGTTAACTCACTGGAAAGTGTGTAGGTCCAGCCTGGCCGTTAAACAGTCTCCACCCACCCCCGCCGCAAACTTGTTCCAATATTTATTGGGGAAAGACAAAAAAAACACTTTCACAAGGGGACAGAAAAGGGGAGAGAAGGGGCCAGGTCAAATTGACAGCTCCGGACTGGACTGACACCCTCCGGCCGGACAATGTTACATATAAAAAAAGGACTGATTTTCACAAACAAACCTCGAAAGATAGAGAGACTGAAAAAAAAGGGGCAGAGGGAGGAACCTCTAACAAAGTCTAGATTGAGAGGAAGGGGAGAGATAGAGAGAGAGAGAGAGAGAGAAGGGGGTGAAACAAGACATTTTTCCCCTCACTTGCTCCCAGTGACAGCTGTCAAACACAGACGGGGGTGGTGCGAGGAGGGAGGATTTTATTACCCCCTTTTTGTAGAAAAAATAGAGAAAGAAAGTAACCCCCTCAGCGGAATGGGGGGGGGGAAAGAGAGGAAAGCACCTTCTCCCCTCAGGAGATTTTGGGGGGAGGTACAGAAGCCAGGAACCGTGAGGTGATAGAAGTTGAGGGGCGGGGGGGGGTGTCACTGCTCTAGGTGGTGGGGAGGGTAAATCACAGATAGACACAAGACTGGGCAAGAGAGAGAGAGAGAAAGCAAACCCCCGGGGTCAGTGGGGATAGAGAGGAAAGCAGCTTCTCCCCTCAGGAGTCGGTGGACGGCGGGGGGGGGGAGGTGGAGGGAAGGAATAGAGGCCGTGAGGAGATGATAGAAGTTATTACCCCGTGCAGTGGGTAAATCACAGATATCTATGAAGGTTATACACAAGTGAGAGCAAAAAAAAGAGATGATGGGGAGATTAGAAGCAAAATTAAAATAATATTTTTTTCTGAGGGGGAGGGATACGTTACTTTGGCCTTGGTGACGATGTGAGTGGCCAGCTTGACCACGGCGAAGTTGCCCTTGCCGATGGTCCTCTCGATCTCGTAGTAGCCGATCCGGGCCGGCCCGCTTTTGTGCGGCGGCTGAGGAAGGTTCCCGTTCCTCACGGCACCGCTGGACGCCATCTTGTCGAAAACAGCCGGAGCCGGAGCCGGAGCGCGCGCGCGGGCACGCCGGGCGCGGGCACGCGGCGGGGAGAGGGGGGGGCGCGTGCCTCCCGCCTCGCGCACGCACACCCTCACTTGGCGGTTGACGCGAGGGGGAGGGTGGCGCGTGCTCGCTCCGGGGCCTACGCCGAGCGTGCTCGTTCTCCCGTGGTGTCGCGCATGCGCGCTTCCCCCAGCGCCCGCGGCGGTGACGCTGGTGGAAGAGCCCGGGAGCGTTGACGTCAATGCAAATGAGCTCGGGGTGGCCTCCGGCTTGTTCAGTGTTGCCTTTTTGCATATCACTTACTGTACACACACATACTGTATATGTATGTATGTATCTATGTATGTATGTCACCCCCTCCGTGCCTAATTGTGCCAGGGATGTGCACTTAACATCAGTCCAGTTTGGAAGTTTGCAATTATTATTTTTTCTTGTAAATCATTGTATTTTTTCCAATCTCTCCCCTCCCAAGCCCCTCAATCAGCAACTAACATTAAAACAATGGGGGTGGTGGGGGGGACGTGAAAGGCTTGCAAATAACTCAGCAAATTAATCAGCATAGAGAAAACGTTAACGTCATAGGTGACATCACTCCGATACCAATTTTCACTCATTGCTGATATTAACTTTAGGGAGCGTAGGGGGCGGCACGCCAGTGGGTTATCATTGATATTTGCTTACAAAGTCAGTGGTTAGCGCTGCCGCCTCAGAGCGCTGGGGACCCGGCATGGGTCACTGTCTGTATGGAGCCTGCACGTTCTCCCCATATCTGGGTGCTCTGATTTCTTCCACATTCTGAAAGACGTGCTGGGTAGGTTGCACTGAAATCAGGGGATTTCACAGTAACTTCATTGCAATACTAATGTAAGCCTTACTGGTGACTAATAAATAAACTACTTTTACATACCCCTGTCTCCATCAAAAGTGAGAGTACAGAGCTTCAGGTTTCTAGGTGTTCAGATCACGAACAATTCGTTCTGGTCCCTCCACACCAATGCTATTGTTAAGAAAGCCCACCAGCCTCTACTTTCTCAGTAGGCTAAGGAAATTTGACATGTCCACCAATACTCTTACCAATTTTTCCGATTGCATGATAGCTTGGTATGGCTCCTTTTCTTACCAAGACCACAAGAAACTACAAAGGGTTGTGAGCATAGCCCAATCGCATCATGCAAACCAGCTTCCTGTTGGGAAAATGATACGAAAGTCTGGGGTCACGTAACAACCGGCTCAAGAACAGCTTCTTCCTTGCTGCCATCAGATATTTGAATGGATCTACCTTGTATTAAGTTGATCTTTCTCTACACACTAGCTATGACTGTAACACTACACTCTGCACTCTCTCATTTTCTTCTCTATGAATATAGCATGCAAAGAACAATACTTTTCACTGTATACTAATACATGTGACAATAATAAATCAAATCAAATCAAACCATCCATTGATTCTGTTTACACTTCCCACTGCCTTGGGAAAGCAGACAGCATAAGCAAGGACCTTACTCACTCTGGACATTCTCTTCCACTTTCTTTGGTCAGGAAAAAGACACAGAAGTCTGAAAAACATACCAATCATCTCAAGAGCAGCTTCTTCCCTGCTGCCATCAGGCTTTTGAACGGTCCTATCGCACATTAAGCTGATCTTTCTCTTCAACTGAAATACTATATTCTGCAACCTATCCTTTCTTCTGTCCTATGCATTTTTTGAACAATATGCTGTGTTTGTAACAGCTCTCAAGAAACAATACTTTTCACTATCTCCCAATATATGTGACAATAATAAATCAATCAATTAATAAATCAATCAATTTTCCTGCATTTTCTGCTTTTATGTCTGATTACACCCAACCAGTTCCTAGGATTAGAGAGTTCCAACTCTGTACTTCTCTCTTTCTCCTTTAAGACATTCCTTCAAACTTAGCTGAGCTAACCAAGACTGTGACCAAAACCAGAAAATGCTGAAAAGTCTCAGCAGGCCTAACAGCATCTCTGAAGAGAGAAGAGAGCCAAAGTTTCGAGTCTGGATCAGTCTTTATCAGGGCTGAAGACAGCACTGACAAAGAGTCATCCAGACTTGAAATGTTGGTTCTATTCTCTCTCCACAGGTGCTGTCACAGCTACTGAGATTTTCCAGCACTTTCAGTTTTTGTTTCAGATTCCAGCATCCACAGCAATTTGCTTTTGCCAAACATTTGGCCACCAGTCCTAATGTCACCTTATGTGGCTCAATATCATGTTTTGCTTCATAACTCTTCGGTGAAATGCCTTAGGATGTTTGATTACTTTAAAAGAACTAAAATAATATATGTTGCTGTGGTTACTAATATTTACATAGCTTATCTCTCTTACTCCATCCTCCCTCCTGGGACCAAGAGTTTTAAAAACCCAACTTTGAATTACAGTTCAAAAGCAGCAGTTCAGAGGCCTCAACTCCAACTGTATAATACATTGTGAATTCATAAATCTGACAAATTTGTGGTTTAATGCAGAAGTTTCTACTATACTGTCAAATTGCCATTTAAATCCCAGCTGGTCCATTAATGTCCTTTAAGAACTTGCCAGCCCTACACGGGACTCCACATATTCTCTTGTCTCTTAATGCCTCTGGGTAAATGGAGATCAGCAATATATGCTACTTTAACAGCATCATTCACTTCCCATAAACTAAAAGAAAACACACTTTATTAATTTACGTATTTTAAGAAAGCATACTCATATATTAGAGTCAAAGAACATATAGCTCGTCCATGTCGCCCTTTTTTTTAAACAGCTAAGCTAATCCCAATTGCCCGCATTTGGCCTATATCCCTCTATACCCATCATACCCATGTAACTGTCTAAATGTTTTTTAAAAGGCAAAATTGTACACGCCTCCACTATTCATGATTTTATAAAGCACTATGCGCTCCAGGGAAATAAGTCCTAGCCTATCCCATTGTTCCTTATAATTCAAATTTTCCAGTCCTAGCAATTAACTGCGGGATAAATTGCATTGTCTTCATTGAACAAAAAATGTTCCAAAAGGTTTTTTCAGTTTCTTGACAAACGTACGTCACTAGATTGTCATCTAACTGCAACAACATGTCACTTTTTCATGTGTCATCATGGATGTTCTTTTAAAAAACAGCATAACATTTTTACCGAGACTCAGGTGAGTCTCCACAAAAGACTGATATAAGATATTTTTGTTTCTTTTTAAAGTAAAGTTTTAAAGTTTATTTATTAGTCTCAAGGAAGGCTTACATTGCAATGAAATTACTGTGAAATTCCCCAGTCCCCACACTTCGGTATTTTTTGAGTAAATGTACCTAACCAGCATGTCTTTCAGCCTGTGGGAGGAAACCCACGCAGACATGGGGAGAATGTGCAAACTCCACACATATAGTGACCCAAGCTGGGAATTGAACCTGGGCCTCTGTGAGGCAGCAGTGCTAACCACTGTGCCACCGTGCCGCCCAAACAATGCTACATCTTGTTATTTACCTTGTTGGCTATTTAAGTTCATGGTTAAATTGAGCTGATATTGCTGAATCTTATTTCAAGAAAACAGAAATCCAACAAATCCTGTACATTGGCTAGTGATTCCTTAACATTAGATTTGTGAACAAGTTATCAATTGAAGTTATATGCTACTTAGTGAAAGTGGAAAATAATTTGTGACATAGGTGTACAACTTACATTGAACTGGAATATACTGGAAACTTAAGCCATAGCAATGGTGCATCTGGTACAGGTAATAATTAATACTTCCACGAATGGCTTAGTCCATCACCTATACCATGAAACATTTTTTTTGAAGTTTATTTATTAGAATTCAAAGTAGGTTTACATCAAAACTACAATGAAGTTACTGTGAAAATCCCCACACTCCATCGCCTGTTCAGGTAAATTGAGGGAGAATTTAGCGTAGCCACATACCTAACCAGCACATCTTTTGGACTGTAGGAGGAAACTGGAGCACCCGGAGGAAACTCATGCAGACTCAAGGAGAACATGCAAACTCCACACAGACAGTGAACCAAGCCGGGGAATTGAACGCGGGTACCTGGCACTGTGAGGCAGTGGTGCTACCCACTGTGCCAGTGTGCCATTTTTCCAATTTCCTGAACCTTTTGCTCAGCTCCACCTTTTCCCTTGCCAAGTTAGTTGAACAGCTTATTCTAATTCTGGTGCCATTAAAATCGAGAAATTGGGTTTGCTAATGAAAACTGAAATTGTTGCAGAGCAGAATAGTACTATGTTGGCAGGAGAGGGTGAGCATACAGGAAACTAAAGAGAACCATGTTTAAAAGCAGTAACATCGCCACTGGGAAATTTTACTACAGTTGATGTCTCAATTCTAAATGTTCTTGATGTAACCAATCAAAGCAGAACTCTTATTTTTGAAGGTTTAATGTAATGCGAATGCACGTTATTTATGGGTATTTCACACAGAGCTGCATACTGTAGGTGATCCCTGAAACACTGATATTGTCTCATGGAGTGATTCCGTAAGCACTTTCTAATATCAACTATGAGTGAAGTACAACACTCTCCCTAAAATTCCCAGCACCCAGTTATGTCCCTGTGATACAAAGTGAGATTTACAGAATTACTCTTTGTTCTTGGGGAAATATTTATTCAGTTTTTATCCCTGTTTATATGTTTAAACCATTTGCTGCCAGATATGAATAAACAAACAAACTGGGTCAGAATTCCTGTAGAAATCAACAGTCAAAAGTAATTCTTAACTGTTTGTTGACCGCACTGCTCCCAATCATGATTGTTGCAGCATCTCCCAGTTACTTCAAGGCAAATTGTGGCATAAGTTGCCACTGAAGGATTAGGAGCACAATACCTAACTTATGCCATTCATTGCTAATTTTGCCATTGCAGGTTATTATATCCAAAAGGTTTTTATTATGTGGTATAATCACTTCCTATGCATGAAATTAAAGAAGAATTCTTAGACTAAAGCGCAAAGGTTTCCAATGACACTTCAGTGAAGTAATTTTGCTTTAACTTTATACATCAAGCAAAATGATTAACCTGCAGGGATGGCAAATTATCCATCTGTGATGTTCTGTGAAGTAAATTGGGTTATATTTCCATTTATAATTGGGTTATTATGTCCATTAAAACCACAGAAGTGTCCTTAAGTGACAATAACTCACCTAATGTTCACAGTTATCTGTTTCTTTGCTACCCAGTTCATCCTTCATTACAAAACTCATCATTTTTTGTTTTATTTTCCAAGAACCACAATTCTCTAAGACTCATTTCCTCCCCCAGTTTTCCCTTTCAAGATGTGTCACAAAATGAAGCTTGGTACTTGGCCAGTGCATTCACTATCAGTCAAGCAGCCCATTGCTCAAACCTAGATATTGCAGTGCCAAGCCTGGTCTTCTACCTCTAGACCTACCGAAGCATATCCTCCAAGGCCATCTGCCATCTTCCCCACAAAGAGTCAAAGCCTTCCACCAGTTATGCTGCAAGCACAGGGATAGAACAGCATAAGAGCAGCAGGGCAAATGGAAGTTAAGCACAAGTGGAATGAATGCATAGGAGTGATTAGTTGATGTTTACATGCAATGTGATATGATTTGGTTTATAAATTTCATAAATGATTTGGAATGGTTACTTTGTGTTGGCTTTTAGTTCTGCAATGTGACAACGCGGACAACATCTCAGTGACAAAAGGAAGGTAAGGTGTGGGACTCTTGACCGTTGATGAGTGGAAAATTGGGGTTGCATTTACTGAAGTCGCAGTTAGATGAGCTTTGGATACACAGTTGGATCAGAAATTAGCTGCATATCTGAGGGGTGGTGACGCCCTAGTGGTATTATTGCTACATTTTTAATCCAGAAACTCAGCTAATGTTCTGGGGACCCTGATTTGAACCCTGCCAAGGCAGCAGGTGAAATTTGAATTCAATAAAATATATCTGGAATTAAAAGTCTACTGATGACGATAAAACCATTGTTGTTTGTTAGAAAAACCCACCTGTTTCACTAATGCCCGTTAGGGAAGGAAATTTGCCATTTTTACCTGGTCTGTCCTACGTGTGACTCCAGACCCACAACAATGTGGTTGACTCTCAACTGCCCTCGGGCGACTAGCGATGGGCAATAAATGCTGGTCCAGCCAGCGATGTCCATGTCCCATGAATGAATAAGATAAAACTACTCTTACCAACCTTTACAGATGCACCATAGAAAGCATTCTTTCTGGTTGTATCACAGCTTGGTATGGCTCCTGCTCTGCCCATGACTGCAAAAAATTACAGAAGGTCATGAATGTAGCTCAATCCATCACATAAACCAGCCTCCCATCCATTGACTCTGTCCACACTTCCCGCTGGCTCAGCAAACCAGCCGGCATAATTAAGGACCCCACACACCCCGGACATCAAGATACAAAGTCTGAGGTCAAGTACCAACCAACTCAAGAACAGCTCCTTCCCTGCTGCCCTAAGACTTTTGAATGGGCCTCCCTTGCATTAAGTTGATCTTTTTCTACAGCCTAGCTATGACTGTAACATTACATTCTGCACTCTCTCGTTTCCTTCTCTATGAACAGTATACTTTGTCAGTATAGTGTGCAAGAGACGATTCTTTTCACTGTATACTCATACATGTGACAATAATAAATCAAACCAAATCAAATCAAATACTCTTCCTGGACTTCAGTTGCTCATACTGCTGGTGCCAAGGGCTGTGTCTTCCTGAATATGAGATTGTGCAGCGTGCAGCAGACCACTACGAATATTGATATGAAATCTGATAATGCTGCAAGGCTCCACCAGAATGATTCAAGCTGTAGAAGCATTGCTTCAGTGGTCTGATCAATCACATTTCCTATAGCAGCATGGCTCTTGTTGGATGCCTGCTGTACAATTCTGTCTGAGTTGAGCACCAGACTCATGAGCCATATTGTCAAAGTTTAGCCTCTGTTGCCCAGTAACCACCCTTTTGGTTTGCCACAGCGGCCCAATTGTTGACTGCTGCCTGGATACCAGCATGCGGGGCTGTGGACAGTTGCATTCCAGCTGGACATTGAGTAAGTAGGTTCCCTCTCAGTTTCTGTGAATCTCATAGGGTGAAATGTCTCTACTCCAGCTGTCTTGGAATATAGAGTCTGAGTGATCTCCCTTGTACAAAGGCAAAATGGCATGTGTAGCATGGATAAAGCAAGTGTTGGGCCATATTTTGTAGGCTATACTGTCACACCTTCTTTAGGCCAGCACATGTCAATTTCTACTTCTTACTTAAAAACTCAAATAGACAAAGCTGTCAGAGTGAGACAATTTTCAGGTGCAAGATTTCCTTTAACAAAAATAAAGGTATAAAAAATAGAAAACAGCAAGTAGTAATTGAACATGGGACAACAGAGAAGACAGAGCTCCACAAATGCCTTTCTTAATCTTTTCCTTTACCCGTCCTCTGTTTCTCCAATCCTCTATTACCATCAACTATTGGCTTTTCCTTGGCATCTGTGGGACTTGTGGCATAGTGGTTAGCACCGCTGCCTCACAGCACCAGAAAACCGGATTCAATTGCCGGTTTAGTCACTGTCTGTGTGGAGTTTGTGCATTCTCCTCGTGTCTGCCTGGGTTTCCTCCGGGTGGTCCAGTTTCCTCCTACAGTTTAAAGATGTGCAGGTTAGGTTGATTGGCCATGCTAAATTGACCTTTAGTGTCAGGGGGCTAGCTAGGGTAAATGCATGGGGTTATGGGGATAGGGCCTGAGTGGGTTTGTAGTCGGTGCAGACTCGATGACCCGAATGGCCTCCTTCAGCACTGTAGTCTTCCACGTCTATGAAATCCTTTGCTTTCTGTCATGCGAAGCAGGCATATCCCAGCATGCTCGTGTCCAGCTTTTTGATAGATGACTTTCGTTATTGCTGTGCATGCTGGGATAGCCCTATCTCCATAATAATCTTATTTTTCTCTCATTCTCTAAAATCAGAAGGCACAGGAAATTTACGGTTTACAAGAACAATGTGTGCACCCAAGAGGTGTGATCCTCAACAAAGAGAACAGAAACCTTCCACATCACGATCCAAGAAAGCTGATGGCCTAAGAATTACATATTTGTTGAATTTTACAATACAGACAATCTGGTCCATCGTTCCGATATAAATCTATGTTCCTATCCCTTTGCCCAAATAACACTGCCAATCTGCTTTGAGAAAATTGTTAATATGTGTCACAACTTAGCAAAACTTTTTTTCCCAACAAATGTTAATGTCGAAACATTCCTTTTTAATGAGAGATGGAATCATTTTCTTACTAAAGAATGATAATTTTATCAGCATTCCGATTGGAGTCTGATGCTATGTTACAACCCTTTTTTTATCCTTGTAGCTAGCGCCTGGATGACCTTTGTAAATCTTGATATTAATGGTATTTCCTGTAACTGTTGAGTGATTATACGAGATAAGGTTGTGCCACTGTTTACATTTTTTGAGTTAAACATTCTGGTACATTTTTACTTAATTTGATTCAGGCATAGGTCCAGCAGGTCTAATACAGGTCTGGGCATTTGATGTCTCTTTCCTGATGTTCAGTGTACAGCAATTGTGCTTTGCAAGGAACATTGGCCATTCAGTGGGGTAAAATGCTGTTGTTATCTTTGATGTTCTTTGTGGCTGTGCTGATGCTTTTGGCTCTTCTTAATCTTGACTTCCTACAAAATCTTTTAGTTCTCATCCTATTCTATTCATTTTCCTAGTTTTGTTCATTTATCCTTTGTTACTGCTAATCAACTACATTTATTATATTCTAGCTGGTATTTTGTGTTGATGCTCAGAATATTTGGACAATGGTGTAATCCACCAAAGAATTACTCTGATGCTAAGGCTCAGCTAGTTGTAATAGGGCTGTGTCACTGCACACCCTGGTCAATTGGAGGCCTATTCTCTTCAACAACTCCAAATGTTAATTAGATAGTGTAGATTTTGCATCTCCAACATTTTTCTTCTCTTTTTATAACTTTCCTGCAGCTTGTTTTGTATTTGTAACAAAATGAGAAACTTTGAAAAGTGACGTCTGAAATGTGAGAGATTCAAAACAGTTAAATATGGAGATAAGTGATCTGCAGGTCCTGTCTATCACTTCTAAACTGTTCATTTTAAATCCCTACATTGCAGAAGGAGGCCATTTGACCCACTGAGTCTCCACCAACTCTCTGACAGAGCAGCCATCCAGGTCTTTTCCCGTAACACCATGTATTTACTCTGCCTAACCTACACATCTTTAGAATGTGGGAGGAAACAGGAGCACTCGGAAGAAACCCACACAGACACAGGTAGAATGTATGAAGACAGTCACCCAAGGCTGGGAATCAAACAGTGCGGAGAGACAGCAGTGCTAACCACAGTGCCACCATGTCACCCTAATTGCAGAGATATTTTCTTAACTGTCTCTTCTTCTTGTCAATGTACTTTCCTTCTTTCTCTCTTCCTTTCTTGACACCATTGACTCCCGTTGGATATGGTTCCATGGGCACCAGCAGCCTTCTGTTTCCTGGTCAGAGTTGCTGTTCCCCATTCTCAAGCTCAGACAGTGAACGTTAGCAGGCTATTCAACGCTTGGGAACATCACCTTTTGATTCAGTCCTGTTCTTACCTCACCACCACATGCGCACTTTCCGGGGGGAGGTGGAAGTAATGGAGGTTGGGGGAATGTAGTGGAGGGTTACTGGATAACAGAGCAGGTACTGGTCGATTTTCACCTCTCTAGACCAGAGTCCTTGATGCCGGCTGTAACACTTTTTCAGGATTAACAGTGAAATAATGGACTCAACACAGAATAGGAATGAAACCAAACACGTTCGTATGTGGTTTGTGTACTTTGACTTATCAACTCATCCATTGGTAACTCTTCATTTTTGTCCTTTGGTTCTATGTTGCACTCCATACTTCCCTTACCAGGTGAACACCTGGTTTACTCACCATGTTACAGATTTAAAAAATTAATGCTTTTTTTTCCCCTGACTTTTTAAGTCATCCCCACACACCAAACCAAACAATCCGGGCATCAACTTGCTCTGAAACGCATTCACTGGGCTGCTCTAATGAGAAAAAATGAATTTGCCTTTACATAGCACCTTTCATGTCCTCTGGATATTCCAAAATGATTCACATTCAACAAAATAATTTTGACTTGTGTTCCCCGTGGTAGTTCAGAAAGCAAAACAAGATTCTAAAACAGCATTGAGATAAAGACCAGTTAATCTGTTTTAATGGTACTAGTTGAAGGATAAATATTGGCCAAGACACCACAGAAAACAAACAGAAAATGCTGGAAATTCCCAGCATTTTCTGACAAAGGGTCATCATACCCAAAACATTGGCTCTGTTCTCTCCCCAGAGATACTGTCAGACCTGCTGAGATTTTCCAGCATTTTCTGTTTTTGTTTCAGATTCCAGCATTCGCAGTATTTTGCTTTTACCATAGAGAACATTCCAGCTGCTCTTCGCTTAGAGACTATGATCTTTGGTTCCGTGCTACAGCAGCTCCAGGAGTGCAGCACTCCTTCAGTGATGCACTGGAGTGTCAGCCTAGATTATATGCTTAAACCTCATGGAATGTGACTATGAACCCATGGCCTTCTGAGTCAGGGACAGGTATAGTATCACTGAGCTAAAACTGACACCCTGATAATTACTGGGGCTTTGCTGGACTGGTTCAGATTTATGGTGAGTGAGGGGGTGGGGGGGTGGGGGGCAGGGAGTGAGGGGGGTTGGGGGGGTTGGAATTGTTAAAATAATGCACGTTGCATGCTCTCTCCACAGAGGATCAGGCATTCACCCCAGAAAACATCTGCGGTACTCAGTACAGGTAGCGTGAACAAAGCAAGTTTGGAACCAGTGCACTAATTGTTTGTTGAGTTCATTAGGCCTCTAAGTTCATAGAATCGCTACAATGCAGAAGGAGGCCATTCAGCCCATCGAGCTAGCACTGACAACAATCCCACCCAGGGCCTTTCCCCATAACCCCACATATTTACCCTATTCGTCCACCTGACACTTAAGGGCAATTTAGCATGGCCTAGCAACCTAACCCACACATCTTTGGACTGTGGGTGGAAATCGGAGACCCAGAGGAAACTCATGCAGACATGGGGAGAATGTGAAAACTCCACACAGACCGTCGCCCGAGGCCAGAGTTGAACACGGCTCCCTGGTGCTTGAGGCAGCAGTGCTAACCACTGTGCCACTGTGTCACCCGTTGTACTTGCCTAACACATATAACAGCTGGAGTACCTCAAGAATGTTCCACCTCCACAGAGCCAGTTGTAATGAGCAATGTAGGAAGGAAAAGCATTTTTTAAAGAAATCAATGTTAAGCACTTCTTGTCCTTTGCCTCCTGACCCCTTTGCACTCTCTTGGTCAATTCACCCATGTATCCCCTGCACTTCTCACCTTTTACCCAGTGCTAAGTGCTCCTGACCCCCCACCAGGAAAGGAGTCAGACAACGAAAAAGCCGCCATCAGCCCTGCTGTGGTTGTTGACATCCAAAAATATGGCCCTGGGTTCTCCCACACGACATACAAGAAGAGTCTAGAGCACCAGTGAAGTGTGCATGTGAAGTGACCTTGCCTTTCCAGGAAGGTTGGTCCATTTGTGTCTAGGCTCAGAGCCAACTGTGCTCGGGTGCCATGTTTGGCTTGATTATCAGTCCCAACAAGTCGCCATGTGAGGAATTACAGCTCTGAACTTTCACCTCTATGTTCCTTAGTGCAGTAAGTACACTGTCCCTTATCTGTTTTTAATGTTACATCTTATCTGTTCAACAAATACACACTCGCATTTTAACACATTGCCATGCCACCTTAGGCAAACTGTTTTTTCGCAGGCAAGGAGGAGAATACTATGTAATGTGATGGGGGCCATCCAAGCAATTTATATCGAGGTGCTATTATTAAACAAAATTCTGTTTCTTACAAGTCGTCCAGAAAGACTTTGGATACCATTTTTGCCTTCAAAGTACAAAAGCTACAGGTTAACCTTCCAAATACGCAGCTCAAAAACAGACAAAGGTAAATAGAAAATGAAATGCAGGCCCTAAAAATCTGATATAGAAACAGAGGATGTTGGAAATCTGCTGAAGCCCTGTCTGCATTTGCACAGAGAAATAAAAATGCTTCTTGTTCTACAAACAAAATGCGCTGCTGCCTTTCCTCTTCCCAGATGTTGCCATGTATTGCCAAAATCTCAGTGAGCAAAGCAGTCTGGAGAAATATTTGCAACCTTGGGAGCTGATAACAGGCACACAGCATCCTCCCAGATGGACCAAGAGACTAAACATTCTCAGATGCCGGGTACCCTCTTAAATTCCTCTGTAGCTGCAGTGGCTTAGTCGGTAACATACTTGCTGGAATCTGAATGTTGTGGTTCCAGCCTCAGTCCAGAGACTTGAATGGATAATCCAGCTGGCAGCACTGATGGAATACTGCACTGCCAGTGGTGCCATCTTTCAGATTAGAAGACAAACGGCTCATAGGTCTTATCGAAATGTGGAACATAGGGATTAGGAGCAAGAGTAGGCAATCCAGCCCTTCGAGCCTGCTCTGCCATTCTATATGATCATGGCTGATCTCCACCTCATTCTAACTCCACTTCCCTGCCTTTTTCCCCAAAGCTCTCTATCCCACTTTTGGTCAAATATTTATCTCTCTCTTTCTTGAATCCATTGATTGATTCTGCATCCACTGCACTCTGGGGCAGTGAGTTCCATAGATTCAAACCATCTGTGAGAAGTAGCTTCTCCTTAGCTCTGTCCTGAACCACCCCCCCTCTTACTTTACAACTTAGGTCAAGAGATCATGACTGCCCTAGAAGGGGGAATATTTCGTTAATATTTACTTTATCAATCTCATTGAGCATTTTATATATTTCAATCAAATCCCCCTCATTCTTCTGCACTCCAGCAAGTACAAACCCTAGCTACTCAATCACTCGTCATGTGACAACCCCTTCAAACCTGGAATCAATCCAGTGAACCTCTTCTGAACCACCTCCAGTGCCACCATATCCTTCCTTAAAGAAGGCGACCAAAACTGAACACAATACTCCAAGTGTGGTCTCCTTATACAATTGTAACAACACTTCTCTACTTCTATACTCTTGCCCACAATTCAATTTCAATCAACCTCAAATATGCCTATTCTGGCCTGGTGACCAATCGCGCTGCACCCAGTCCACTCCAATATATCAGTGCTATCAGATTCTTTCCCAGAATATACAAGTGAGTCAGGGAATTGCGGACCTTCCTCAATGAAATAACTCCTCAGGGGCCAGTGCCCTTGACCTTTATTTACATACCCTATTCCACTCCCAACAGTGCTTCAGGTACACAGTCAGAATTCAGAGTGCCAGAAGACCTGACACTCCCATTTTTATATATCTGTGAGATCCCTGATTGGGCAGGCAATTATGACTTCAATCTGGGAGTTCATACTCCAAGAGGCCCACCTCATGGGTCTCATTGAAGTCATTACTCCCAATACCTCAGAATATCGCAGGACACCTTGCCAATTTTTTTCCTCGCTAAAGCTTTGGCATGGATAGATAATGACTGAATTCCTTTATTGTGAAAGGCTAACAAATCCATTCCTGATTGTTGTGGGTTAATATTCAAATCCATCAGGCAGGTAAAATGTCAGTTCTCTGCAATTTATCCATCTGTGTGGCTATTGTTTTGTAAAAAAAAATGCTCATTGTGTGAGACTGCAGAACTGTAATCTCTGCTTTAATATTTCACAATAAATACTTGGATCTCTTTTCCTGGTATTCCTTGTGTGGTCTCTCCATTTTGTTCCTTTATTTGTTGAGTATTTGTTCCTCTAAGCCAGTGGAGATGCCATTTATTCTGCATCATTTTCAGGTGTCCTTTCTATATTGTCTCATTGGAGATGCATTTGGTGTCCATAGTAACCGTTTCACTCTGTTGTTATGTGTGTGATTGTGGTGACAATTTGGAGCAGACTTTCTCCATTAATATTTTTTGAGGAAAGGCCGTTAAACCTTTCATTCATTTCTCACTTGTGCACAAATTATTTTCTGTTCCCCATCTTTTGGGAAAGGTGGAATTGCACAGTGTCCTCAGGATGTAGATATGATGGCAAGGCCACCATTTATTGCCCATCCCTTTTTGCCTTTGAGGGGTGACATGGTGGCGCAGTCGTTAGCACTGCTGCTTCATAGCACCAGGGACCTGGGTTTGATTCCCGGCTTGGGGTCAACATCTGTGCAGAGTTTACACATTCTCCCCATGTCTGCATGGGTTTCCTTCAGGTGCTTCAGTTTCCTCCCACAGTCCAAAGGCGTGTGAGTTAGATGGATTGGCCAAGATTAATTGTCCATTAGTGTTAGGGGGATTGGCAGTTTAAATATATGGAGTTACAGGGATAGGATAGGATGGGATTGTTGTTGGTGCAGGCTCGATGGGCCGAATGGTCTCCTTCTCCACTGTAGGGATTCTATAATTCTATTCCATGATTCTAATGTGGTGATAAGCTGATTTCGACAATTCAATTAAATAGTTTGCCAGGCTATTTCGAAGGGTCAATCCATTTGTAGGTCTGGAGTCACAGCCTAGGTTAGGTAAGAGTAGCAAATTTTCTTCCCGGAAGCAAATTAGATTGCTTTTTAATAAATCTGGTAGCTTCATGGTCACCATTCCTGATACAACCTTTCAATTCCAGACTTCCATTAACTATTTGACTCGATATTCCCAGCTGTCGTGTTGGGTCTTGAACTCATGTTTGCAGATCATTAGTCCACCCTTGTGGGCAGCACAGTGGCACAGTGGTTAACACTGCTGCCTCACAGCACCAGGAACCCAGGTTCGATTCCCAGCTTGGGTCACTGTCTGTGTGGAGTTTGCAAGTTCTCCCCATGTCTGCGTGGGTTTACTCCAGGTGCTCTGGTTTCCACCCACAGTCTGAAAGACATACTGGTTAGGTGCATAGGCAGCTCTAAATTCTTCCTCAGTGTACCCGAACAGGTGCCAGAATGTGGCAACTAGGGGAATTTTCACAGTAACGCCATTGCAGTGTGAATGTAAGCCTACTTATGACGAATAAATAAAAACTTAAACTTTAAAAACTTCTGGTTTACTAGTTCAGTAATGTAACCAATATACTACCATCGTCCTTTTAGACAGCCCCTCACCACAAACCACTACTTGCTGCAGCTCCAGTTCAATGGTTGCAAGATGGCTGATAAATCCAGTGCACAATCTGTAAATTCTGCTACGTGTGGTACAGGTAGTGCTTGAAGGGTTGGGGGGATGGGTTCTTTGAAGGTTTGCGCATTTCGTTTCAAACCTCAGTATCACCTCTGCATTTTTCTGAAAAAGTGTCTCGATGTGTTTGCTGCCTTCCCAACTCAACCTTCTCCATTTTGGTCGGTCACAATCCAAGGTCTCCCGTGAGTCGGTGGGGATGTTTGACCTTTTCAGAGGTTTAAGGAAGTCCCTAAAGCATTTCCACTGTCCTTCTGGAAGTTTCCTGCTTCTCAGTAAGGTATTAAACTTCAGGGGTGTGTTTTGAAAGACTGGGTGGTTCAGCTGATTGTGCTGTGGCGTCCAGGTAGAACCTCGCGGTTTAAGACCCAATCCAGGACTTAAGTGCCTCGATAGCAGAATTCATTGAATTGATATTTTTCTTTGTTGACTCCTTCTCCGAAACATGTGATAATGCCATTGCTATCTGACCCCACAACATATAGCAGAATCACTGGATCGTGATAGGGGCAGAAACCTTGCAGACCAAGAGAAAACGAGGTCGATTATAGACTCTCTAATGCTGCTCTAGCTAAATTAGTGCAGAACAGGGATCCAAATTGGAATTTTCCTGGTCTGCGTTGCCCTGGATTCATCTATTGACCCTTGAAAGTACTCACTAGTGATTTATTCAGTGTTAAATGCAAGCTCTCTATTTCAGCCTTTTCTGCACAGTCTCTATAGTGATGGCTTAGATTAGTGATGTTCCGTAATTCCATTTGGCTTTGTTGAGGTTTTTAATGGATGCAATGAGGAGAGGTAGTTATTTAATTTGTCTTGTGGTTATGCACAATGGGCTATGTTGGAAGTCCAAAGTGTCGTCACGTTGTGGCAGAAAGTGATTCATGCAATTATCTCTGCCGTCCTACATTACCCGTGCTCACACTTCCTCACAAGCAGAAAGAGGAAAAGCAGACTTCCTCTGTTATACCCTCTCACCATCTCCATGCTTCTGGTGCCAGCTCCAATAGAGGCCAGGGAGAATGTAACTCACCTTCCCTGCTGGGGCATACAGCCTGAAATGGGAACCGGAAACAGGAAATATACCTACCCACGCTTATGACAAAAGTTGTGCGTGTGCCATAGCTAAGAGTGCCACACCTAAAAATAACACGCCGGTAAAGTCTGAGTTGCAATCTCATCTGTGGCTCGGTAGTAATACTTCTACCTCCGAGCCAGGAGGTTCTGGGTTCAAGCCTTGATCAAGTCCCTTGGACTTGAACCAACTTCAATGCCGTACTGAGGGAGTGCTACACAGTCAGAGGTTGCATCTTTCAGTTAAACTGAGGGCCCATCTGCCTTCTCAGCTGGACGTATACAAAAAAGCCCATGGTGCTATTTGAAGAAGTGCAGTGTCCCATGCCAATAATTTGAAGCGAAATGCAGAGGAATTTCTTCAGTGAGTGGTGAATCTGTGGAATTCAATGCCACAGAAGGCTGTGCCCAAAGCCATTGAGTATATTTAAGACAGAGATACATCATCCCTTGATTGGTAAGGCGGTCCAAAGTCATGGGGAAAAGGGAGGAAAATGGGGTTGAGAAACTAATCAGCCATGGTCGAATGGCGGAGCTGACTTGATGGGCTGAATGGCCTAATTCTGCTCCTATATCTTATGGTCTTCTAAATCCATCAGCTAACATCACTCAAAAAAATTATCTGGTCATTAGCACATTGCTGTTTGTGGGATCTTGCTGTGCAAAAAGTGGCTCCTGCATTCTCTACGCTAATAACTACAACTCAGAAAGTCCTCAGTTAGCTGTAAAGCACTTTGGGGAGTCCTGATGTCATAGACTCATAGAGGTTTACAGCAGGGAAACAGGCCCTTCGGCCCAACTTGTCCATGCCGCCTTTTTTTTTAACAACTAAGCTAGTCCCAGTTGCCCACGTTTGGCCCATATCCCTGCGTACCCATCTCACCCATGTAACTGTCTAAACGCTTTTTAAAAGATAAAATTGTACCCATCTCTACCACCACCTCTGGCAGCTTTTATCTTTAAATAGAGGGGGGAAATTAATTTGCATGAATCTGCTATGCAAGTAAATCCACCGATCCCCCACAACATCCTCCCACCTCGACACCCCGCAACCCCAAGCCTTTATTGACTCAGAAAACACATTTATACCACAGCAACCAAACACAAATGAACCTTTTTTTAAAACGCTAGGCAGCCATTTCCTTTTGCTCTGTGTGACCTTGACAACCATGATCAAAAATTTACACGTAGTAGCCAATCTGGAGAAATTTCTCTCAGAAACAGTAATTAGCCTCCAAATGACCTTAGGATGTGCCTTTCGCGAGCTCTCCCCAGAGAGGATCAGTTGGCATTTTATTTTTAAGAATTGCACTGAAGTTTCTAAATGAGAACAAAAATTAGTTTAAAAGATACAGATTACATCTAGACTGTTTTTTAATGGGGCTAAAAAAAACCAGAATGTAAATAAAATGTCGTACCGGTGATAGATTTATTAATTTGCCCTATTTTAACTTCATAATACTTTACAAAAGGAATTAACTTTCAGACCAAAGTCTCTAATTCTGGTTCGATTTAATTACTGAGATTGTAATAACATGAAGTCTGTTGTGTTTCTACTAAAAATGCCATTAGCCATGTAGATGTGGCTAAGATCCTAGGGCTAACCGACTGTCAAATGGTTCTTGAATCTAGTTATGTGTCATCCCCTTCTCTCAGTGAGAGTTCAGTGACAATCCTAAAGATCAAACAAGAGTAATAAATGGTAATGACTTCAGTCAGGCCACTGAGGTTGGCCAATTGGAGTATGAACTCCCTGATTAAGGATCCAATTGATGGGCCAATCAAGGAGTCTTTTCCTTGTACTTAACCGAGAGTGTCAGTTCCCCTGATACCCCCCTAGAGGAAGATTGCTAACTGCTGCCACTCTGTGCTGTTAGAGCTTGTAAATAGAAGGATTTTGATGAAGGGGCTTCTGCTTCCGAAGACATATCACATGAGGAAAAAGCTGGAAAATCTCAGCAGGTCTGGCAGCCTCAGTAAGGAGAGAAAAGAGCTGATGTTTTGAGTCCAGACGACTGTTTGTCAAAGTTTTGACAAGCTGATGTCTCAAGTCCAGATGACCCTTTGTCAAAGCTTTAACAAAGGGTCACCTGAACTCGAAATGTCAGCTGTTTTCTCTCCTTACAGATGCTGCCAGACCTGTTGAGATTTTCCAGCATTTTCTCTTCTGGTTTCAAATTCCCACAATTGTAGTAATTTGTTTTTATTGCATAAACATATAGGTTATCACATCTCTGTATTAAGCAGAATTAGAGACTGCTGTTTATTAAATCTGAGTTATTTGGGGTGTATTTATAATTAAATTAGTATGATTCTGGAAATTTGCGCTTAAAGGTTCATTATAAAGATCTTTCTCTTGAATGGAGAATAGCATTTATACAATGTGTTGTGTAAAACATCCAGATTCACTTGAGTCAGAAGTTCATAGGTTCAAGCTCAACTTACAGAATCAGACATGATATTCCAATGACGTGAAGGAGTGATCCTTTTTCAGACGAGATTTTAAACTAACCTGCCCTGTCTGCTCCAGTTGTTCACATTTTGTGGCAATATTCAGAAAATAAATGTGATACTGCCTAGGATTTAAATGGGGAGTCCTTGATTGACCTCCCAGTAGGACTGGTAGATTGGTAAAGTTAATTTATTAGTGTCACAAGTGGGCTTACATTAACATTGCAATTAAATTACTATGAAAATCCCCAAGTCGCCACACTCTGGCACCTGTTTGGGTACAACCGAGGGAGAATTTAGCGCAGCCGATGCACCTAACCAGCACATCTTTCAGACTGTGGGAGGAAACCAAAACGCTCAGAGGAAACCCACGCAGACACAGGGAGAATATGCAGACTCCACACAGATAGTGACCCAAGTGGGAATCAAACCCATGTCCCTGGTGCAGTGAGGCAGCAGGGCTAACCACTGTGCCTCCCTGTCACCCATGATGAACTATTTAGATAAAAGTCTTTATTTCATCCAGTGATGGTGCAGTATTCTCTTTGACTGCTACCAATATTCTCTTTAGCCAAATGGTAGAAGTCCCATCCTGAAAGGATTTTGCCAAACTCTGCCCAATGCCCTGCACCGCCAAGAAAATTGCCAAAATGATTGTTGCTTTTACGCTTTGAAAGTGAGTTTGGTTTCCCTCCTGTGTTTAGGAATGGATCCCTTGGTTCTGCCAAGCCCCAGGGTTGGTGAGTAGACTAGGTAGGTCCTTGTCAACTCAACTAGATAGCTGGCTGCTACATGGTGGTTAAGGGAAGTATCATTCATTCCCCCTCTGACCTCCTATTCATGATTTCCTGTTCTCCAGGTAGCAGCCTTTGCTTTGGGTCAAGGCAGGATTAAAGTCTACCTCAGCTGGGACAGGGATTTACACTCCCCACCCCCTCATCCTGATATTGGTGTTAATTTGATCCACACACGTACCGTCCAGTCAATGGGAATGGTGACACTCCACCCACTATACCATCCCAATTACCGCGCGTTCCCTACATTCTCCATTCCCCACTCCCCAATCCCCCCCCCGAACCCTGCCACCTCCTTCAGATAGGTTGTAGACTTGGTAATGGGTGCTCTTTAATGAACCATCATCTTTTCATTGTATGGATTAACACTTTGGAGAATAACATCACTCTGAAGGCATCCTCCAGATTTTAAAGAATCCCAAAATAAAATGAGTTCTTCAAATATTAGACACATAGGAATTGGGATAATGGGAATATCGAATACCTTTCTGTGAAATGTTGACTTCTCCAAGTGAAGCTGAGCATAACTCACCAGCACTTGTGATTCTTTACACTGCAAAGCACTGAGTCTTCTCCATTAATTCTACGAGAGTAAGCATTATTCTGTGGGAGTGATGTTGTCTTTTGGGGCTGAACATTACCTTTTACTAAACCAAACAAGTAATGATTCACTGCATTGAAAATAATAATAACACACTCAATTAAATTGTCACCAACTTTAGGTCTACACAAAACCCTGCTTGAAAGTCAAAGAATGCACTAAGGCTGTGAATAAATGTTCCCTCCTGCAAATGAATGTACCTCACTGAAGGTTATCCTGGTTTCCCGAGAGAATTCCAGACCTTCCTCAGAGGTTTTCCCTGATTTCCTCCCCAACCTCTTCAACCACCCCCAAACCACCACAGAAAATAACAAACTGACTTTGTAGCTCATGCTTGTAAATGATCTTCTTCCCTGTTGTTTGACTTGCTGAAGGAATCCCGTCTCCTCATAAGGAAACCCTGTTAGCATTGGAACGATGCCTAAATGTCAGTAGACAACAAAACTCATCATAGCATGAAAGTGGGCCTGTTCTTCTATAAATACGTTTGTAGGAAGGTTTTCCCATGGCCTCCCATCACACCATTCGCCCCCCACCCCAACCCCCCCCCACCCCCCCAACCCCCCCGGCAGCATGTGTTGCAGTAGCAGAGACGGCCCACCATGGGCCAGTGGTGGCATCTTTTAGTCCCCCTGCTGTCAATAGGGTTTCCCAATGTATGCACCCACTTGGCATGGGTTCACCATCCGCGGGACCAGAAGATCCCAATGGCAGGAATGGCCTGAAGATCCTGACCTTAGAACTCTACAATACAGGAGGAAGCCATTTTTTCACTGGAAGACGGAGGCTGAGGGGAGACCTGATAGAAGTCGACAAAATAACGAGAGCCATATTCAGGGTGGATAGTCAAAGGCTTTTTCCTAAGGTGGAAGTGTGAATTACAAGGGGCCACAGGTTCAAGGTGACAGGGGGAAAGTTTAAGGAGATGTGCGGTGGAAGTTTTTCACGCAGAGTGTGGTGGGTGCCTGGAACGCTGCCAGAGGAGGTGGTGGAAGCAGGCACATTGGCAGCATTTAAGAGGCATCTGCATGAATAGGGAGGGAATAGAGGGATATGGACCGAGTAAGGGCAGAAGGATTTTTTTTTGGTTTAGTTAGGGCATCATGATCAACACAGGCTTGGAGGGCTGAAGGGCCTGTCCTGTGCTGTACTTTTCTTTGTTCTTTGTTTTGTTTTATTCAGCCCAGTGTCTCTGTCAACTTTCTGAAGCAGCTAATCTCCTTCATCTCTCCTTTCCCTTTATCTATTAAAAATGTATTTTTTCAGACATTTATCCAATTTCCTTTTAAATGCCTCAATGAAATCTATGGTGTATTCTGCTAAGGTATTCTAAGCCAACCTGGTCCATTTGTTAATTCTCCTGACCACTCTTTTAATTTTTAACAATGGTGATCTTAAAATTTATACAATCCAGTTACCTCCTCAGCAACCAGCAGGTATTGTTGTGAATGATGAATCAGGGAGATCTTCTTGTTGCAGCTTGTCATGGCTGCAGCAATTCTTACCTTGTGAAGGGGTTTATTGTTAAGAGTGAGACGCAGTTGCTAGCATTTTTAAAGAAACAAAACGATTCTTTCAGAGCCTCACTGCTGAAGAGACTTGAAATAAGCCTTTGGGTTAATACAAAGCTCATTAAGAAAAGTAAAGTTATGGTTCCCAGAGAAAATTGTATATAAAGAACATGGTTGATGCAACCCATTTCTCCCCCTCCCACCAATCCATGATAGACAAGTCTAACTTTGACCCAGTTAGACATCCATAACATCATTGTGTCATCAACCAATTTTATTCACACCACTCAATGTCAAGAAATGGAAAAAAGGCACTGGATACTGTAATGGCTCTGGAGCTGACAATATTCTGGCAATAGTACTGAAGACTTGTACTCCAGAACTTGCTGCACCCCTTGCCAGTACAGCCACAACATTGGCAACTACCCATCTGTGTGGAAAACTGTCCACGCGTGCCCTGTCCACAAAATACAGGACAGATCCAACCCGGCCAATTACCGCCCTATCAGTCCACTCTCGATCATCAGCAAAGTGATGGAAGAGCTCATCGACAGAGCTATCAAGCAGCATTTACTCAGAAATTACCAGAACCTGGACGCCCCGTTTGCATTCTGCCAGGATCACACATGTCGTGACCTCATTACAGCCTTGGTTCATGATATGGAGATGCCAGCATTGGATTTATTTACTGAGTCTTGGTCCAAAAATGGGCAAAAGAGCTGAACCCCAGAGGGTGAGGAGAGACTGACTGCCTTTGGCATCAAGGCAGCATTTAACTGAGTGCAGCATCAAGCAGCCCAAGAATAACTGGAGTCAATGGGAATCAGGGGGAAACTCCTCACTGTTTGGAGTCATACTTAGCACAAAGGAGTATGTTTGTGGTTGTTGAAGGTCTATCATCTCAGTCCCAGGACATAACTGCAGGAGTTCCTCAGGATAGTATCCAAGGGTCAATCACCTTCAGCTGCTTTATCATTTGATTTGATTTGATTTGATTTATTATTGTCACATGTATTAACATACAGTGAAAAGTATTGTTTCTTGCTATACAGACAAACCATACTGTTCATAGAGAAGGAAACAAAAGAGTGCAGAATGTAGTGTTATAGTCATAGCTAGGGTGTAGAGAAAGATCAACTTAATGCAAGGTAAGTCTATTCAGAAGTCTGACAACAGCAGGGAAGAAGCTGTTCTTGAGTCAGTTGGTACATGACCTCAGACTTTTGTATCTTTCTCCCAAAGGAAGAAGGTGGAAGAGAGAACGTCTGGGGTGCATGGAGTCCTTAATTATGCTGGCTGCTTTGCCTAGGCAGCGGGAAGTGTAGACAGAGTCAATGGATGGGAGGCTAATTTGTGTGATGGATTGGGATACATTCACGACATTTTGTAGTTCCTTGTGGTCTTGGGCAGAGTAGGAGTCATACCAAACTGATACAACCAGAAAGAATGCTTTTTATGGTGCATCTGTAAAAGTTGGTAGGAGTCTTGGCTGACATGCCAAATTTCCTTAGTCTCCTGAGAAAGTAGAGGTGTTGGTGGGCTTAAGTGTCAGCATGGGGGATCCAGGACAGGTTTTTGGTGATCTGGACACCTAAAAAACTGAAGCCCTCAACCCTTTCTATTTTGTCCCTGTTGATGTAGACAGGGGCATGTTCTCCTTTATGCTTCCTGAAGTCGATGACAATCTCCTTCATTTTGTTGACATTGAGGGAGAGATTATTGTTGCTGCACCAGTTCACCAGATTCTCTCCCTCATTCCTGTACTCTGTCTTGTCACTGTTTGAGATCCAACCCAGTACGGTGGTGTCATCAGCAAACTTGAAAATTGAATCGGAGGGGAATTTGGCCACACAGTCAAAGGTGTATAAAGGAGGATAGTCGGGGGCTGAGAACACAGCCTTGTGGGGCACCGATGTTGAGGATGATCATGGAGGAGGTGTTGTTGTCTTTCCTTGCTGATTATCAATGACCTTCCCTCCATCATAACGTTAGAAGTGGGAATGTTTGCTGATGATTGCATAATGTTCAATACCATTTGCAACTCCTCAGATACTGAAGCAGTCTACGCCCACATTCAACAAGATGAGACAACATTCAGACTTGGTCTTATAAATGGCATTTATGCCACACAAATGCCAGGCAATGATCATTTCCAACAAGAAATAATCCAAGCATCTCCCCCGACATTAAATTATATCACCATCGCTTAATCCTCCACTAACATCTGGTCACTACAATTGACCAGAAACTGAACCAGTCATATAAAATTTGTGGGTGTAAGAGTAGATCAGAGGCTGGGAATTCTGTGGTGAGTAACTCACCTCCTGATCCCACAAAGCTGATAAGACACAAGTCAGGAGTGTGATAAAATATTCTTCCCTTGTCTGTATTACCAGCTTGAACAACACAAGAAACTTGCCACCCTCCGGACAAAGCAGCCCAATCAATTGGCACCCTATCCACAACATACACTCCCTCCACCCCACTGATGCATAGTGGCAGCAGTAGGTACCATCTACAAGGTCCACTGCAGCAAGTCACCAAGGATCCTTTGACAGCACCTCCCAAACCCATGACTTCTACCATCAAGAAGGGCAAGGGTAGAAGATGCATGGGAGCAACACCACTTGGAGTTCTTGGCCAAGTCACACACCAGCCTGACTTGGAACTATATTGCCATTCCTTCGCCACTGGTGGGTCAAAACCTTGGAATTCCTCCCTAACAGCATCATGGCTGTCCCTACAGCACATGGGCTGCAAGAAGGATTCTCTCTTGTTGGAAATGACCAACTCCATCTCAAGGGCAATTAGGGATGGGCAATACATCACGGACATGTTGTCTCCTCCTCACTTTCAGTGGCTATGCAACTAATCTTATTCCTTAAATTTTAACCTGCTTCCCATCTGTCCTTCTTGTTCCATTGCTCCTTTCCTAGATGCCCAATGGGACCCCCCAATTATCAGGCTACTCTATGGTCCTTATATTTTGTTTCCCCCATGTGATCATGGTCCTTGCCATCCACAAAACTATTGCTGATGACTTCTTTAACAGCCTGGGTCTGACCTAACCACAGGAATTCCTCTCCCCTCACCCCCTTCCCACCTACACCCCAAGGCAGCATCGACCCACTCAGCTGATTGTTCCACTAGCTCTTTGTCTGAACTGCTGTGGTGACAGAGTGGTTCTTATTGTTAGATCCTGTCTTGGCCTCTCCCCCTATAAGTAAAGACAATGTTACACAATTGTTCCATTTAAGACATTACATCAGCGTTAGAGAGCCATGATCTGTGGGAGCATTTATTGTTTATTTAATAGATGTACATGTGGCACAGAGAGTAAAAACCAAAGGAAGTTCATTCTGAGAAGTGATTGGGATGTAAGCAGGTGCTACTTATAGTGCTGGGGAGAAAAAAACAAAAATAAAAGAGATTTAAAGTCATTTGCTAAAGGAGCAAATGTGATATGAGAAAAAGCTCCACAAGTCACAATTGTACTGATAGTTGTGTTGTGATTAGGGTTCAAAAAGGATGCATAATTAATTAAGCTATGTAAACAGCGAGTGGTTGGGTCTGGAATGCTCTGTCTGGAAGTGTGATGGAGGCAGTTCAATCTGGGATACCCAAGAGGGCATTAGATGATTACTTGAATAGAAACAATGTGCAAGAAAAGTTTAAGTTTGTTTATTTATTATTGTCACAGGTAGGCTTACACTAACACTGCAATGAAATTTTTGCTGTCAAAATCCCCAAGAAAGGCAGGGAAATGACACTAAATCGTGATGCTTGCCTGGGGAGCCAGTGCAGATACGATGGACCAAATGGTCTCCTCCTGTGCCACAACAGTTCTGTGATTCTGCAAATATTGGGACGGATGGAAGGAAAAAAGCAAGATGAATGGAAAAATTATGTGGAAGGAAAGAATCAAAAAGGCACCACGACACAGTTTCTGCAGATGCAAAACAATAACCAAAACAGATTTGACATTTTGCCGCTGATTGTTTTACATACACCCTCTTACAGCTAATTTTACTGTAGACTAACATCAGACTGAAGGTGGGTATTCTTGCATTGAAAACACTGGAACAATAGGGGCTGACACACAGGGCCATTTTACTCCGTGAACATGAGGATATTTAAAGGGGACTGTATTGTCAAGAACTTCCTGTTTACAAGAATCACAGTTGTGGCATTGCTGTCAAACCACAGTTGCAGTATTATCAAAGATGGGCCCTGACAGTTTGTGCTTGCTGGGCTTTTTCAAATGATCACTGTGTTTCACAGATTTCAGAGCCAGGATTGTCAACCTGTAAACATAACTTTATCGTAATAATGACAGTAAATTTCAGCTTTCTAACGCTGTGACAGCACTGAATGTGTTAGTTTTTAAGCTGCTTTATCAATATTTTGGGATTTTTAGATTACTGAGTGAACATTGAATAATAAAGACAGATAAGATATAAAGCTAAACTTCAACTGAACATTTCTGATCATTTTGTGAATAACAGATTTAATGTTATTACTTTAAAATAACTATTTTAACTATCAGCTATTTGTTTTTCATTACTCTTAAAACAATATTGATTTTTGACTTTTTTTGTTATCTGGAGGGTCTACTATATGCTGGAAGATTGTAGAACAGTTCAGCCTATACTCTCCGGAATTTAGAAGAATGAGGGGAGACCAAATTGAGGCATTCAAGATGTTAAAAGTAGACATGGAGTGAATGCTTCCTCTTGTAGGGCATTCTAGGACAAGAGGTCATAGTCTTAGGATAAAGGGTAGCAAATTTAAAACAGGGTTGAGGAGAAACTACTTCTTCCTATGGGTTGTGAATCTGTGGAATTCACCACCCCAAAGTGTGGTGGATGTTGGGACAGAGAATAAATTTAAGGAGGAGTTAGACAGGTTTTTAATCAGTAATGGGTTGAAGGGTTATGGGGAGAAGGCAGGAAAATGGGGATGAGGAGCATATCAGCCATAACCGAAAGACGGAGTGGATTTGAGGGGCCAAATGGCCTAATTCTGCTCCTATACCTTATGAACTTATGAACTGTAATGTCAGGGCTTAAGGTACCTTTTGACTGTTATTAAAATATTACGCTGTTTTGTTGCTATTGTTACAAGACTATGTGTCTTTATCTTTGAATAAACATGATTTTTCAACTTTCAACTGACTGGAAATATTGTAGTTTGAACTGAGACAGAAAAACGTAAGCCAAGTTCCTCGATGAAGGTGAGAATAAAACATCCTCAGGAGAGTTTGAAATGAGAGACATTTCCTATAATCCAGATACCCGTTGAAACTCGTAACTGTCTCAGGGAGAGACATTAAAATCCAAAGGACTGGATATTGAAACAAAGGTTGCCACAGACAGAGCCCCCAAAACCTCTTGGGAAATTCACAAAGTGCGAAGTATTTTAACGGAAGTTTGACAAGAACTAGAGAGGGGTTGCAAGTGACACAGGCAGTATCCAGAAAGCTTTCGGCAGAGGGAACAAGTTGAGGGCTGTACATTCTCCCTTTTGGAATAAGTGTGTTGCCCACTTCGAGAACACAACTCTGCCAGCAAACTGAGATCTCATAATCATTGCAACATCTCCTACACCTGCCCACGCCCGTGAAACCAGCTCAGCTAAATTGGTCACAGTGTTTTAAAAATCTATGCCTCAAGGACAATCAAAGGACAGTTAATTGTTTGTTCTTTTACCTTTTTTATTGGACTCTTATTCCTGTTATTCCATGCCTGTAAGTGTGTGTGTGCGTGTGTGTGTGTGTGTGTGTGTGTGTGTGCACGCATGTGTGACTGTGCATATGTCTGTGCGCGCGCATGTGTGTGTGTGCTTGTGTGTGTCTATGTGTGTTTGTGCATATGTGTGTGTGCGCATGCATGTGTATGTGGTGCGTGTGTGTGTGTGTGTATGTCCATGTGTGTATGAATGTGTGCGTATCTGTGTGTGTATGTGTGTGCACGTGTGTGTGCGTGTCCACACATGTGTGTTTGTGTGTGTGTATGTGTGCGCATGTGTGTGCGTGCATGTGTTTTTTAATGTCTTTTCTGTATCTCTCATTAGCAGCTAGTTTTGGAGCACTATTTGAGCACCGGAGGTGGCTACAAGGGTTGGAAATCCCATGTATCATGCAACTTAATAATGGACAAATGCCTTCACCAAAATAAATCTCAGACCAAAAAGGCATTCAAATAATATTCCTTCATACCTTTTCAAATTTCATCTTGCTCAGGGGTTGCCAACTGCTGTTAAATGTCTTTCTGGAGGTTTCATCTCCTGACTTGCCCCCACACTTCAGCCATTAGTCGCTGACACCTCCATCTTTATGACACATTGCCCTCCTCTGCCAACTGGAAATTAAGAAGACTCATTACCCAACTGGATGATGCTTGTCTGTCAGCCGAACAAAATTTCCCCATTTTCAATATCTGTGTGTGTGTTAGGAGAAAATGACTAAAACAGTTGATGTCCCGATGGGTTTTCTCCAGAGTTACACACAGCAGCGTCCTGGAGACTAGTCTTCAATTCCTGGAGACGCCAGGCCAATGGGAAGGTTGGTAACCCAACCCAAGGGCTATCAGTATCATATGATTCAGAACGAGTTTTATTAGAGTCAATGCTACAAAAATGTATTTATTATCTTCCATCTTTACTAGAAATATCTCTTTTCCCATGAGCAACCTGTCAGAACAGACTGTTTATGTAGCTTAATCAATTAGTGCCCTTCTTGAACCTTAATCACAACATAATTTAGGTGCATTGGCCGGGCAAATTATCCCTCAGTGTAGCCGAACAGAGTGTGGCAACTAGGGGAGTTTCACAGTTAACTTCATTGCAGTGTTGATGTAAGCCTACTCGTGACACTAATCCATAAATAAACTTAGTGGGTGGCATGGTGGCACAGTGTTTAGCACTGCTGCCTCACTGTGCCAGGGACACAGGTTCGATTCCTGGCTTGGGTCACTGCCTATGTGGAGTTTGTATATTCTCCCACGTGTCTGAGTGGGTTTCCTCTGGATGCTCCAGTTGCCTCCTACAGTCCAAAGATGTGCGACTTAGGTTGATCAGCCATGGTCAATTGCCCCTCAGATTCAGGGGGATTAATCGGGTAAATATGTGGGGCTACGGGGATAGGGGCTGGATGGGATTGTGCTTGGTGCATCAGACTCAATGGGCCGAATGGCCTCCTTCTGCACTGTAGGGATTCTATGATGATAATCACCTGTACAATTGTGATTTGTGGAGCTTTTGTTTATTCTAGAACGGCATTTTATTTGAGTGTGGCATTCAGGAGGCCTGGTAAAACTGAAGTCAACTGGGAATCACGGAGGAAGCTCTTCCATGGTAAGAGTTAAACTAGGCCCAAAGGAAGGTGAGCTTGTCTGAGGAATTTGGGCAGGATGCAGGCCCAACTATTTTAGTTGCCTTTTCAATTACCTTCTCTCCACTGTAAGGTCAGAAGTGGAACTACTTATTGGTAAATGTACTGTGCTCAATTGAAAAATAATTAAACAATCCATTCCTGCACGTGACAAGCCCTGGGCGAACATCCAGGCTTAGGTGATAAGTAGCAAATAACACTTGTCCTGCACAAGTGCTAGAAATAGCCATCTCCACAAGAGACCACCTACCCAACTCCTCTTGACGTTCAATGGCATTTCCCACCAATCAACACACTGTGGGGTGTCACAATTTGCCAGAGACTAAACCGGAATGGACATATAAATGTCGTGGCAACACCCACAGGTCAGAGACTGTATATTCTGTCTTCAGAAGCTCACCTCCTGACTCTCTAAATCCTTTCCACCACCTACGAGACACGGATCAGAATGTGATGGAACACTCTCCAATCACCTGGGTGAGTGCAGCTACAGCAATGCTCAGGAAGCTTGACATTATCCAGGGAAAGTCAGCCCAGGTGACCATCACCCCAACAACAAAGCTAAACATCCACTACGGCTACCAGTCATATACAGAGGCAGCAGAGTGCACTATCCATATACTACAACATGTCATCAAAGATTCTTCATTGGCATCTCCCCAAACCCAAGACCTCCATCACCGAGAAAGACAAAGGCAGCAGGTAGATGGGAGCACAGCCACCTCTAAACTATCTTTAAAGTTAAACCAATTTGACGTGGACATGTATGACTGTTACTCTATTGTCACTAGATCAAAAATCCAGTGGCTCCCTACCTGACAGCGTAATGGAAGTATATTTGCCACGCAGACTGCAATGGGTAAAGAAGGTAGCTCACCATCACAATCTAAAGGCAGCTAAGGATAGACACTAAATCCTCATCGTGCCACCAATCTCACATCCCAAGGAGTAATGGATCATCAGGAGAGCATTGAAGTGGCAGAGATTCATGATCTGTGTTCATTGCTTTCTCCCTTTTCTCTTCCAGTATGCCACAAAACCATACTGGGGTTGTGGGAGAGTAAAGGGAGCTTGGGGCATATTACCCATGGCCTCAGACAGGACCTCTTCCACCACCCAAAGTATGTTGCTGCTGGACACCAGGGTACTATCAATGCCATGCACTACAGGCAGAGACCAATAGACTCTTTCCATCTGCTTATTGTACACTTTAGAGTGGAGATTACTACTTTATGTTGTTTTTCTCATATAAAACAGAAATTACACTGCTGACTGGGTGGCACGATAGCACAGTGGTTAGCACTGCTGCTTCACAGCTCCAGGGACCTGAGTTCGATTCCCGGCTTGGGTCACCGTTTGTGTGGAGCTTTCATATTCTCCTCGTATCTGCATGGATTTCCTCTGGGTGCTCCAGTTTCCTCCCACAGTTCAACGATGTGCAGGTTAGGTTGATTGGCCATGCTAAAATTGCCCCTTAGTGTCCTGAAATGCATAGGTTAGAGGAATTAGTGGGTAAAATGTTTAGGGGTATGGGGGTAGGGCCTGGCTGGAATTGTGATCGGTGCATATTCGATAGGCTGAATGGCCTCTTTCTGCACTGTAGGATTCTATAATTCTATGCCTTTTGTGATGCTCTCCATTTAAGGTTCTTCATACAATTTTATTCTCTGCATTAAATTTGTTAACTAAAGTCATCTATACCACTTCCATCTGTCCTTGGTGACGTACACAGCTAATACCTGCTGGGATAAAGTTTAAAGTTTCTTTATTAGAGTCACAAGTAGGCCTACAAGTAGGCCTACACAAGTAGGCAGCACAGATTCGTTAAGGGGAAGTCGTGTTTGACGAACTTATTGGATTCCTATGAGGATGTGACTAGTGCTGTAGACAGAGGGGAACCGGTGGATGTGGTGTTTTTAGATTTCCAAAAGGTGTTTGATAAGGTGCCTCATAAAAGGTTGCTACAGAAGGTTAGGGTGCACGGAGTTGGGGGTAAGGTGTTAGCATGGATAGAGGATTGGCTGTCTAATAGGAAGCAGAGAGTTGGTATCAATGGGTGCTATTCTGGTTGGTGGTTGGTGACTAGTGGAGTGCCGCAGGGATCGGTGCTGGGGCCTCAACTATTTACCATTTATATTGAGGATCTGAAGGAGGGGGCTGAGTGTAGGGTGACAAAATTTGCTGATGACATGAAGATGAGTGGAAAAGCAAATTGCGTGGAGGGTGTGAAAAGTCTACAGAGAGATCTGGATAGGCTGAGCAAGTGGGCGAGGACCTGGGAGATGGAGTATAATGTTAGCAAGTGTGAGGTTATCCACTTGGGCAGAAATAATAGTAGGAGGGATTATTATTTAAAAGGCGAAAAGCTGCAGCATGCTACGGTGCAGAGGGACCTGGGGGTCGTTGTGCACGAGTCGCAAAAACCCAGTCTGCAGGTGCAGCAGGTGATCAAGAAGGTGAATGGAATGTTGGCCTTTATAGCGAAGGGGATTGAATATAAAAGCAGGGAGGTCTTGCTGCAACTGTACAGGGTACTGGTGAGGCCGTAGCTGGAGTACTGTGTGCAGTTTTGGTTGCCGCACTTGCGGAAGGATACATTGGCCTTGGAGGGAGTGCAGAGGAGGTTCACTAGGCTGATACCGGAGATGAGGGGGTTGGACTATGAAGAGAGACTAAATAGACTGGGTCTGTACTCATTGGAGTTTAGAAGGATGAGGGGGGATCTTATAGAGATGTATAAGATGACGAAGGGGATGGATAGGGTAGAGGTAGAGAGATTCTTCCCGCTTAGAAAGGATAGCAGGACTAGAGGGCACAGCCTCAAGATAAGGGGGGGCAGTTTAGATCAGAGTTGAGGAGGAACTTCTTCACTCAAAGGGTGGTGAATCTCTGGAATTCTCTGCCTGTTGAAGTGGTGGAGGCTACCTCGCTAAATATATTTAAGTAGCGGGTAGATAGGTTTTTGATAGACAGGGGAATTAAGGGTTATGGGGAGAAAGCGGGAAAGTGGAACTGATTCATTTCAGATCAGCCATGATCTTATTGAATGGCAGGGCAGGCTCGAAGGGCTAGATGGCCTACTCCTGCTCCTATTTCTTATGTTCTTATGTTCTTACATTAACACTGCAAAGAAGTTACTGTGAAAATCCCTTAGTTGTCACACTCCGGTGCCTGTTCGGGTACACTGAAGGAGAATTTAGCATGGTCAATGCATATAACCAACTCGTCTTTCGAATGGGGGGAGAAAACTGGAGCACCCGGAGGAAACCCACAATGACATGAGGAGAACATGCAGGCTACGCACAAATGGTGACCCAAGTTCCAGGAATCAAAACCAGTCCCTGGCACTGCAAGGCAGCAGTGCTAACCCACTGTGCCACCATAGATCTCATTTTTACCACTTCGCAGGAAACATCAAAGTGCATCTAGAAATGATCTATAAGTGTGGATCTTTATTTTCTCACAAAGCAAAAAGCAAATAAAAAGCCTGGAAGAAATTTGACCTGTAAATTTTGAGATATCTGTGTTTCGTGCGACCTACATGTCATGCTTCCAGCATTTGTCATCCCCATTGGTGAAACACTAATTCAATGTCATTGCAAGTTGTCAGCCCTTTGCAGACATGTTGTTCAAAGCCAACCTTTAAGTGGTGGAATTAATAGTGGTTTTACACTGTTTGGATCATACTGACATACAAAGGTTCAGTACTTGGCTTATGCCAAGCTTTCTGAGCACAACCAGGATGACAACTGGGCCCATCTCAAAAACATTGTTCTTAAGATATGCTTATCGCTAGTTTGATCAGCAGTTCATTTCTCAATCCCTATTCGTTCTCGAGAGGATGGTGGTGAGCTGCTTCTTGAAACACTTCAACTACATGTAATGTACCCACAGTGCTGTTCATGAGAGAGTACCAAGATTTTATGGGGAGGCAATGGCCTCATGGTATTATTGCTAGGCTATTAATCCAGAAACTCAGCTTGTGTTCTGCGGGTTCAAATCCTGCCGTGGCAGATAGTGGAATTTGAATTCCATAAAAAATATCTGGAATTAAAAATCTACTCAAGACCGTGAAACCATTGTCAATTGTCGGAAAAACCCATCTGGTTCACTAATGTCCTTCAGGGAAGGAAATCTGCTGTCCTTACCTGGTCTGGCCTACATGTGACTGCAGAGCCACAGCAACGTGGTTGACTCTCAACTGCCCTCGAGCAATTAGGGATGGGCAATTAATGGAGGCCAGCCAGCAACGCCCATGACCCACAAATGATTTAAAAAAAGGAAATATTGATCCAGATACAATAAAGGAATGGCCAATATTGTTCCAAGTCAGGATGGTGATTGACTTGGAGGGGATTATATAGATGGTGGTGCTCCTCTGTGCCTGCTGCCCTTCTCTTTCTAGGTGTTAGAGGTCGAGTGTTTGAAGCTGCTGTTAAAGGCACCATGGTCATTTGTTGCATTTTGGTACACGCAGCTGCCCCTGTGAACCAAGTGGAAAAAGTGAATGTTTCAGTTAGCAGATGGAGTGCTGACCCATCAGGTTGTTTTACCTTGGATGTTGGCAACCTTCTTGAGTATTCTTGCACTCATCTAGGCAAATGGAGACTAAAGCTTTTTTAAAGTTTACGTATTAGTCTTGTATTAGTTCATTAACATTGCAATGAAGTTACTGTGAAAATCCCCTATTCTATTGACTATTGACCATTCCATCAGACTCTTGACTCTTCACAGGTCTCCAGTTTGAAAAACAACCCTCTGTAACCACCTTCTGTCATCAAGCTAATTTTGTATCCATTTGGCTACTTCACCTTGGGTCCCATGAGATTTATCCTGATCCAACAACCTGCCATGCGGTACCTTGTCAAAGGCCTTGCTAAAGTCCATATAGACAACATCAACTGCACTGCCCTCATCTACCTTCTTGGTTATCCCTTCAAAAAACTCAATCAAATTTGTGAGAGATGATTTTCCACTCACAAAGACATGCTGACTGTCCCTAATCAGTCCTTGTATCTCTTAATGCCTGTAGATCCTGCCTTGCAGAATACTTTCTAACAATTTACCTGCAATAGATGTGAGGCTTATTGGCCTGTCGTTCCCAGGCTTTCCCTGCAGCTCTTTTTAAACAAAGGTATGACATTTGCCACCCTCCAATCTTCAGGCACCTCACCTGTGGCTGTCAACAATTCAAATATCTCAGCTAGGAGACCTGCAGTTTCCTCCCTAGCCTCCTACAATGTCGTGGGGTACATTTGTGTAGCATGAATGTTGCTTTCCACTTATCAGCCCAAACTTGAATATTGCCTAGGTCTTGTAGTATGTGGGGTCAGGCTGCTTCATTACCTGATGAGTTGAGAATTGTCCTGAACACCCTGCAAACCATAAATCATTGGCAGCATGGTGGAAGAGTGGTTAGCACTGTTGCCTCACAGCACCAAGAACCCAGGTTCAATTCCAGCCTTGGGTCACCATCTGTGTGGAGTTTGCACATTCTCCCCATGTCTGCATGGGTTTCCTCCCACAATCCAAAGATGTGTGGGTTAGGTTGATTGGCCATGCTAAATTGACTCTTGTGTCGGGGGATTAGTAGAGTAAATGTGTGGGGTTACGGGAATCGGGCCTGTGTGGGATTGTGCTTGGTACAGACTCGATGGGCTGAGTGGCCTCTTTCAGTACTGTGGGGATTCTATGGACATAAGACCCAAAGATCTATATCAGAAGTAGGCCATTTGTCCTATCAAGCCTGCTCCACCATTCAATGAGGTAATGACTGATCTGATATGGTAATCCTCAAATCCATTTCCCACCTTATCCCCATAACTCCTGAGCTTCTCACTAATTAATAATCAGCAAACATCCCAATTTCTCACCTTATGTTGGAGGGAAGGTTTCAGTGACCCAAGCTAAAAAGGGAGAGGATTCTCTTCCAAGAACACAGCAGGAAAATGCCTAATTCTTGACTAACAAAAAGCCAATGTTCATTTCCTCCATCCAACTTCCTTTACGGAAAAGCTGCTTTTTTTGGAGTTAAACTATATGTAGACACATTTTCAAAGGGCGAAAGTTAAATGATATCAGAATTAAAAGTTTTAAAGGTCCGAAAGTTTTGTTGGAGATTGGGGCCCTTCGGCACCAAAGCGATTTTATTCAGACTCTTTTTTACTGGGGAAAAGCTGTTGTTCTGATTAGATGCCACCTGCAAAAAGCAAAGTGACACAAGAAATCCTTTAATGGCAGGTGTGTAGCCCTAACATGCCTCTGAAACTGGAAAGTCACTTTTGGCTCCAATGTCTAATTTTCCAAGAGTCCAATATTAGATTTTAAGAACCAGCCTCAGAAAAATTATACAACGAAAGATACACTGAAGCTATTTTTTTTTAAATTTCCACCTATTTTTTAATTGCTTATCTTTGCCACTTTGGGTCGCTCTGCGCCAACGCTACAGCTCAGAAAGCCCACCAATGCCTCTACTTTCTCAGGAGGCTGAGGAAATTCAGCGTGCCACTACGGCAATTTTTACAGATGCACCATAGAAAGCATCCTTTCCGGATGTATCACGGCTTGGTATGGCTCCTGCTCTGACCAAGTCCGCAAGATACTACAAAGGGTTGTGAATGTAGCCCAGTCTATCAAGTAAACTGATCTCCCATCTATTGACTCTGTCTACACTTCCCTCTGCCTCAGAAAAGCAGCCAGCGTAATCAAGGACCACATGCATCCCGGACATTCTCTCTTCCACCTTCTTCCGTCGGGAAAAGCAAACAAAAGTCTGGGAACAAAGACCAACTGACTCAAGAACAGCTGCTGCCATCAGATTCTTGAATGGACCTTCTTCATGTCAAGTTGATCTTTCTCTACACCCTGTAACACTACATGACACTACACTTCTGCAATACTACTTTATGCACTCTCTCCTTTCCATCTCTATATACAGTATGCTTTGTCTGTACAGTATGCAAGAAACAAGACATTTCACTGTACACCAAAACCTGTGACAATAATAAATAAAACCAAAATCAGTTCATATAAAAACCCAATTGAAAATAGGAGTGCTTTACAAAACTGAAAACGTAGTGCTTGTAGAAAAACGTGCAGATAACCTTTTTTTTAAAGTTGTACAAAAGGTGGAGACCAATTGTGCGATATATGCCGTTGAACAAGTTTAGAGAAAAGACGAGGAAAGTCACAAAGGTATTATCTCAGGAATTAACTAATTAAGCTTGCACTTTGAAAGCTTATCAGTTATAAATGTAAATCATTGTTGTTGCTGGAGGGAATATAGCGGGAAATAGGAAGTTCCATAGTTTTGAAAACTTGGCAAGCGTGCTGTGGGAGGTGATGCAATCACTCAATTTTAACACAATGAGGTTGCAGGGAGAAGGAAGAAGATATTTTAACTCTAGTTAGAACACAATAGGAAAATTCAGGAGACACAAAAAAGGTTGTGATAAAAAGAGACAGGTTGGGGCTACAGGTCAGGCAATGATCTTTTAATCCCCAAACCTTTTCCTGTATCCTGTCCAAGACGGGAAGATGAGTTAGAAGAGATTTACCAGAAATGACACAGGAATATGTCCAGCCACTTTGTGGAGTAAGTCATTAATAGACAAATATACAGCTCCATTAGGCTGATATGAATTCTGATTAAATATGCATTTAATTATATTAATTAGTTATATTAATTAAATGCACATACCAACTATTAATTCAGGACAATTTCCTTTAATAAGTATGATGACTTTGCCAGATAATGAAAGTTCAATTAACAGTGCTTGAATTTATTGATATCAATTCTGATCATAATGAACACTTGGGAAGGCCACATAATTGAGACAGGACTATTGAAAAAAATGTCCAATACTTTAACTTTGCTTACTATTGGCCAGAGGGACTGGGAACTTATAATGTGAACAGGACAACTTAACCAGGATTTGACTGCGTCAATAAATCTGACTTAAATTTCTCCACCAAAGTTCATGAATTCCACAAATAATGCAGCTTCCCTCTTAGTGGTAACATTTTTGCACAAAATAATTTCACCCATTCTGGGTTAAAAAGAAAACATTTTGGAAAAAATGTAATTGTTGTACTGCTGTTAAAAAAGATCCTTTTGTGCAGATGTAAGTGGCACTGTAACCAAGGCAACAGCCTCCATAATTGCCTTATATACCCAGGCAAAAGATTGGTACTTTGCAAGTTTCCTGTGTCATGTGTCCCTTTGTAAAAGCTAAGCTTTTATTCCAAGACTGACTTGAATCAAAACTGGAGTTCACCTTTCCTGTTCATTTATAATGCTCATACTCTAACCAATTAAATATGCACTATTCAGAGCTGCGAGCCATAACAATTCCAGACCTTAATGTCTATTTGCTTCTTTACTCGAATCATACTTTGTACAGGGATAAAACTGATATTCTGTTAATAATATCAAGCTGAGTCATTTAGAGCCCAGTTTAATAGGTGTGCTGCAAATCTTAGGTGTTTAATAGGTGTGCTGCAACTGTTCCAGTTGAGGTTATTTTGCATTAAGAAATATGAACCCTACAATAATTGGAATTAAATAATGTAAATAAATAGACCAGGAAGAGATCAGCCACGATCTGACTGAATGGCAGAGCGGGCTCAGAGGGCTGAATTGCCCACTGCTGTTCCTAACTCCTACGTTCAATAAGAACTTCGTCGTATCTCACACCACTAAAGGGTGCCATTTGGCCCATTGTTGAAAGAGCCATCCAATGCCCTAGTCCCTGCAAACTCTTCCTTTTAAAATATTTATAAAATTCCCTTTTGAATTTACTTCCATCATCCTTTCAAGAAGCACATTCCAGATCATAACAGGCCACTTTGTGAAAATTATTCTTCCTGTCAATGTTATTTTGTGCACTTTGCTAAAACACCCTTCTGTTCATGAACAGTGGCTACTTATTTACTTTATTAATAAATATTCTTCATAATCTCGAACAGCTATAATAAATCTCACCTTAATCTTCGCTGTTGTAAGGATGACAATCCTAGTTTTGCTAATCTCTCCATGTAATTGAAATATTTCATCCATGTTATCATTCAAAGGAAGTTTTTCAGTACAACTACAACACGAGCATTTATCCAGTGATCTGGAAACTTGCCCAGGTTGCCCAGTCCACAAAACTCACAGAAAATCCAATCTGTCCAAATGCACCCCACCAGGTATCTCTAGATCATCAGCAAAGCAACGGGGAGGTGATGCCCGACTGGTATTATTGCCAGATTATTAATTCAGGAAACTCAGCTAATGATCTGAGGACCTGGGTTCGAATCCCCTCACTGCAGATGATGGAATTTGAATTCAATGAAAAAAAATCTGGAAATAAGAATCTACTGATGACCATGAAACCATTGTCGTTTGTCGGAAAAACCCACCCCATTCACTAATGTCCTTTAGAGAAGGAAATCTGCCATCCTTATCTAGTCTGGCCTGCATGTGACTCCAGAGCTACAGCAATGTGGTTGACTTTCTGCTGCCCTCGGGCAACTAGGGATGAGCAATAAATGCTAGTCAGCCAGCGATGCCCATGTCCCATGAATGAATAAAAAAAGTGATGGAAGGTGTCATTGATAGTGCTATCAAGTGACACTTTGCAATAACCTGTTCACCGTTGCTCAGTTTGGGTTCCACCAGGGCCACATGGTGGAACCCAAACATGGAGATCCAAACATGGACAAAAGAACCTAATTTCAGAGGTGAGGTGAGGTGAGAGTGACTGCCCTTAACACCAAGGGCAGCATTTGACCAGGTGTGGCATTAAGGAGCCTAGCAAAGTATAAGTCAGTGGGCAATAGGGAGGCTGGGGAGGAACATGTCCACTGATTGGAGTTGCAAGTAGCATAAAGGAAGATGGTTGTGGGCTATGGAAGGCCAGTCACCTCAGTCCCGAGACATCACTGCAGGACTTTCCTCATCAGCTGCTTCAAAGATTATCTGCCTTCCAAAATAAAGTCAGAGATGAGGACATTTGTTCATGATTGCACAATGTACAGGAACATGCGCAACTCCTCAGATACTAAAGGAATCTGTGTCCATGTGCAGCAAAACCTGGACAATATCTAAACTTGAGCTGATAATGGCAAAAAAACAATTCACCCCACACACCTGTTGGACAATGACCATCTCCAACAAGAGAAAATCTAACCTTTTCCCTGATGTTCAACGGCATTACCACAAGTCAGACCAGAGTATGATGCTGGCAGTAGGTAGGTGAACATTGTAGTGCAAAAAAAGTGAAAAAATAGAGGAACCTTCAATAGTAAATGGTAAAATACAATTTCCACCCTTCCCTGAGCCACTTGACCCACTGAATTTTCTTCTGGCAACAACAACAAAATTAAAACACTTCTTGAAAAACACAAGAAAATATATCAGGTGGGAAGAATTGCCAAGAAATCTGTTTATTTTGGCACAAGATGAAAGAATGTCTAATGTGTTCTATCATGAAAGATTTAATATTTCAACAAACACTGAAAACACAGTCAGTGACACTGAAGTGTAGAAAGTAATACTCCAGTTGTTGCCTTAGACACTGAGGATGAAATATTCAGAATATTAGCTTTGTGGAAATAGGTAGAGATGTGATATTGATCCTGAGGATTTTGAGATACTGAAAGTGTAGAGAATGACTAGTAGAAATCATATTGTAAAAACTGTAAATCTTATTAAACTAGAATCAAGCCAAGTAAATTAAAGCAAATAGAAATGGTACAGTGGTTAACACTGCTGCCTCACAGCACCAGACTCGAGTTTGATTCCGGCCTTGGGTCACTGCCTGCGTGGAGTCTGCATGTTTGTGCGGGTTTCTTCCGGGTGAACGTAGAACATAGAACACTACAGCACAAACAGGCCCTTCGGCCCACAAGTCGTATCCATACCTACCAGGTCTATCTATAACTCTCAATCCCATTAAATCCCATGTACTCATCCAGAAGTCTCTTAAAAGACTTAAAAACGAGTTCGCCTCTACCACCACCAACGACAGCCGATTCCACTCACTCACCACCCTCTGAGTGAAAAACTTATCCCTGACATCTCCTCTGTACCTGCTCCCCAGCACCTTAAACCTGTGTCCTCTCGTATTGACCATTTCAGCCCTGGGAAATAGCCTCCGAGAGTCCACCCTATCTATACCTCTCAACATCTTATAAACCTCTATCAGATTCGGTTTCGGGTGCTCCAGTTTCCTCCCACACTCCAAAGGTGTCCAAGTTAGGTGGATTGGCTATGCTAAATCACCCCTTATTATCCAATGATGGGTAAGTTAAATAGATTAACCATGGTGAATGTACAGAGTTACGGGGATAGGACAGAGGAGAGGGATGGGCTGAGACACTCTGACAGAGAATCGGTGGAGACCTCCTTCTGCACTGTAGGGATTCTATGATTCTATAATCACTGCTTTATATCATGTGGCCAAATAATCTTCTAACTGGAGTATTTACTGGGACATTAGTGACTGTATTACAAAATGGAATTAATTGTGTGAAACACCATGAGCTGTTTTGATAGCACAGCACTATATTAATGTAAGTATTATTTAAAATATTGCAATCCAGCTTATTTTGGACAAATGTACTGTCGTGAACCTTCACCCGAGGTGCTTACATTTAAGAAATAGTTTTGTGAGATGTTGCAGAAGTTTAAGACCAATAGAATCAAAAGATTTTGGATCAGGTACTGTTATGATGTGGATGAGAGGAGCGTCCAGTTTATCAGCTCCATAGTCCACAGGTTGTATCATTAGTTAAAAAGTTTAATTCACCCATCAAAATGGCCAATCATTTAACTTTGCTACTGTTAGGCCCAGAATAAAAGAGATTTTAATCAGGCTTCTTTCAATAAACCCAGAATGATTGATTTATTTTACTCAAAATTTATTTTTTAAAACAAGTTGTAAGAACTGGTACGCATACACACAAAATTATACTCCAAGGGTATTAGCTACCTTACCCTTTTAAAAAAAATACTCCAATGCACACATGAACATGCACACACAGCAAACAGATAGGCAGCAATGGGTGTTATAACAAAAAGGATAAAGTTCACAGGGTTTTGTTGCTGTTGATCTGGAATTCCCTTGTGTGAAGATGACTGAAGGTTCTCACCAATGGAGTGTTGGCATAGAAGAGACTGTGGGACTGGTTCAATTCCTCTCATCTCAGCTTTTCATATTTCTAAATGCAGACAAATTATACCCAACTGTAGATTCTCTGGCTGCAGGTTGATAACCACACATGGAATTTCAGGCAAGGCAGAGGGAGAGAGAGCGAGTTAAGGATCCTTCCTTCTCCACTTTTTTTTCCCAAATACACTTGAGTCAAAAACAACAGGTCCAAAACTTAAAGTTTGTCTCTGTCATGTGATTTCCATTAAATCATCAGCTTTTACCAATCTTTTTCCCACAAGTTAAAGTGATTGAAATTCAGTACAAACAAACAGCCCTTCCCCTTTAATTACCAGGCTGGTCAGGTGATTTCTTGAAAAAGTCATGCTTGTTACCAGGTGAATTTACAACTTTTTTTGAAAATCAGTGCCCAAGTGTCCATTAATGCAATGTCATTCCATACTTTAAAATTAAAATCTGGTTTCGAACAATGGGATTCTAACAGTACCAAAGTCACAGCAATGCTGATTTTCCTGTTGCTGAAACAAACCCGTAGGGTGGGACTTTCCAGCCGCGCTCACCCCAAGGACGGAAAGTCCCACCTGAGGTGGGTCCCGCCCACTGCGATTCCTGTGGCAGGTGGGATGGGAAAGTTCTATCCCTGGAATATGTGGAATTCTGAAATGTACTGCTCTTTGTCCAGTTCCTCATCCCAAGAAGTGAGGCTGCCATCCAGGAGACTTGCCTCACAAGTTAATACAATCTGTATTCTATGAATTGAAGTTCTGATGGAGCACAACATCCCAGAATCTCAGCACCAGCTACCCTTCCCTGCACAAGACGTATCATGATCTGTGGAAGTACAGGCTCCAATAGCCAAATAGTCTTTCTTCCTTCCCTTGTTTATATCATTATGTACTGCCACGCTACAGGTATGTCATACACTTCCACTGCAAATCGATTGGAGTCCTTTAAACTGTCTCCCAGATCTTTCTGATGAACTGAAACCATAGATAAAATGTAACAAAATTAAGCCAAATGTACCATTTGTATCAGATTGTGACATTAAGCCAAGTGATACCAATACAAACACAGATCTTCACAAAAATCTACAGTAAACAGTTAGATTTCCTGTCAACTTTCCGTGATCAATTCCAATGTCCACATTTATAATGGAAACTGCTTAACTAAAATGTCATGCTGCAGAATCACCATGAGTGGGAGGGTGTAAGCACAGTGTGACAGGTTGACTTAGGCATATTCCATTATAAATGGGGACACTGGAATTTAGAACAGAAAAGGGAAAACAATTGAAGTACCTTTACAAGCACAGATCTAATTATACCCTGCCCTTAAATATCACTTCAGTTGTTGACTACACTTGATCTTGCCTCCCCATGGGTTATTGACAAGTTGTGATAAAAATGAAAATGAGATGGGGATATTTGATGGATCCTGGAGCTAAGTGTGGCAGAGTTTTGACCTCCCAGACCAGGAGACCCTCAATTTCAGTCCTAATCTCGAATGGCAAAGTTAGTGTATAAATCTATCCTACCATGTACACAAGGCATAGCCATCGAGTCAAATTCCAATCACAGCAGAATGAGACTCACCTAAGGTGGCAATCTTGTCTCTAGGACTTGACTTGACTGCAGTCTAATGTGACAATACTGTGCCTTTAAGAAATGTATGTAAGTCATGTTTCTGTGCTGAATGTGTTTACTAGTTCCATCCATTTTATCAGAGCCATTTTGTCTAGTTCCAGAAGCAGTGTATTGTTACTGCTGCAACATAATTGATTTTAATTGATGCAATGTTTGTTTTGATTTGAACTAATGCAGGGTTCTGTTGTTTTGTCTTTTCCCCTGGGATACTGCAGAGTGGGGCATGATTGGGTTGATTGACAGATAGGGTCATGTGACTGGGTTTGGCTAAGCTTGCACAGGGAACTCAAGCTTAGACTGCTTTTGGGATTTTTAGAGAGAGGTCGCTTTCTCTGCATCTTGTGCTCTGTCTAAAGGGGAGACTGGCATCTGGCAAGAAATAAGCCTTTCCTCTGAGATTCTAACAGTTGCAGACAGAGCTTTCACTGGAATTTGTTGCATGAAAATTAGAAAGCAAGTGTTTGTCTGGATCACTCTCCAGAAGTCTCAAAAGGCAGAAATCTCACACCTACATAAGAATCTTTGGTTTCTGTGCCAATTGGTTCTAAAGAAGGGATTCATCTTTGTAGTGGATACTGCTAAACTGGAACAATAGAGATAGCTAGTTGTTATGAATTATATTTTGTTGTGTTTAAGCCTTTTAATTGGTAACAGTTATGCTAATTCGTTTGGTTATATTCTAACTGTGTTCTTAAATAAAGCTTGTTTTGATAAAAAAAACTTCCTATTGGCTCACTTGAATCATACCTGGAGTGAAACACCTCATGTTCATCCTAATGCCAAAATCAAATGTAAAAGTCTAGACTAACTTCCTACCTTGAAGTTTCTGATTGATCTTTAACACTAATGTCAAGGGAAATTGGTAGTTTAAAAAAAAATTCTTGGAAAATGAGCATTTTTGGGAAAACCAGCAACTGTTGCCCATCTCTAGTTGCCCTTGAGAAGGAACATCCTCCGTTGGTCACTGGAAGTGGTCAATGCTCTTGACAGCCCAAGTGAGATTCACAACCAAGCAGCATAAAGGGGTGTCCTGTTAATTGCCAACTATGTTCTGTATCAATCAGGCTGGCAATGCACCAATCGGATTGGCAATGCAATTCGACAACAGTCTGAGTCCCAGGTCCACTGCGTGACATTGGTCTAGTGGTCCGTGTGGGAGATTGTCCTGCACAAATTCCAAATGAATCTTCCATCAGAAATAATGAAGGACTAAAGCTTGGCAGTGGATTGGATTGTTGTAATAGTTCATAGGAGGCAGTGGACAAGTGTAAAGACAACTATTAGATGTCCAAAGATGTCCAAGTTAGTTGGGTTGGTCATGTTAAATTGCCCCTTAGTGTCAAGATGTTAGGTTAGGGGGTAAGCAGGGTGAATGCAGGGGTTGGCCTGGGTGGGATGCTCTGTCAGAGAATTGGTGCAGACTCGAGGGGCCAAATGGCCTCCTTCTGCACCTTAAATACATCCATGTTCTTCATGTAGGACCTTCCACAGTCTAACGTTCACACACTCCCCACTGCATGTATTCCAGTATTACGGAAACCTTTGCCTTTCTTCTCTTCTCTGCTCCAACAAAGGGTCTACAGTCGGGACGTTACTGTCCTTTACTCTTCACCAATGCTGAAATTGCAGACCCCGAGCATTTTAAGAAATAGGAACAGGAGTATGCCGTTCAGCACCTCGAGCCTTCTCCACCCACCATTCAATAGGACAGTGGTTCACTTTCACTTCCTCATGTCCACTTTCTATCACCTCGATTCCCTTACTGATCAAAAATCAATCTACCACAGCCTCAAATATACACAAGGACTCTCCCCCCACAGCTCCCTGTGACAAGGAGTTCCAAAGACTCCCAACCCTTTGAGAGATGAAATTCCTCCTCGTTCAATCTTAAATTGGATCCCCTCTATTCTGAGTCTGTGCCCTCTGGTCTTAGACTCTCCCATAAGGGGAAACATTTTCTCAGCATTTACCCTGTCAAGCCCCTTAAGAATTCCACATTTTCTGTTTGCTCCTCAGATTCCCAGCATGTCATTTTTGTAACAAGTAACAAAAGCTGATTAGGAAATAAGTAAATTTAGAATGAACACAATTACAGTCAGGGAGAGTAAACTGAAAGCGTTAAGGGAACTGCGGAGAAGTCCTTTATTTTTAAAAGTTTATTTATTAGTCACAAGTCGGCTTACGCTCACACTCTAAAATCCCTGAGTCATCACACTACAGCACCTGTTCGGGTAAATGCACCTAACATGCACATCTTTGGACTGTGGGAGGAAACCAGAGCACCCAAAGGAAACCCACACAGGGAGAATATGCAAACTCCGTGCAGACAGTTATTTGAACAATAATGTAGAAAAAAGTTAACTGAATTTAAGCAATTATTTATTAGTTTTCTGAATAATAATTACATTTCCAATGCTGTTAATTTTTTTTAATTCATCCATGGGAAAAGAGCATCGCCGGCTGGCCAGCATTTACTGCCCTTCCCTAATTGCCCGAGGGCAGTTGAGAGTCAACCAGATTGCTGTGGTTCTGGAGTCACATGTAGGCCAGACCAGGTAAGGAAGGCAGATTTCTTTCACTAAAGGACGTTAATGAACCAGATGGGGTTTTCTGACAATGGTTTCATGGTCTTAATTCCAGATATTATTTTTATTGAATTCAAATTCCACCATCCGCTGTGGCGGGATTCGAACCCAGGTCCCCTCAGAACATTAGCTGAGTTTATAAAGTCCAGTGAGAATACCACCAGTATTACTGAATGCTCCACAGAATTAAGAGAAGAGGTGTTTGAATATCTGATCATTTTCCATTGTGATTTACACTTGCTCAGAACTGAAGGCATCATCCCCCCACCCACCTGCCCACTCACCGCCCCCCCCCGTCCCGAGCCCACATCCTCTCAGTCCCCTCCCACAACCTCTCTCCGCTGCCCACCCCCATCCACCTTCTCTTTCTCCCTTTCTGAGTAAATCGGGCTGCCAATTTGTCGGTAAAATATTTGTCACTTGTGCTGATGTGACGCAGGTTGCCCAGGGTAACTGTGAAATTAACCCGAGTAATCTTGTTGTTACTCATAGCAACAAACTGCTTCAATTTAAGTGGGAACAGACCAAAAAAAAATCCAACTGCCAACCTTTCTCCAGCACTCACTTAATCATCAAAAAATAATCAGCAACAAAACAGTTTCATTTTTAATATTTGCTACATTGTAGAGTGAAACAGAAGGTTCCAAAATAAATATTATCTCTCGCCCTGGTTCTTTTGATCCTCACTCAATATACATGTAACGATCTAAATATCAGACCAGGTGCATATTTATTACAATGCACCTCATGGCAGAAGTACATTGTTTTAGATTTAGTAATTTAAGATTCCAATATTTCACATCCAAGTCAAACAATGCATCTAAAATTGTAAATTAAGTGTTTGATGCGTTTCACCAGGTAACCCAAGTGAACTGTAAATTATTAATGTACTTTTCCCGATTGTTTGGGAGGGGGAAATGGACACATGAAGCCATCTAGTGGCAGGGATTTTACAGAACCACTGCTGGAGGTTTGAGGAGAGAGATGTATTTTGTGAAGCCTTTGTTCAAATCTACATTACTGCAGGAATGTGTTTGTTGCCATGGTTGTAGAACAGTGGATTTGTCACAGAACCATAGAATCCCTGTTCGGCCATCGAGTCTGCACAGACTTTCCGAGAGATCATCTTACCCAGGCCCTCCCCACTGCTCTATCTGCATAACCCCACACATTTATCATGACTAATCCAGCTCATCTACACATCTTTGGACACTAAGGGACAATTTAGCGTGGCCAATCCACCTAACCTGCAAATCTTTGGACACCAAGGGATAATTTAGCGTGGCTAATCCACCTAACCTGCTACCTTCCTACACAAATGTAGATTTGAACCACAGCTTCACAAAGTACACGGGGGAAAACTCCACACAGTCACCCAAGGCCGGAATCGAACCCTTCGTCCCTGGCACTGTGAGGCAGTAGTGCTAATCACAGTGCCACCCTTTACTTTATCCCCCCACCAATTTTGTAAAGAAGAATTAATGTAAATAGTTGGGTGGGCTTCCATCTAACCTCCTTGAAGGGAGCATTGTATGTGAAAGAACTCACTCCATCTTGGATTGGTACTTGTGACGACAGCGTACTCACAGGCTGTCCAAAAACATCGTGGCTCACTTTTGCCTGCTGCTAACACCTGAGATTGCCTCCCCAGTGCACAGTTCCAGGTAGGCAAATTGAGTGCCTCGACTGTAAAGTTGTCCAGCAACATCTGAGAGCCATGGTGTTGCACATTTCACTTAGCCTCACCTTTGACTCAGAGCAGGAGATTAACAAGGCAAGGAGAAATGCCACAGGAAATTTTTAAAAGCGCTTTTATACAGCGTCTTTCAAAATCTCAGACGCCCCACAGCACTTTACAGGCAATTGACTACTGCTGAAGTGTAATCGAGCTTGTAATGTAGAAAACACTAGCCAATTTGCACACAGCAAGGCCCCCTAAGCAGTACTGAGATTAATGGCTAGATAATCTCATTTAGCAATGTTGGCAGAGGGATAAATATTCCCCCGGGTGCCGGGCAAACTCGCAGTTCTTCAAATCAGTGGAATAATGGAAGTTTGCACATTTACTGCAGGGAGCTGACCTGACCTTATCTCAACAGAAAGACAGTCACCCTTGACAGCTCTAACACTCTCAGCACTGCACTGGAGTGTCAGCATTGATTTTGAGCTCCAAGCCTTGAGTGGGGCTCCGGCTCAAGTCTGACTCAAAGGCGAGAGTGACAAGGGAAAACTGACACTTACAAAATAGATGTAAGATGTCAAGAAGTCTGGCGATGAGTCAATCAGTTGGGTAGCAATGGGTGGGTGGCAGGGTTTACAGAAAAAGCACCAATCAAGGTATTCCAGGAAAACTGATAAGATTACTTTCGGAGGCCCACTCGATTTTTTTTTAGAATTCATCATTGATTTTGCTTTTTACATGTTATTTTTGATACCAATACTCCACATATAAATCTGTCAGATCATGGTGTGAAGTGATTGGAATTTATTCTGGCGTGGATTACTGGTAAATAATGCTGCTCTATGTATTATAATGCAGTGATTCATTCGTAAATAATGGTTCTTAGTGGTTTCCAAACATCGGGGCTGCGTGACAAAATTTTCCCTCAAGCATGGATTTCGGAGCAGGTATCCAAGGGAGACCAGAGGCAATTCGATTTTAATTTGTGGAGCACAAAACAGCCACAAACGATCGTCTCTCTGTCACCCAACGTCTGTATTTTTGCCGTATGGGAAAACATGATGGCAACCGTGATTCGGCTGCTTCCTAGGTAGCTGGTGTTATTGTGTCAGTGTTTAGGTCAGAGGTCAACAGATTTTCTAGCCACACTCGCCCCAGTGGCGGAAAATCCCACCCCAGGTCAACAGACCTCTGCATGATCCGTGTCGCGCCAGCTACGATTCCCCCAGCGGGCAGAGGTGGGAAATTTCCGCCCTAGGAATGAGAGGTGTCCACAGCCCCCTGAACTAATACTTCCAATTACCCCTCAGGAATGTGTCAATATTTGCAAAGATCAGAAAAAGAACGTCCTAAATCCGTAATCTGGAAATTAATTCTGTCTATTAAAAAATTGATTTTTGAAAATTTCAACCATTGATAAAAAGGGTTAAGATCTTTCAGATAGATCAGGTTTGCTATGATAACCTCAATTAGAGACTTCACCTACAATCATCTGGCAAAATGAGAGATGGGTCTGCTGATATATGGGTAGCTGTATCTGAGTGCAAATCATACAGACAAACCCACCCAACATCTGTTTGGTGAACATGTTGGACGGGTCGTTAGTGATACAGAGCGATGCTAACAGCGTGGGTTCAATTCCCATACTGGCTGAGGTTATTCATGAAGGGTCAACGTTCTCTACCTTACCCCTCGTGTGAGTTATAGTGATCCTCAGGTTAAAGTCAACTCTCCCACTCAAAGGGGAAAGCAACCTATGGTCATCTGGGATTCTGGAAACTGTACCTTTATCTTTTTTATTGTAGCCGTTACCCCACAGCTAAACCCACTAATAGCTTTAACCATGTTAAGCTCAACACCCTGCAACCATGGGATTCTCTGTTACATTGGATCTCGATTTTGATTACTGTAGTTGTTAATAACAGGAAATGTTGAGGAAAGCATTGAAACTTGGATTTCTATGTAATTTGAATCTCTTCTGCATCTATTTCTGATGCTGGTCTCCAATGCAAACAGGATGAGGGGTGCCATTCCAGGTCTCTGCCTATGTTTCTTCTCAAAAACTCCAGAAAGGATGAACAAAATAAACCTGTCATACAGAGCATGAACTGGAAATAATGGGGGTTATTTTGAGTCTGCACTAATCTAGTCATAACCCTAACCCTAAACTTAACTCTCACCCTAACCCTAACAATAATCCTAACACTAATCCTAATCCTAACCCTAATCCTAACCTAACCATAATAATAATCCTAACCCTAATCCTAACCTAACTATAATAATAATCCTAACCCTAATCCTAACCCTAATCCTAACCTAACTATAATAATAATCCTAACCCTAATCCTAACCTATAATAATAATCCTAACCCTAATCCTAACCTAACTATAATAATAATCCTAACCCTAATCCTAATCCTAATCCTAACCTAGTCCTATACCTAACCCTAACAATAATGCTAACCCTAATCCTAATCCTAATCCTAGCCCTATCCCTAACCCTAACAATAATCCTAACTCTAATCCTAATCCTAACCCTAGACCAACCCTAAACCTACCCTGACCCACACCCTCCCCCTAACCCCATCTCCCCCCCAATCACCTAAAATACGGCAGAACCAGACTATAACCTTGTTTTCCTCTCCCTCCACAACCCACAACCCCCATTTTCCCTGCCTGCCCATATGAGGGTACCTCTCCCATTCACCATCCTGCACAAGAAAAAGCTAACAGGAGTAAAAATGTATTATAAAAGGGAAAAGTTCCAGGAAATAAGACAACAAGCCAAAATAGAAGGCAAGACATCACCGGGGGCAACAGGGGTTGGACATGAGCTGAAAGAAAAGTGGCAGAGCACGAAGAAAAGGGGACATGTCCTCTCTCTGTCTGACCCCAAAAACCTAACCCTAACCCTAACCCCTCAACATCTAAAGAGTGCAATTGGTGCTGGTGAGTTTCTGGGTTCTGATCTCACTGGCTCTTCAGTGGAATGGAGTGAAACACACTGCGCAGGAAGCTCATTTTAATACATTAACATGTCATTAGCGAGCACTCTCTCCGGGACTTCCCTCCTCGCTGGATATTCAGCAGGAGCCCGCCATTTACAACAGCTCTACATCAGAATTAACCTGGTGCCTTCACCTCCGAGGGGGAGTTTGGAGGTGAGTCCTCAGGTAGCCTGCATCCTCTGCAGTGTGCATTGCTTAGGAGATACTGGAAAGGACTCAGGGGGAACACAGATAAGTTCAACTCAAATCCGGGGGGGGCAGGTGTGGGCCCCAGATTCATCGCTCCAGGGAGAGGGGTTGGGAGGGGCAACTTGCAGGCCTTATCCTTCCTTCAGACTGGGGCACCCCTTGCTTCAAAGGGGTTGTGAAAGCTGGTTTCCAGGCAGCGCTTCCTGTGTCCTCCTTCCTAGGTTCCTATCCATATCGGAGCTGACGGAATGCCCTTCTTTAGGTGGAGCTGGCAAGAGGGTGGGAGGGGCATGGCACTGCCATTCCCACACTCCACTGGGATGAGGTGACAGGTGAGCATGGTGGTTCCCCCAGGCTTGGTGGCATGAACAGACAGGGCAGAGTCTCTGTGGGGGAACAAAGTGAAATTTATTGCCAAACATTCCAAACAAAATGGTGTTCTATCAACACTAGCGCCTCTATTCACTCATGCCCACTAAATGCCTACAGTTTCTTAATCTTCCTGACCCTCCCATTACTGGTAGGTGTATCCCCAGGATCTACAGCAGAGGTTGAGGCAGCTTGCTTACGCCATTTTGCCTGAGACGATTTTGGCGGGCGTCCCCCGGAGTCTGGGACCTTGAGGATCCAGCCTAGATTTGGGCAGCATGGGCGTTTGCCAGCTTCTCCTCTCAGTGTCAGGGGCTGGAGATGTGTCACTCACAGGGAGAAGGGTGTCAGATGGACAGGAGATGCTCAGGATCTCGAAGTTGGAGGGCCCCGGGCTGTTGTCCTACTGATCTCCTCTTCGGTTCCTGGGAACCCCAGTGCTCCTTCCTGGGATGGAGCGACAGCTCGAGGTGGTGGTAAGGACGGCAGATTTCCTTCCCTAAAGGACATTAGTGAACCAAATGTGTTTTTCCAACAATCGACAATGGTTTCATAGTCAATAGTAGATTCTTAATTCCAGATACGTTTTATTGAATTCAAATTCCACCATCTGCCGTGGCGGGATTCGAACCCGGGTCCCCAGAACGTTAGCTGAGTTTCTGGATTAATAGCCCAGCGATAATCTCACTAGGCCATCGCCTTCCTATAACTGGTTGCCAAAGGCACATACCTTGCAAGCAGGCCTTCCAGGGGAGCTTATTGAGTGCAGCGCTCAGGAGCAGGAGGGTCATGTCTGGGTATCAAGCTGGCACTACCCTGGCAAACCCTGGTTAGTGCCTGGGCGCTGCTCACTTGTTGCCCTGGCAGAGCCTGAGCAGTGCCAGAGAGGGGTTCTGGGAGGGTGGGGGAGGAGATAGGGGTCACCAAGGTGAACTAGTTTGCTTGCTGTGTGTTAGTGCCTTTAGAAATGGTTCATGGGATGTTTAGGTTGATGGCGGAGCAGAGGGCGTTCTGCCAGCCATACCTCGTGGGACCCCTGCCCTGAAATTATTTTCTAACTCTCTGACTATTTAGCGGGAAAAGCCGCCATTGACGTTCGGTGGCTTCAGGCCTGTTTTTCCCGCCCGACATGGCCCTTTGCCGATATCGGGGAAAATCTTGGCCGTGCTATCTGGTGGATAAGGAAGATGGAAAGAGAAGCAAAATGTATGCTGGATGCTGGAAGTCTGAACAATGCTGGATAAACCCAGCGTGTCCAGCAGCATCAGCCGAGAGAGAGACAGAAGTAACGTTTCCGGTCTAAATGATTCTTCATTGGCCCTGGTAATACTGTCGCACGCTAAACCCTTGTGGCACAGTGGTTAGCACTGCTGCCCCACAGCGCCAGGGACCCGGGTTCAATTCTGGCCTCAGATCACTCTCTCTGTGGAGTCTGCACATTCTCCCAGTGTCTGCGTCGGTTTCCTCCATGTGTTCCAGTTTCCTCCCGCACTCCAGAGATGTGCAGGTTAGGTTGAGTGGCCGTGCTAAATTACCCCTTAGTGTCAGAGGGGACTAGCAGGGTAAATTCTGTTGGTTTCTGTTTTAAAAAAAAGTTTGCAAGTAACTATTTCTAATTGTACAATTTTAAGATAGAACAATGCAAAAAAAAAAGAAGAAACAAGTTTGTAATTGAATGGGGTTACGTGGATAAGGCCTGGGTGGGATTGTTACAGGCTTGGTACAGTCTCAATGGGCTGAATGGCCTCCTCCTGCACTGTCAGGATTCTATGATGTTGTGACACAACCACAGTCCGAAAAGAGATCATATTAATGGCTGAACAGGAAATTCTTCATGCAAATGTGCATTTAGATTGAACAACTGGAAGGGGCATTGTTACACTAACAATGTAACAGTTTGATAACGATACGAAAATCTATTCTTTGTCATGTTGATCAAGGCATAGGCATTGACCAGGGTTATCTCGCCTGTCTTTCTTGGAAATAATACTATGGGATCTTTCATGTCCACAGATGTGTCCTGAGTTTAACATCTCATTCGAGCAATGGCATCTTCGACAGTGCAGCATTCCTTCAGCTCTGTGCCCGACTGTCAACTTGCATTTCTGTGCTCGAATATTGGAGTGGGACCAAAACCTGGAACCTTGTGGTTCAGAGCTGAGAAAGCTGCTAGCTGTACCATGGTTGATATCATGATTAGTGGCACAGTGGTTAGCGCTGCTGCGTCACAGTGCGAGGGACCCGGGTTCGATTCCCAGCTTGGGTCATTGTCTGTGTGGAGTCTGCATGTTCTCCCCATGTCTGCGTGGGTTTCCTCCGGGTGCTTCGGTTTCCTCTCACTGCCCAAAGGTTAGGGAGAATGGCCATGCCAAATTGACCCTCAGTGTCGGGGCACTAGTGGGATAAATGTGTGAGGTTAAGTGGATGGGGCCTGGGTGGGATTGTTGTTGGTGCAGGCTCGATGGGCTGAATGGCCTCCTTCTGCACTGTAGGGGTTTTAAGATTCTATGGATGGAAGATTAAATGAGCTTCCTCACATACAGCTATTCTGTGATCTGGTGCTTTTTACCCTCTGTGCTGTTATAGATTATCATTGATGACAAGTGTCAGAAGAACAATGACCTCTTGTTCCAACATATGTAAGTGCTTGCATTACAGGATCTCTCGCAGAGTACATCTGCTCTGACGACATTGCTACATCCACAGGAAACACAACATATGGCTTTTCAGGAAGGGAAATAAATGATTAATCTCCTGTGAAAGGGGACAGGAGTCTCTCAAGCAGGTTCTGGACCTACATTACAGGGCATGTGGATTAAACTGGACCGTGTTCGTGCATCATCCTTGTAAAGTAACCAGGCAACAGGCTGTAGGGAGAACAAAGCTGGATCCTGCAGCAATGTGATCCTGTGCATTTATAACCCACCCGTACCCCGGCTACAACCCGTACCACCAAATCTCACTCTGATTTTCCCAGCTCAGTGTGATCGAACATAACTGTGAGAGGAAAGGCCAACCAGAGGTTTGATGATTTGTGATGACGACAAACGAAGCAGAACAGAAAGTATTTCTCTTTATATCGTGCCCTTCACAATCCGAGGATGTGAGCATCTCTTGGTCCACAAGAATTAAATGGATTTTTCTAATCTTAAAGGGGCATTAAATGTTCAGCAAAATTTATTTCCAAATGGCTCAATTCAGTGATGTGATGGTTTTGAAACAGTATTTGATTGCCACAAGCCGGAATTCCCACCCTGAACACTGATCAGTGATTTTTCATAAAATCATAGGATTCTTACAGTACAGAAGGAGGCCATTCAGCCCAACAAGCCTGTGCTGACGACAACCCCACCCAGGCCCTATCCACATAGTTACTCTACTAATCCCCCTGACACTAAGATGCAATTTACCATGGCCAATCCACCTACCCAACACATCTTTGAACACTAAGGGGTAATTTACCATGGCCAATCCACCTACCCAGCACATCTTTGGACTGTGGGATGAAACCAGAATACCCGGAGGGAACCCATGCAGACATGGGGTGAATGTACACTCCATACAGTCACCTGAGGCCGGAATTGAGCCCGAGTGCCCAGGGCTGTGAGGCAGCAGTGCTAACCACTATGCCACCGTGCCACTGAACGTTCTTTACGTGATAGAAAATTATTGAAAATGGGGAAAAATGGTTGATTTGCTGACAGTCAAATCTCATCCAACTGGATAACGAGTCGTTTTACTTCCCAATTGGTTTAGGAAGGCACTACATCACCAGGATGGATGTGTTGGCGACTAATGGCTGGAACCTGGAGGAAAGTCATGTGATGAAACCTCCAGGAATACATTTGATTACATTTGACAACCCTATCGATGTTGTAAGTTCTTTGCACTCTCTCTGGGGCTGAAATATCTCCTGTGCCTTGTGGACCAGAACTGGTCACAAAACACAAGATGTGTCTGAGCAGAGCACCATGTTGTTTCAGCATAACCTCTTCCAAACTGTACTCAATTGTTACAGTTATCCTCATTTATTACTCTAGTTGCTTTGTTAATCGTTGTTCTGTAACAATTGGACAGATACCGATTTCTCTCTTTTCATGTAGTGCCCTTGTTAGCTAAGGGTTGCTGATCATTGTTAGGAAATGACTGCTCTAGAGTAGTACAGCCTCTACTCTACTGGGACAAGTGTAGGTCCCAGGAATTATCTCAGCTGGTATAGAGATTGAACCCATGCCATAGGCAGCACGGTGGCACAGTGGTTAGCATTTCTGTCTCTCAGCGCCAGGGACCCAGGTTTGATTCCCAGCTTGGGACACTGTCTGTGCGGAGTTTGCACGTTCTCCCTATGTCTGCGTGGGTTTCCTCCGGGTGCTCCCCCGGTTTCCTCCCACAGTCCAAAGATGTATGGGTTAAGTTGATTGGCCATGCTAAATTGCCCCTCAGTGTTAGGGGGCTAGCAGGGTAAATACATGGTGTTACAGAGACCTGAGTGGAATTGTTGTCGCTGCAGGCTTAATGTAAAGTTTATTTATTTGTCACAAGTAGGTTTACATTAACAATGCAATGAAGTTACTGTGAAAATCCCCCTAGTCGCCACATTCCGGCGCCTGTTTTGGATGCACTGAAGGAGAATTTAGCACATCTTTCAGACTGTGGGAGGAAACCATAGCACCCGGAGGAAACCCACACAGACACGGGGAGAATGTGCAAACTCCAGTGACTAAGGCCGGAATCGAACCCGGGTCTCTGGTGCTGTGAGGCAGCAATGTTTACCACTGTGCCACCGTGCTGCCCTGTTCAATAGGTTGAATAGCCTCCTTCTGCACAGTAGGAATTCTATGATTGGTGTTATTCTGCATCATATTCTGGCATTGGGCCAACTGAGATAACCAGCCCCTGTATATAATGCATGAAGTTTATTGAACCCTCAGGGTCTCATTCAAAAGCTAATTCAACATTATTCACAAAGTCAACATCTCCTCAGTAGCTGCAAATACTTTGCCCGAAACCAGATTTATCAATGCATTGTTGAAAAGTTGGATACAGTAATTGTGGATTGGTGTTTGTAAAATTGTAAAATGCTAGGGAGAAAGCATTGAGTGGCCTCATTAAAAGCTGGTGCTTTTTCTGTGCTTAGAGAGTTTAAAAAATGCAAGTACGTAGCACGCCCCAAACTGAAACATTTGTATCGAAGGCCAAGCAGCGGTTTTAACAAAACAACAGGCTTTTCAATTTAGCCAATCAGTTTGAATTAGGCACCTAAGAACCTATTAAATTTAAATCTCATGGTCTTGACAACCTAGGACCAATCTTATTGTGGGAAATATCGATATGTCATCACAGGTATAAAAGAAGAGGAGAGTGAGACAAAAAGGAGAGAGCAACTGCCACCTGCCACAGCTCAGAGCTCAAAGCACCATCCAGATAGCAAAGGCACCAAAGAAGAAAGCAGCTCAGGAAAGGAAAATCAACAGAGAACGCCCAGAATATTCCAGAAGACATAAAACCTGGTTGTAATTTGCAGAGTGACTAAAATTCTGTTTTTGTTGTTGAGTGGGAATTGTATTTGTTTGGAATTACATGCCATTAGAATCTTGTTTTGTTCGGGAATAGTTAATAGTTAGAGGGGATATATTTGGTTTGTTAATAGTTTGGTTAATTTGCTCACTGTTAAATAAATAAATTGTTATGTGTTGATTTTAGAGAGAGTGTCAGGGATTTATTTCGTATTTAACCGCTAGAACTTGCTGAAGAGCAGGTCACACCATTTCACACACACTTTATACAGATTATAATTTGAGGCATTCCTCTTTGGGTGTTTCGGTGTTAGTTCTCAGAGCAGGGATGAATCTCCGCTTACCTGGCGCTTAAAGTGGCAGAGTTTAGACTGAAAGAGTCGCTTGAGGAACTGGGCACAGCAATTATTGAAACAGGGATATGTCACCAACTTTCTCCAATGCTTCACAGGTGAAGAACAGAAGCTATGACAGCCTCCCAGTACCAAAACCCTACTGGAGATCATTTGTATAAATATATAAAAAGGAAGAGGCTGGCTAGGGTGAACGTTGGTCCTTTAGAGGATGAGAAAGGGGAGCTAGTGGTAGGGGATGGGGATATGGCTAAGGTATTGAATAACTTTTTTGTTTCTGTCTTCACGGAGGAGGACGTGAATAATTTGCCGGGTGTTAGCGATGGAAAGGTGGTAGGACTGGAGGGTCTTAATGACATTACTGTTACTAGAGAGGTGGTGCTCGACAGACTGGAGGGGCTGATTGTGGACAAGTCCCCAGGACCGGATGGAATGCATCCGAGGGTTCTGAAAGAAATGGCGGAGGTTATAGTGGATGCCTTGGTGGTTATTTTCCAGACGTCGCTGGATTCCGGGGAAGTGCCGGAAGATTGGAAAACGGCTAATGTTACGCCGTTGTTTAAGAAGGGTGCCAGGCAAAAGGCGGGGAATTATAGGCCGGTTAGTTTAACGTCTGTGGTAGGTAAAATGTTGGAATCCGTCATTAAGGAGGAAATTGCGAGGCATCTTGAAGGGAATTGCTTGATAGGGCAGACGCAACACGGTTTCATTAAAGGGAAGTCGTGTCTGACAAATTTACTGGAGTTCTATGAGGATGTGTCTAGGGCAGTGGATAGAGGAGAGCCGGTGGATGTGGTCTTTCTGGATTTTCAGAAGGCGTTTGACAAGGTACCTCACAAGAGGTTATTGCAGAAGGTCAGGGGACATGGAGTTGGGGGTAGGGTGTTAGCGTGGATAGAGGATTGGTTGTCAAATAGGAGGCAGAGAGTGGGGGTCAATGGGTGCTATTCGGATTGGCGGTTGGTGACTAGTGGGGTGCCCCAGGGGTCGGTGCTGGGGCCTCAGCTATTTACCATTTATATAGATGATCTGGAGGAGGGAACCGAGTGCAGGGTGTCGAAATTTGCTGATGACACCAAGATTGGGGGAAAGGCAAATTGTGCGGAGGGTGTGGAGAGTCTGCAGAAGGATCTAGATAGGCTGGGCGAATGGGCCAGGAAATGGCAAATGGAATTTAATGTTGGCAAGTGTGAGGTGGTCCACTTTGGTAGGAAGAATGGTAGGAAGGACTATTACTTACGTGGCGAAAAACTGCAGCAGGCGACGGTGCAGAGGGACCTCGGGGTCCTTGTGCATGAGTCGCAAAAACCCAGCTTGCAGGTGCAGCAGGTGGTCAGGAAGGCGAATGGGATGCTGGCCTTCATAGCGAGGGGGATTGAATATCAAAGTAGGGAGGTCTTGCTGCAGCTGTATAGGGCATTGGTGAGGCCGCAGCTGGAGTACTGTGTGCAGTTTTGGGCGCCGCACCTGCGCAAGGATATTTTGGCCCTGGAGGGAGTGCAGAGGAGGTTTACTAGGCTGATACCGGAGTTGAGGGGGTTGAGCTATGAGGAGAGGCTGAATAAACTAGGCTTGTACTCGTTAGAGTTTAGAAGAATGAGGGGAGATCTCATTGAGACGTATAAGATGATGAATGGGATGGATAGGATAGAGGTGGAGAGACTCTTCCCGCTCAAAAAAGACAGTAGGACTAGGGGGCACAGCCTCAAGATAAAGGGGAGGCGGTTTAGAACGGAGTTGAGGAGGAACTTCTTCACTCAAAGGGTGGTGAATCTCTGGAATTCTCTGCCCGTTGAAGTGGTGGAGGCTGCCTCGCTAAATATTTTTAAGAAGCGGGTTGATGGGTTCTTGATAAAAGAGGGGATTAAGGGTTATGGGGAGAGGGCGGGAAAGTGGAACTGAGCCACGACAGATCAGCCATGATCTTATTGAATGGCGGGGCAGGCTCGAAGGGCTAGATGGCCTACTCCTGCTCCTATTTCTTATGTTCTTATGTAGCCAAATCATATTTTTTATTCTTCCATGTGTAGAATTTGCACATTCTCTCTGTATCTGCGTGGGCTTCCTCTGGATGCCGTGGTTTCCTCCCACACTCCAAAGATGTGCAAGTTAGGTTGATTGACCATGCTAAATTGACCCTTAGTGTCAGGGGGATTAGCAGGGTTAATACATAGAATTGTAGAGATAGGTTTTGGATAGGGATTGTTCTCAGCGCAGACTCGATGGGCTGAATGACCTCCTTCTGCACTGTACTTAGGAAGTTGTACCTTTAACACAAGTGATTAGTAAATTCCCCAACACCAGAAGCCTTTTTGATTTCCTGAAAAAGTGTTCATACATGTTGGATTCACAAGGCTGCAGATATTGTGGGTTCCCTGATTGATGTTTTATGAAGACAATCTAAACTGAAATACATTAATTTAAAGATTACAGTTCAAAGATGAGGGGGGGGGGGTGGATTTCAGTCCAGCCAATCCTTTTCCCCTTATCCAATCAGCGATTGTTCTGTAGTTGATTTAGAACCCGCTTCATCTTCAGATTTTTTTTCTCATTTATATTTTCTGATGACTTTGATGCACATCAAAGGTGAGTCACGTCCGTCTTGGAACGAGAACTTCCAGTGCCTGTCTAGGCTGGTCTCAGATACAGGGTAAGGACAATAATTCACCAAAGATTCTGCCTGCTGCATTCTACTTCCATTTCACATTCCTTGCCCCTCTCCAGATCTGGATACAGATTTGCACACCACCACACCGACACCGCCCAACCCCCCCACCATGATGTGCAGCTTTACGGCAAACATCCATTCTGAAATTACTTGCAGCCGCTCATGTCAATCGTACTGTCATTGTACATCAATGTTGACAGGCCTGGATAGAGTGATCATGGGGAAAATATTTCCATTAGTTGGAGAGACTAGGATCCATGGGGACAGCCTCAGAATAAAGGGACAACCCTTTAGAACTGAGATGATGAGGAATTTCTTCAGCCAGAGGATGGTGAACCTGTAGAATTCACTGCCACACAACACTGTGGAGGCCCAGTCGTTAAAACAGAGACAGATAGGCTCTCGATTGGTAAGCAGATCATAAGTCACGGGGAAAAGGTAGGGAGAATGGGGTTGACAAACCTATCAGCCATGATTGAATGGTGGGGCAGACTCGATGGGCCGAATGGCCTAATCCTGCTCCCATGGACAGGACTTTCTGGCCATGCTCGCCCCGAAACCGGACAATCCCACCCGAGGTCAATAGACTTTCCACGGTCCGCCCCTCGCCCTCTCTGATTCCCGTGGGAGGGTAAAATTCATCCTTATACCTTATGGCCTTATGACATATGTTCCAATCTTTTAAGAGGTAAGGCTTTCATTCCATTGCCTTGGGTTGGAGATATAAGATGAATGAGCAATAGTTTAACTCACTGTGCCCCTCTCCGACAAGGATGACTTTTTTTAGATTTCTAACCGGAGCATTCATTGTTCTCACTGAACTGGCCCACTATTCTCTTCAGCTTGTGATGAGGGTGTCAAATGTCCTCATTCAATCAGCGCTAATGTTCAATAAGAAGCCCATGGTGTCAGTAGGACTTGAACCAACGTTAACTTAGAGAGCAATTTGTCTAACATTTTCCAGCATCTCCACCCAGCCACTGGCTATTGTTTTATCTGTTTCAATAGGTACAGTATGAGAGAGATAAATACCGGGATTCTACTGCCTTGCCCGCCACAGATTCAGAACGGGTGAGGGGTGGACAACGGAAATGTCCATTGACCTCGGGCTTGCTCGAGCGAGGTCATAAAACCGCGCCCAAAGTCAGTGATGGGCAACGTAGGATAGTGAGTGGCCCTCCTCCATCTCTGCTGGCCACAAGATTGAAATTGGGCTTGTTCACTAATCACGACCCCATGAATAACTTTAAATACACACTGAATATTTCATAATGAGTTAGAGAAAATGCTTGATCATTTATACATTAATAAATAGACCTGTCGTCAACTTCAAATGATAAAAGAAAAATAAATGTAGACACTTTGGACACACAGGGAGTGCGTGGCTCTCACGGTCAATGTTGTGAGCAGTCAGCACCCACCTCACTTCACTCACCTTTGCTTTACGTGCGAATCACTTCAGTCTCACCGGGAGGGAAGAAATCTACGTGGATGGGAATCAGTGGAATGTGGACACCCTGCTTTAGGACAACAAAACATCTCATGGGCCACACTCAGAACCCAGATGGGCCGCATGTGGCCCCCGGGCTGCAGTTTGCCCACCGCTGGATAAAGCCCATGATTTTAACTTTGTTTACACTCTTTGAGCCTCGGGGGAGAGGTTAAAACTTCAAAACTAAAACCTAAACCATCGCCATTCACAACCGCCCTGAAGCGGAATGATGGCTGCTACCAAATTGCAGCTCCCTCACCAGCCGGGCAAGTAATAAACTGGTCTGGGCTGGCGGCTGGGACTCAGAGCGCTGATAATAAAATGGGGCTGTGGTGTTAACATCGACACGGTGGCACGGTGGCACAGTGGTTAGTGCTGCTGCCTCACAGCACCAGGGACTTGGGTTCGATTCCCGACTTGGGTCACCGTCTGTGCAGAATCTGCATGTCCTCCCCATGTCTGTGCGGGTTTCGGCCAGGTGCTCTGGTTTCCTCCCACAGTCCAAAGATGTGTGGGTTAGGTTGACTGGCCGTGCTAAATTGCCTCTTAGTGCCCTGGGATGTGTAGGTTAGCGGGATTAGAATGGTAAATTTGTGGGGACAGGTCCTGAGGCAGGATCATTGTTGGTGCAGATTTGACGGGCCGAACGATCTCCTTTTGCACTAGGATTTCTGTGATTCAAACTCTTCAGGAGCACCACTCACTGCTGGAACCGAGTGCACCTGTTTGCCAGCTCTCTCCCTGTCCGCGTATAGGTGCACGCAGAGTTCTGGATGAACACTATTCAAATATATGACGTGCAAACGAGCTATCATTCAAACTATTCAGGGAAAGTCGAATGACTTCAGGAGACAGAGTACAAACATCAGTGACATCAAAGGTTTCGTCAGCACAGGCCGACATTTACATTTAAACAAAGTTGGCAGGAGATCTCGGGCTGGATAAATGCACTGCAATGTGCGGTGCTGAGACTGTTTCTGCTTGGTGCTGCAATAGCTAAATTCGGCAGGGAAGGACCTGGGGCGATGAGATGCTGCTGTCTGCTCACTTTGTCCTCGGAAAGGGGTGGGAAATAAAAATCAGATACGGTTCCCACTGCCAATAAAGAAACAGAAACGTTCATATAGCGCCTTTCCCATCCTCAGGGCTTGGCAGAATACTTTCAGGGGAAGCGATGGCCCAGTGATGTTATCGCTAGACTATTAATCCAGAAACTCAGCTAACGTTCTGGGGACCCGGTTTCGAATCCCATCACAGCAGGTGCTGGAATTTGAATTCAATTTAAAAAAAACTGGAATTAAGAATCTACTGATGACCGTGAAACCATTGTCATCTGGTTCACGAATGTCCTTTAGGGAAGGAAATCTGCCGTCTTTACCTGGCCTGGCCTACATGTGACTCCAGAACCACAGCAATGTGGTTGGCTCTTAGATGCTCTCCAAGGGCAAGTAGGGACAGGCAATAAATGCTGACCAGCCAGTTACACCCACGTCCCACCAATGAATAAAACAAAATTTGCACTTAGGAAGTCACATTGGCCATGATTTTGTTAACTGTAAATCCACTTCTACATAATACAATTCTGTTCCAATCAAAAACTGGTACAGCTCAGCCCTGAAGGCAACAGAGAATCAGCACACAACTCAGCGGCCAACATTGCAATCTGGAGGCTCCCTTCTCTGTAGGAAAAGAACCATCCAACATCCTATTGCTTCCTACTGCTGTATAATTTCAATGCATGTCCTTTAACAGCTCCTCCTCAGTTACTGTTATATAACACAGACCAGCCAATGCACTGCTAACTGTTAAAAAGTAACTCATTGTGTGAAATGTTTTGAGCCGCTAACTTATTGGGTGGGATTTTCTCGACCGTGTTCACCCCTAGACCAGAAAATCCTACCCAAAGGTCACTGTACCTTTGCATAGTCCATATCCCACCCATTATACAATGGGAAAGTTCCGCCCATTGTATAAATTGTGAGAATGGGTTTTTAAAAACATTTTGCGCAGGGTTGGTACCCGTCCGTGTAGTGTTGTTGTGACAGGAGTCAGTCACACGTAAAGCAAAGGCTGAAATGTACTCCGATTGCTCACCACATTAACTGTGAGAGCCGTGTGCTCCCTCTGTGTCCAAAGTATAAATATTTCTTTTTGCAGTCCTTGCCAATATTTACCTCTCACTGAATATCACAAAACCAGATTATCTGCTCACATTGTTACATGTTGAAGCTTGCTGTGTGCAAATTGGTTGCTGTGTTGCCTTCATTACATTGTGGCTATGCTGTGAAAAGTGCTTTATTGACAATAAAGCATTTTGAGGTGTCCATGGTGATGGAAGAGGCTATATAAATTCAAGTCTTTCTTTTTACAACAGGAATTTACATATGCGGGTCCACCTTAAAGATAGAAATTAGAGTCAATATTCTCCCAGCTCACACTTTGATAATGGCATTGTCTGATTATTTCAGCTCCCCAGGGCCTTTTAAGCCTGATTGGGGTTTAGTGGCCCATTATAAGAACGTAAGAAATAGGAGCAGGAGTAGGCCATCCAGCCCTTCGAGCCTGCCCCGCCATTCAATAAAATCATGGCTGATCTGTCGTGTCTCAGTTCCACTTTCCTGCCCTCTCCCCATAACCCTTAATCCCCTCTCTTATCAAAAACCCATCAACCCACGTCTTAAAAATATTTAGCGAGGCAGCCTCCACCACTTCAACGGGCAGAGAATTCCAGAGATTCACCACCCTTTGAGTGAAGAAGTTCCTCCTCAACTCCGTTCTAAACCGCCTCCCCTTTATCTTGAGGCTGTGCCCCCTAGTCCTACTATCCTTTCTGAGCGGGAAGAGTCTCTCCACCTCTTATCCTATCCATCCCATTCATCATCTTATACGTCTCAATGAGATCTCCCCTCATTCTTCTAAACTCTAACGAGTACAAGCCTAGTTTATTCAGCCTCTCCTCATAGCTCAACCCCCTCAACTCTGGCATCAGCCTAGTAAACCTCCTCTGCACTCCCTCCAAGGCCAAAATATCCTTGCGTAAGTACGGCGCCCAAAACTGCACACAGTACTCCAGCTGTAGCCTCACCAATGCCCTATACAGCCGCAGCAAGACCTCCCTACTTTTATAATTAATCCCCCTCGCGATGAAGGCCAGCATCCCATTCGCCTTCCTGACCACCTGCTGCACCTGCAGGCTGGGTTTTTGTAAAAGCGTTGTAGGCTTTTCAATGGATGGCTTCAGAGGATCAAAGGTCAGCATACCTGATTCATCATGTTCCTGACTTTGCAGTGAATAATCATTATGAGAGGGTGGAGAGGAAGAATTTGTGCCCCAGGGCAGTGCTTCCTGGATGTAGAGTGTCTTTGAAAAAGATAGAAAGGGAATAAGAAGGCTTGCGTTCATTTGGTGCATTCAACATCGGAGAATCCCAAAGCAATTGCGAGCTGTTTCTCGGCCCTTTGGCTAAGATCAAGTGGAGTCTTGCTGTGCTGCACTTGGTTAAAGTCGTGAGGTTTCACTGAAACTTCATTTGAAGCAATTTTCCAAAGCGGGATCTCGGCCTTTTGGCTAAGATGCAAATGAGATCAAGCTCTGGAGGAGGTGGAGGAGGAGGCCCAATCCATCAGGCAAACCAGCCTCCTATCCATTGACTCTGTCTACACTTCCCGCTGCCTGGGCAAAGCAGCCAGCATAATTAAGGACCCCACACACCCTGGACATTCTCTCTTCCACCTTCTTCTGTCGGGAAAAAGATACAAAAGTCTGAGATCACATACCAACCCATTCAAGAACAGCTTCTTCCCTGCTGCCATCACTTTTGAATGGACCTACCTTGCATTAAGTTGGTCTTTCTCTACACCCTAGCCATGATGGTAACACTACATTCTGCACTCTCTTGTTTCCTTCTCTATAAACGGTATGCTTTGTCTGTACAGCATGCAAGAAACAATACTTTTCACTGTACATTAATCCATGTGACAGTAATATATCAAATCAAATCAAATCAGGTTCAATGCCTGCTCCAATCAGCTTGGATCATGTAGATCAAACCCAGGACTCGAAGGCCAGCCTGTCTTGTCAGTTCGGATGTGGAATATCTCACTTGTTGGGACTTTGAACTGGACTTTGAATGGATTGAATTGGATATTAGCAAAAAAGAAATTTCTAGCCGCTAATATACAAACAGTGTGGAAAAGCCGAGTCGACCTGCAATCCCCCACAAACTGCAACATTATATAGACAATCTGTCTGAGTTAAAGGCAAAATCCCGTGGAAGCTGGAATCCAAGCATAAAGTGCTGGAACATCTCAGCAAGTCCGACAGCATCCATGGAGAGAGAAAACAGAGCCAACATTTCGAGTCAGGGTGACCCTTCTGTCATCCTGACCTGAAACGCTGGCTGTATTCTCCCTGCACGGATGCCGTTGAATCTGCTTTAGTTGTTGTTGACTGAGGGATAAATATTGGGGAAGACACTGGGGAGAAACCCAAGGCACTTCGTCAAATACTGCCCTGGGGCATCAACATTTATATCTACCCGAGAAGGCTTTGTGTCTCATCTGAAGTGGGTGGGGGGAAAGGCAGAGGGCATGTAGATGGCACGGTGGCACAAGTGGGCAGCATGGTGGCACAGTGGTTAGCACTACTGCCTCACAGCGCCAGGGACCTGGATTCGATTCCCAGCTTGGGTCACTGTCTGTGCATGTTCTCCCCATGTCTGCGTGGGTTTCCTCCGGGTGCTCCTGTTTCATCCCACAGTCCAAAGATGTGCAGGTGGATTGGCCATGCTAAAATTGCCCCTTAGTGTCAGGGGTTGTGGGGATAGGGCTTGGGTGTGACTGCGGTTGGTGCAGATTTGATGGGCCGAATGGCTTCCTTCTGCTCCTTCCTAGAATAGGGATTCTAATGTCTAAGAGCACAGCACTCCCTGACGACTGTACTAGGAGTGCCAGCCTAGACTTTGTGCTCAGATCTCAGGGGTGAGATGTGAACCCAGGGCTACCTAACTCAGAAGTGAGAGTGCCACTCATTGAGTCAAAGTAGACATCCTGGATGTAACTCTGGGTTCAGAGTCGAGCCTCACAAAATCTATCCTTGGGAAAGTGTATTCTACTGAAGTATCATTCCACTTCCTGTTTCCCCCCCCACCATCCCCACTTCCCCTGCTCCCACCTGTCCCTAGCCTGGCATCTCATCATGGTGAAAGTTCCAAACATGACCTGATCGATAGGGGGAGCTGTCGAGCACTTTGCCCCATTGAGGGAGGAACATTTGGAGGGAAATGCTACTCTGCACCAACCCCGTGCTTTATTCACACCCAATCATTGAGCATCAATGGAATTGGGACACATGACATGTTGGCTGGGTTGAAGGATGAGGGTTCAGCCATTTCAAAACTCAGAGGAAGAGAAATTTCTTCCCTTGTGGTTGGGAATTTTTGAATTCCTGATTCTGGAGGGCTGTAGGTGCTCAATCATTGAGCATGTGGAAGATAGGGGTGGGTGAGGCTTCTGGGGGAGGCAGTGGCATTGTGGTAATGTCACCTGACTAGTAATCCAGAGACCCAGGCTAATGGTGATGAAGGTTTGAATCTCACAATGAGAGCTGGTGAAATTTAAATTCAGTTAATAAACCTGGAATTAAAACGTCGTAACAGTGACCAGGAAACCTTCGTTGTAAAGACCCACCTAGAATCATGGAATCCCCACAGTGCAGAAGGAGGCCATTTGGCCCATCGAGTCTGCACCAACCACAATCCCACTCAGGCCCTATCCCCATAACCCCACACATTTACCCTTCTCATCCCCCTGACACTAAGGGTCAATTTAGCATGGTCAATCCCACTAACCTGCACATCTTTGGACTGTGGGAGAAAACTGGAACACCCAGAGGAAACCCTCAGACACACAGTGACCCGAGGCTGGAATTGAATCCTGGTTCCTGGTGCTGTGAGGCAACAGTGCTCATTCACACAGGAAGGAAGGAAATCTGCTGTCCTTACCTGGTCTGACCTACATGTGGCTCCTTACAACAATATGGTTGACTCCTAAATGCCCTCTGAAAGGGTCCAGAAAACCACTCAGTTCCATCTAACTGCTACAAAGTCTAAAAATAGGAATGAACCTGGACAGGCCAACTGGCATTGACCCAAAGCACTGGAAATGACAATGGCAAACCCTCTATCACCCCTGCAAAGCTCTCCTCATCTGGGGACTTATACCAAAGTGGTGAGAGCTGTTTCACAGACCAGTTGGCAGGGTGGCACAGTGGTTTTTGGTGGTTATTTTCCAGACGTCGCTGGATTCCGGGGAAGTGCCGGAAGATTGGAAAACGGCTAATGTTACGCCGTTGTTTGAGAAGGGTGCCAAGCAAAAGGCGGGGAATTATAGGCCGGTTAGTTTAATGTCTGTGGTAGGTAAAATGTTAGAATCTGTTATTAAGGAGGAAATTGCGAGGCATCTTGAAGGGAATTGCTTGATAGAGCAGACGCAGCATGGTTTCATTAAAGGGAAGTCGTGTCTGACAAATTTACTGGAGTTCTATGAGGATGTGTCTAGGGCGGTGGATAGAGGAGAGCCGGTGGATGTGGTCTTTCTAGAATTTCAGAAGGCGTTTGACAAAGTACCTCACAAGAGGTTATTGCAGAAGGTCGAGGGACATGGAGTTGGGGGTAGGGTGTTAGCGTGGATAGAGGATTGGTTGTCAAATAGGAGGCAGAGAGTGGGGGTTAATGGGTGCTATTCGGATTGGCAGATGGTGACTAGTGGAGTGCCCCAGGGGTCGGTGCTGGGGCCTCAGCTTTTTACCATTTATATAGATGATCTGGAGGAGGGAACCGAGTGTAGGGTGTCGAAATTTGCTGATGACACCAAGATTGGGGGAACAGCAAATTGTGCGGAGGGTGTGGACAGTCTGCAGAAGGATCTAGATAGGCTGGGCGAATGGGCCAGGAAATGGCAAATGGAATTTAATGTTGGCAAGTGTGAGGTGGTCCACTTTGGTAGGAAGAATGGTAGGAAGGACTATTACTTACGGGGCGAAAAACTGCAGCAGGCGACGGTGCAGAGGGACCTCGGGGTCCTTGTGCATGAGTCGCAAAAACCCAGCTTGCAGGTGCAGCAGGTGGTCAGGAAGGCGAATGGGATGCTGGCCTTCATAGCGAGGGGGATTGAATATAAAAGTAGGGAGGTCTTGCTGCAGCTGTATAGGGCATTGGTGAGGCCGCAACTGGAGTACTGTGTGCAGTTTTGGGCGCCACACCTGCGCAAAGATATTTTGGCCTTGGAGGGAGTGCAGAGGAGGTTTACTAGGCTGATACCGGAGTTGAGGGGGTTGAGCTTTGAGGAGAGGCTGAATAAACTGGGCTTGTACTCGTTAGAGTTTAGAAGAATGAGGGGAGATCTCATTGAGACGTATAAGATGATGAATGGGATGGATAGGATAGAGGTGGAGAGACTCTTCCCGCTCAAAAAAGACAGTAGGACTAGGGGGCACAGCCTCAAGATAAAAGGGGGGCGGTTTAGAACGGAGTTGAGGAGGAACTTCTTCACTCAAAGGGTGGTGAATCTCTGGAATTCTCTGCCCGTTGAAGTGGTGGAGGCTGCCTCGCTAAATATTTTTAAGATGCGGGTTGATGGGTTTTTGATAAGAGAGGGGATTAAGGGTTATGGGGAGAGGGCGGGAATGTGGAACTGAGCCACGGCAGATCAGCCATGATCTTATTGAATGGCGGGGCAGGCTCGAAGGGCTAGATGGCCTACTCCTGCTCCTATTTCTTATGTTCTTATGTTCTTAGCGCTGCTACCTCACAGCCCCAGGGACCCAGGTTCGATTCCTGGCTTGGGTCACTGTCTGTGCGGAGTCTGCTCATTCTCCCCGTGTCTGTGTGGGTTTCCTCCCACAGTTTGAAAGACATGCTGGTTAGGTGCATTGGCCATGCTAAATGCAGTTTGTCTGAACAGGCACCAGAGTGGGGTGACTAGGAGATTTTCACAGTAACTTCATTGCAGTGTTAATGTAAACCTACTTGTAACATTAAAAAATAAACGTCAAATTTTTAATCAAGCAATGTAGTCATCCCCACGGAATCATATCTTACAAATAATCTCCCAGATACCATCACCATCCCTGGATAAGTCCTGTCCCACCAGGAGGACATACCCAGCAGAGGTGGTGGCACTGTGGCACACAGTCAGAAAGGAGTTGCCCCGGGACTCCATAACATTGACTCTGGCCCCCGTGAAGTCTCTTGGCACTGGGTCAACTGTGGGCGAAGAAACCAACCTTCTGCTGATTAGCACCTAACTAGCCCCCCACCCCACACTCCCCTCTCCCCCCCCTCCCTCAGCTGATAGGTCAATACTCCCTCCATGTTGAACAGCACTTGGAGGGAGCTCTGAGGGAGGATTGGGTACGGAATGTATTCTGGGTGGGGGATCTCAATGGTCATCACCAGGAGTGGCAGCATCGCAGACCGAGCTGGCCAGGTCCTAAAGGACGTAACTGCTAGACTGGGACTGGGGCAGGCAGTGAGGAAGCCAAAACAAATTTGACCTCATCCTTGGACTGACCTCAGTGAGGGTTATGAGGTGGGCCTCTTGGAGTATGAGCTCCCTGATTGAGGTAACGACAGTCCAGATTCTGACTGTGTACCTGGAGCACACTTCAGAGTGGAATTGAGTTTGTAAATAATGGGAATCTGGTGAAGGGCTTTTGATGAATATTCCAATCCTTACCAATCTGCAGATGCAGCTGTCCTTGATAACATCTGTAGGAGTGACGGCCTTAGAAAAGAAAGTCTACACCAGAATAGCCTCCAGTGTGTTGTGTGACACTACAACCATACTAAAGGGGATGGACTTTGAACAGATCTAGGAACTTAAAACTGGAAATCTATGAGAAGCTGTGGGCCAAGTGACTTGCCCTTGAGTCTTTTTGATTTGATTTGACTTGATTTGATTTATTACTGTCACATGTATTAGCACACAGTGAGAAGTATTGTTTCTCACGCGCTATACAGACAAAGCATAGAGGAGGAAACAAGAGTGCAGAATGTAGTGTTATGTCATAGCTCGGGTGTAGAGAAAGATCAACTTAACGCGAGGTAGGTCCATTCAAAAGTCTGACGGCAGCAGGGAGGAAGCTGTTCTTGAGCTGGTTAGTGCGTGACCTCAGACTTTTGTCACTTTCAGCATCCCCAAGAAAGTCTGAAGAAGAGGATAACATACATTATATCGCCATCTGATTAAGCACAGTGTTTTCCATTTCAATTGTAAGGGAAAGTTATCATTGAGCTGAAGTCAGCGCTATTTATAAAAAGCTTCAGAATGGATGGTTTTCCCAGCAATGGTGTCCGTGTAGTAAGACTGTAAAGTAAGAGGAAGTGAACTTTCGCAGTTGTTATTAGCTTACAGAGCGAGAACTCTTGTCAGCTTCTGGGCAGTGATCAGAAGCAGACACTCACCTTTCAAGTGGTTATTATTCTTAACTTATGGGAACCTCTGTGATTCACACAACTGACTGAACATGTTGGGTGTTTACTGTGCCCAGTTCCCTGACACAGAGGTTGCTGCAATTCTGATCACCCAGACAGTTAACCCCAGGATGATGTGCCAAAGTAGTAGGAACTCATGCAGAGCAGAGGCCTTTGGCTTCAATTCCAGCTCTGAGTCAGACAGAGAGTGACTACAATCACCCACACTCTCATTCTTAATCATTACATGGTGGCCTCCCCATTAGAATTGGGTCTGGGTGAGAGTAAGAGCAGCATGGTGGTTAGCACTGATACCTCACAGCGCCCTGGGACCTGGGTTCAATTCGCGGTTTGGGTCTCTGTCTGTGTGGAGTTTATATGTTCTCCCCGTGTCTGCATGAGTTTCCTCCGGGTGGTCCGGTTTTCTCCCACAGTCCAAAGATGTGCTGGTTAGATAGATTGGCCATGCTAAATTGCCCCTTAGAGTCAGGGGACTAGCTAGGGTAAATACATGGCGTAATGGGGGATAGGGTCTGGGTGGTCAGTGCAGACTCGATGGGCTGAATGGCCTCCTTCTGCACTGTAGGATTTTATGATTCTATGATGCTATGGGTGACAGTAAGGGCGGCACAGTAGCACAGAGGTTAGCACTGCTACCTCAAAGTGCCCGGGACCCAGGCCCGATTCCCGGCTTGGGACACTGTCTTTGCAGAGTTTGCACATTCTCCCCATGTCTGCGTGGGTTTCCTCCGAGTGCTCCGGTTTCCTCCCATGTGCAGGTTGGGTGGATTGACCCCATGGTAAATTGCCCCTTAGTATCAAGGGGACTAGGAGGATAAATGCGTAGGGTATGGGGATAGGGCCTGGATGGGATTGTGGTCGGTGCAGACTCGATGGGTCAAATGGCCTTCTTCTGCACTGTAGGATTCTATGATTCTATGGGTGAGAATAAGGGCAGCACGGTAGCACAGAGGTTAGCACTGATACCTCTCAGTGCCGGGGACCCAGGTTCCATTCCCGGCTTGGGTTGCTGTCTGTGTGGAGTTTGCATGTTCTCCCAGTGTCTGCATGGGTTTCCTCCGGGTGCTCTGGTTTCCTCCCACAGTCCGAAAGTCATGTTGGTTAGGTGCATCAAGTTGGGTGCATTATCAGTGTCACAAGTAGGCTTACATTAACAATGCAATGAAGTTACTGTGAAAATCCCTGAGCCACCACACTCCAGTGCCTGTTCGGGTATACTCAGGGAGAATGTAGCACGGCCAATGCACCTAACCAGCACACCTTTCGGACTGTGGGAGGAAACCGGAGCACTTGGAGTAAACCCACGCAGGCATGGGGAGAACGTGCAACTCCGCATAGACAGAGACTCAAGCTGGGAATCGAGCCCGGGCCCCTGGCGCTGTGAGGCAGCAGTGCTAACCACCGTACCGCCCCATAATATTATGTCACAAATAACATTCGAAACCAAACATTACTTCTCAGCAGCACACTGCAAGCGCTCGGTTTGTGAACTCAGCTGCCACCTACTGATGTGGCATAGAACTGCAAGGCCTGCAGCTTGCGTCAAGATCAACCTCCACAGAATTGTGGATTCATAGAATCCTGCAGGGCAGAAGGAGGCCATTCAGCCCATCGAGTCTGCACCGACCACAATCCCACTCAGACCCTCTCTCATAACCCCGTGCATTTACCCTAGCTAGTGCCCCTCCAAATGATCAGGAAAGATGTGTAACTGGGAGAGGATTAGATGAATGCTGATTCCCTATTTTTCTCATTCTCTAGGACATCTCCTTATTTTTTTTTTGCAGCGACGCGACATTGTGTGGAAGGATTATGTTTGAAAGCCAATGTCCAGATATACCCGCGATCAGCATGCACAGAACTTGGAATGATTAACTGCAGCCTGTAAGCACGCCAAACCCTCCCACTAACTCAGCTCCGATGAGGTGGAATTGTCTCACTCATAGTTTTGATCTGGTTGTTCAATGAGTCACAAAGCCACAATTAATCATTAGCTCAATGACTCAGCGCTAACATATGCCTGCACAGAGGAAAGGATAAGCTTTATCACTGCAGCAGTCAGCGGAAATAAAATTCACAGTTCCTGCTCCTATTCCACACTGGAGGCTCACTCTCTTGACACAGATCATAGAATCCCTACAGTGTAGAAGGAGGCCATTCGGCCCATCGTGTCAGCACTGACCACAATCCCACCCAGGCCCTATCCCCATAACTCCATGCATTTACCCTAGCTAGTGCCCCTGACACTAAGGGGCAATTTAGCACGGCCAATCCACCGAACCTGCACACCTTTGGAGTGTGAGAAGAAAGCGGGACCCAGATTGGAATCCCAGTTTGGGTCACTGTCTGTGCGAAGCCTGCACGTTCCCCTGATAGATACGGGGAGAACATGCAAACTCCACACAGACAGTGACCCAAGCCGGGATTCGAACCCGGGTCCCTGGCGCTGTGAGGCAGCAGTGCTAACCACTGTGCCACCCATTTACCCGAAAATAAATTTTAATAACTAGGGGTCATAGTTTGAGGATAAGGGGGTAAACCTTTTGGGACTGAGATGAGGAGAAATTTCTTCACCCAGAGAGTGGTGAATGTGTGGAATTCACTACCACAGAAAGTAGTTGAGGCCAAAACATTGTGTGATTTCAAGAAGAAATTAGAATCATAGAATCATAGGACCCTACAGTGCAGAAAGAGGCCATTCAGCCCATCAAGTCTGCACCAACTGCAATCCCACCCAGGCGCTACCCCCATAACCTTACATATTTTACCCGCTAATCCCTCTAACCTGTGCATTTTAGGACACTAAGGGGCAATTTTGGCATGGCCAATCAACCTAACCCTCAATTACATACATCTCTCAGGGCTATATGGATTAAAGTTTATTTATTAATGTCACAAGTAGGCTTACGTTAACACTGCAAAGAAGTTACTGTGAAAATCCCCTTGTCGCCATACTCTAGCGCCTGTTCGGGTACACTGAGGGAGAATTTAGCACGGCCAATGCACCCAAGCAGCACGTGGTTCAAACTGTGGGAGGAAACCAGAGCACCCGGAGGAAACCCACGCAGACACGGGGACTCCACACAGACAGTGACCCAAGCCGGGAATCAAACTCAAGTCCCTGTGAGGTAGCAGTGCTAACCGCTGTGCTACCATGTACATAGATATTAGGGGATATGGGGGAAAGCGAGATTGGATTTGGTGGATTAGCCTTAATAAATGTGTAGGGTTACTGGAATAAAGCAAGGGTAGATTTGGGTAAGATGTTCTTGCACAGAGTTGGTCAGACCTGATGGGCCAAATGGCCTCCTTCTGCACTATGGGAAAATCTATGCCTCTATGAAATTCAGGGACTTGAAGACACCCTCCCCGAGGCTGTCAGGTCATACAGATAATCAATGGGATGTTTTGTTTAACTTGAAAATATATCATTTGGATTAATGTTCCGTTTTCATTACCGTCACCTGAACATTGGACTTAGCAACATCTAAAATGTGGGGAGAAGGATCCAACATCAGCCAATGACAGGGTTGCGGGGGGGAGGTTTAATTCCAGTGAAGGTGGCAGGAGTGACAAATGCATGAATAGGATGGGAATAGAGGGATATGGTCCCCCAGAAGGGGTAGGGGGTTTTAGTTCAGACAGACGGCGTGGTCGGTGGGTCGAGGGGGACTGTTCCTGTGCTGGAATTTTCTTTGTTCTCATTCTAAATTCTCTTCAGCACTCCTGCTACCAATTTCTACCTGCTACATTTTCTCTCTGTTTAGCTATGTGTAAAATGATAGCTCTTGCAATGTCCACAGGATTAATCCATGCCCCCTGCCTACATTCATCAAATTAGATCAAATTTACAGAGCACCAAGTGCTCTGTGCCAGTGTTGATGCTTCAAAGAACAAAGAAAATTACAGCACAGGAACAGGCCCTTCGGCCCTCCAAGCCTGCACCGTCCATGCTGCCCATCTGAACTAAAACCCCCTACCCTTCTGGGGGCCATATCCCTCTATTCCCATCCTATTCATGTATTTGTCCAGGTGCCCCTTAAAAGTCATGACCGTATCTGCTTCCACAACCTCCCCTGGCAGTGAGTTCCAGGCACCCGCCACCCTCTGTGTAAAAAATCTTGCCTCATACGTCTTTAAATCTTTCCCCTCGCACCTTAAACCTGTGCTCCCTAGTAATTGACGCTTTCATCCTGGGGAAAAGCTTCTGACTATCCACTCCGTCCACCTCATCTTCCTATTGCCCCTTCTTCAAACACAATGGACCTCGCCTTGATTGGTGGTAAAAGCCTACCTCCTCATTGGCTTAAATCCACCAATGAAAGGCCAGCCCTCCAGTTCAAGATTCTATAACCAACAGCAGCAGAAGCTGATTGGCCAAGAATGGAACGAGGAAGCAGCAAGCCGACCCAGGCTGAACGCTGGAAACTTATTGTTGAAAGAACAGAGAAACTTGCATTTATATTTCACCGATCATCTGATACCTCAAAGGTCTTCAAAGCCAAGAAAGTACCCTTGAAGTGTGGTTACTGTTGCAACTTAGGAAACGCCAATTTGTGCACAGCAAGCTCCCACAAACAGCCATGTGGTAATGAAAGATCATCTGCTCTTGGGTATTAAGTGAGGGATAAGTATTGGCCCAGCACTAAGGATAACTGCCCTGCTATTCTTTGAGATGATGTCTCAGGACTCTTGATGTTTTCCTGAGAGGGCAGATGGGGTCACAGTTTAGTATCCCATCCATTGAAAAGTTATAGCATAGAAGGAGGTCATTTGGTCCATCTTGTCCATGCAAGCCTAAGGACACACAGGTGTTTTTTCTAATCCCACCTTCCTGCACTGGCCTATAACCCTGTAGCTTACAATTAAGGTGCAGATCCAAGTACTTTTTAAAGGAGTTTAGGGTCTCTGCCTCCACCACCAGCTTGGGCAGAGAATTCCAGACACCCCACCACCTTCTGCGTAAAAATGTTCTTCCTCATGTCCCCGCTACACCGACTGCCGCTTATCTTGAATCTATGTGCCCTGGGTCTAGAATTCTCAACCAAGGGAAACAATTTTATCCTGTCCACTCTATCTCTTCCCCTCATAATGTTGCACATCTCTATCAAGTCAGCCCTCAGCCTTTCTTGTTCCAAGAAAATAATCCCAATCTATCCAACCTCATATCTGCACTTTTCACGCCCTGGCAACATTTTTGTAAACCCGCTCTGCACTCTCTCCAGAGCAATTACATCCTTCCTGTAATGTGGTGACCAGAACTGCGCGCAATGCTCCAGTTGTGACCTCACCAGTGTTTTATATAATTCCAATATTATATACTTACTTTTATATTCTATACCTCTGCCAATGAAGGACAGCATTCCATATGCCTTCTTTACAACATTGTCAGTGTGACCTGTGTACTTGCACACAAAGACCTCTCGCTTCATCTACTCCCTTTAGTACATTCCCATCTATTACCTGTTCCCTATGAGAGTTTGACCTCCCCAAATGCATTACCTCACACTTCTCTATGTTAAAATCCATCTGCCACTTTACCGCCCACTCCATCAACCCACTGATATCCTCTACGCTATCCATAATCTTTGTGACATCTGCAAATTTTCCAACTGTGCCCCCCACGTTCACATCTAGACTGTTAACATGAAACACAAACAGCGAGGGTCCCAACACCAAACCTTGTGGAACACAACTTAAAACAACTTTCCATTGGCAAGGGCATCCATTGAACATTACTGTTTGTTTCCTGAAAGACAGCACCTCTGACAGTGTATTGGAGAATCAGCTTTGACCATTGCACTCACGCCCTGGAGTGGGACTCGAATTCACAAGCTTGTGACTCATAGATGAGAGTGCTCACAGAATCACAAAATAATTACAGCACTGAAGGAGGCCATTCAGCCCATTGTGTCTGTACTGGCCCTCTGAATAAACATGCACCTGGTGTCATTCCCCCGCCTTCTCCCTGTAACAATGCACCCCCTTCCTTTTCAGATGTGATGAATATCCAGTTCATAGTTTAATATCTTAAGAGGTCATTTTTGATTGTAGGAAGAGCAATGTTGTAAAGAGCAAGGTAAATCACTCCTTGCACAGGGTAGATATTTGATTGTTTGATTCAGAACTAGTGAATGTTAAAGATTGTTAAGAAAAGTTTACAGATGTTTCCTGAATAAGGAGTAATTAAATACTAGCATAGAAACATTGAATAGAATCAGGAGGAGGCCATTCAGCCCTTCATACTGCTCCACCATTCGTTATGATCACAGCTGATCATCCAACTCAAAAGCCTGATCCCGCCTTCCCCCATATCCTATGATCCCTTTCACCCCAAGAGCTATATCCAGTTCCTCCTGGAAAACATACAATGTTTCAGCCTCAACTACTTTCTGTGGTAATGAATTCCATAGGCTCGCCACTCTCTGGGTGAAGAAATTTATTCTTATTTCAGTCCTAAGAAATTTATCCCTCATCCTTAGACTGTGACCCCTGGTTCTGGACTCCCCCAGCATGGCGAACATCCTTCCTGCATTTACTCTATCTAGTCCCGTTGGAATTTTATAGGTTTCTATGAAATATGGAGGGATAGCAGCACAGTCTTTGGAATCAGACAGTAAATTGTGACCCTGTTTGACCTCCCTAAGTGCAGTACTGATGTGGAGATGCTGGTGTTGGATTAGGGTGGGCACAGTAAGAAGTCTCACAACACTAAGTTAGCCTGACGAAGGAGCAGCGCTCCGAAAGCTCGTGACTCCAAATAAACCTGTTTATTTGGACTTTAACCTGGTGTTGTGAGGCTTCTTACTAAGTGCAGTATCTCACGCTTCTCTATGTTAAAATCCATCTGCCATTTTGCTGCCTTCTCCACCTAGAAACCACGGTGGACCATTTGAAGAGGGAAGTTTGCCATCTCCTGCTGGTGTTGTGAGACTCCTTACTGTGCCCACCCCAGCCCAACGCTGGCATCTCCACATCATGGCTACCATTAAACAGATGGAGCAGAATTTCCTGTGACATTGCCAGGGGACGTTACGAATTTCCCTCAGGAAGTATCAGTGCTGCTGGAGGTATAGCTGTGGGAATGTGTAGCTTCTGGCGGGGGGCTGATCATACTCCATCTGGTGGTGGTGGCATGCAGTTGCAGGTGCGGGTGCATCTACAGCTGGGCTTTGTAATGGGAAAGTTTGATCACGGCATTACCTAGACCATGTCCTCAAACTGGGATTTGTGTAGCCTTGGGAGTGTGCAGAGACTTTCTAGATGGAATAATCAAGCAATTTGCAACAAAAATGATCCACTTTCACGAACATAGAATCCCTACAGTGCAGAAGGAGGCCATTTGGCCCATTGAGTCAGCACCGACCACAATCCACCCAGGCCCTATTCCATAACCCTACATATTTATAGCCCTAATCTCACTGACTCTAAGGAGCAATTTACCATGGCCAACCAATCTAACCTGCACATCTTTGGAGCGTGGAAGGAAACTGGAGCACCCGGAGGAAACCCACACAGACACGTGGAGAACATGCATCCTCCACATAGACAGTGACTTGAGGCTGGAATTGAACCCAGGTCTCTGCCTCTGCAAGGCAGCAGTGCTAACCACTGTGCCACCATGCTGCCTCTGACATGCAAGCTTTGATCCTCGCCAGTGGTTCCACCACAGGCCCAATGCACTTTCAGACTGGGGTCAGGCAAGGCTGCATCATCGCAACAGCACGCTCCACAACACAGATACAAGCAAAATACTACAGCTGCTGGAAATCTGAAATAAAAACATGCCTGAGTTCTCCATTCTGTGCCTTTCACTTACCAGAACATCCTGTATAGAGATTACAGAACAGGGAAATGCTGTATCTGATGTCACCTTCACTATTACTGAATCCTCACCATCAGGGAACTTGTATTTAAAGTACTATAAACAAGGAACAGAAAGAGTGTGAGTCAACAGGATAGGTCATCACAAACTCCCATACAGCACACTGTTGGGCACGCACTGTTGTTGACATAGAAAGTGCTCTAGAATGTATAATATATACATTGTAACTGGGATAAAAAGAGTAGCATAAACACATTGCAATAGCTTTCAAGTGTCCAGGGTGAGGAGAGGCAAAAACTGGCTAGGCTTTCTGCTTCCAATATCTATTATTTACTATGGTTTTATACTATTATATACTGTGGTATTATCGCTAGACTATTAATCCAGAAACTCAGCTAATGTTCTGGGAATCCGGGTTCAAATCCCACCACAGCAGATGGTGGAATTTGAATTCAATAAAAAAATCTGGAATTAAGCATCTACTGATGACCATGAAACCATTGCTGAGTGTCAAAAAAACCCATCTGCTTCACTAATGTCTTTTAGGGAACAAAATCTGCCGTCCTTCCCTGGTCTGGCCTACATGTGACTCCAGAGCCTCAGTAATGTGGTTGACTCTCAACTGCCCTTGGGCAACTAGAGATGGGCAGGCAATAAGTGCAGGTCAGTTAGTGATGCCCATGTCCCACGAATGAATAATAAATATAAAATTTGATTTGATTTATTATTGTCTCATGTGTTTACAGTGAAAAGTATTGTTTCTTGTGCACTATACAGACAATGCATACCATTCACAGAGAAGGAAATGAGAAAGTGCAGAGTGTAGTGTTACAGCCATAGCTAGGGTGCAGAGAAAGATCAGCTTAATGCAAGGTAGGTCCATTCAAAAGTCTGACAGCAGCAGGGAAGAAGCTGTTCTTGAGTCGGTTGGAACATGACCTCAGACTTTTGTATCTTTTACCTGATGGAAGAAGGTGAAAGAGAGAATGCCTGGGGTGCGTGGGGTCCTTAATTATGTTGGCTGCTTTTCTGAGGCAGCGGCAAGTGTAGGCAGAGTCAATGGATGGGAGGCTGGTGTGCGTGATGGATTGGGCTACATGCATGACTTTTTGTAGTTCCTTGCGGTCTTGGGCAGAGCAGGAGCCATACCAAGCTGTGATACAACCAGAAAGAATGCTTTCTATGGTGCTTCTGTAAAAGTTGGTGCGAATCATGGTTGGCGTGCCAAATTTCCTTAGTCTCCTGAGAAAGTAGAGGCGTTGGTAGGCTTTCTTAACTACCATGTCAGCATGGGAGGACAGGTTATTGGTGATCTGGACACCTAAAAACTTGAAGCTCTCAACCATTTCTACTTCTGTTTACTTTGTCCTTTACCAAGTTAGCAGCAATTGAGGTTTTAAAATCTCTGTTCAAGCCATATTTTTAAAATAGATGCAGTGATATTTTCAAGCAGGAGAGACTGAGATTGAATGCTGGTAATAGCAGAAGCAATAAGTAGTCTCACAACACCAGGTTAAAGTCCATCAGGTTTGTTTGGTAGCATGAACTTTTGGAGCATTGCCCCTTCACCAGGTGAGTGGCAATGCTCCGAAAGCTCGTGCTACCAAATTAAACATGTTGGACTTTAATCTGATGTTTGAGGCTTCTTACTGTGCCCACCCCTTTACAACATCGGCAACTCCACATCATGAATAGCCTAAGTGTAAACGAGACCATGCCCCTGTCTACATCAATGGGGACCAAGTGGAAATGGTTGAGAATTTCACGTTTTTGGTTTTCAGATCACCAACAACCTGTCCTGGCCCTCCCATGCTGAGACTATAGTTAAGAAAGCCCACCAATGCCTCTACTTTCTCAGAAGGCTAAGGGAATTTGGCATGTTAGGTACGACTCTCAGCAACTTTTACAGATGCACCATAGAAAACATTCTTTCTGGTTGTATCACAGCTTGGTATGGCTCCTGCTCTGCCCAGGACCACAGGAAGCTACAAAACGTCATGGATGTAGCCCAATCCATCATGCTGACCAGCTTCCCATCCATTGACTCTGTCTACACTTCTGGCTACTTCAGAAAAGCAGCCAGAATAATTAAGGACCCCACGCACCCAGACATTCTCCCTTCCACCTTCTTCTGTCGGGAAAAAGATACAAAAGTATGAGATCACATACCAACCGACTCAAGAACAGCTTCTTCCCTGCTGCTGTCAGACTTTTGAATGGACCTACTTTATACTAAGTTGGTCTTTCTCTACACCCTAGCTATGATTGTAACACTACATTCTGCAGTCTCTCCTTTCCTTCTCTATGAATGGTATGCTTTGTCTGTACAGCGCACAAGAAACAACACGTTTCAATGTATACTAATACATGTGACAGTAATAAATCAAATCAAATCAGAAGCTGTCCTGGTGCTGAGCTCCCCTGGTACATGATGTGGAGATGCCGATGTTGGACTGGGGTAAACACAGTAAGAAGTCTCACAACACCAGGTTAAAGTCCAACAGGTTTATATGATAGCAAAAGCCACTAGCTTTTGGGGCTTTGCCCTTTCGTCAGGTGAGTGGGGAGTTCTAATCACAAACAGGGCATATAAACTCACACACTCAATTTACAGGATAGAATGTGAGCTTTTACAGCTAGTCAAATCTTAAAGGTGCAGACACTGTGAGTGGTATCAGTATTCTGTAAACTGAGTGTGTGCCTTTATATGCCCTGTTTGTGATCAGGATTCCCCACTCACCTGACGAAGGGGCAGCGCACCAAAAGCTAGTGGCTTTTGTTACCAAATAAACCTGTTGGACTTAAACCTGGTGTTGTAAGACTTCCCCCTGGCTCCCCAGTCACTGAGGGAGAACGCATTTCCCTGCAGTGCCGCCGGAGGGCGCTGCGGGAGACGAGGGGAAGGGCACATGCGCGGCGGAGCAGGCGATTGACAGAGGGGCCGACCAATCGCGCGCGCGGCCCGCCGAACGGAGGGAACCGATTGGCGGGGCGGGAGGGAGGTGTCGGCCAATGGGGACGCGGAGGCGGGGGCGGGACTTCTGCTGGGTGATTGACGGGCGCGGGCGGAAGTGGGTGGAATGCAGGCAGCTTGGATACATTTGTTGCAGAGCCGGGAGCAGGCCAGGCAAGGAAGAGACTGAAGTGGATACAGAGGGAGGCCAGTGGATACATCTCAGCCTGCCCTTCCCTCCCTGCACAGGTATCAGCTCCCCTCACACTTGGGGACCCAGAATGGAGCTGCCCTCCCCCTCCCGCCACCCCAGGGCCAGATACCTGCTGCTGCTGCGGGTGGGCCTCCTCAGGCAGGATGCACATTCCTGTTCTGTGGCATTGTTACGTCTTTATTTTTCCAAAACATTTTTTTTTAAAATAACTCTCCTGTGTCTAAACTGTACCAATCCTCTGTCGAGGTTTGAGCATTAGCTTTCTGTGTGATCTCTGCCTGGAGAGAGGGAAGGGCTGGGGCTGGATGGGGGTGAGGGGGAATGAAACCCCATTTCCAGCAATGAAACAAAATGCTTGTTGTGTGAGGGGGAGGAGGCAGTGTCTGCAGGTACATGCAGTCACTCCAAGCCTTACTCTGGGCCTTTTCTTTAAATGTTATTTTCTTTCTAGAGTTGTAGGCCTGGGGTTTTTCAAACTGTTGAGATAAGATGTGTTGGGCATGGCAGTCTTTTTTAAGGAATGACCCCTTTGCCTAAGACTGGCCATTATCAATTTGTCTGCTTTTTGTGGGGGGTAGGGGGGGGTCATTTATAAAATATCCCACTTGGATTTTGGAGTATTTGGTGGGTGGTACAATGGTTAACGCTGCTGCTGCCTCACACCTCCAGGGACCTGGGTTCGATTCACGGCTTGGGTGACTTGTCTGTGAAGTGTTTGCACGTTCTTCCTGTGTCTGTGTGGGTTTCCTCCAGGTGCTCCGGTTTCCTCCCACAGTCCAAAGATGTGTGGGTTAGGTGCATTAGCCATGCTAAATTGACCCTTAGTGTCCTGGGATGTGTAGGTTAAAGGGATTAGTGGGGTAAATAGGTGGGGTTGTGGGGATAAGGCCTAGGTGAGATTGTCAGTGAACACCAGATGGGCTGAATGGCTTCCTTCTGCACTGTAGGGTTTCTATGATTTCTAAGTGAAACTGGCACCTGTCACTGATGTCCCTTATTTGTAAGTGGCATTGATTCTGGGTTTTTACAATGGGAAACTATTCATTTGTCACTAATATTCTTTTATGAAGCAAATATAGGTGAATTAAAGTAGTTATGTAGGTCAATATAAAAGGGTTGAGGTATTTTAGTTTAGTTGGGAATTTTCTACTTGGCAAGATTGGATAATGTGTTCACTGTTAATCTGGGTGGGTGGCACAGTGGTGCACAGGATAGCACTGCTGCCTCACAGCACCAGGGACCCAGGTTTAATTCCTGGCTTGGGCCACTCTGTGTGGAGTTTGCACGTTCTTGCCTGTGTCTGCGTGGGTTTCCTCCGGGTCCCTCCCACAATCCAAAGATGTGTGGGTTAGGTTGATTGGCCATGCTAAGTTGCCCTTTGTGTCAGACAGACTAGCCAGGGTAAATGCATGGGGTTACAGAGATAGGGCCTGGGTGGTGGGATTGTGGCCGGTGCTGACTTGATGGGCCGAACGGCCTCTTTCGGCTCTGTAAAGATTCTATGAATATGGGCGTTTGATCTTGAAATTTGTCTCTCCAATCCAATTAAATGTGAAGTGTTTTGGTGGAACCCATAATCTTATTTTGCCTGTATAATTACTTTTGCTTAAATGGTTGCGTGATCAGGAGAGGGCCGTGGAACCTGATAGAGCTAGATTTAATATCGATACAGGTCTCCATTAACCTGAGGCTGATTCTGTTGTCTCTGTCATTTCATTTCAGCTTTAATGCATGAGCAACTTTTCAAAAGCAGCTCCCCTTGTGATCGGGGGGGCATTAATAATCTGAGTGCAATTTTCATAAAATCAGAAATAACAGATTGCCCAAAATAAAGGAATAACTAAGGTCCTTTCCAATTTAATTTTTAAATTGGGGCTAAGGACAAATGAGATCCTTTTTGTAATGTCATGGTTTTCATTCCCGGGATGATGGTTTCCTGTACAGCAGCAAGGTACTTCTGTAGCACCTTTTAATGTACTGAAACATCCCAGGGTGCTTTACAGGATCATTGTCAATCAAAAGGTTGTGGAATAAAGTGAATGCTGTGCCCGAGATGAAGGGAGTCAGACTGTCCACAGCACACATTGAGGACATGCTGGCAACCATTAACTGAGAGCCCTAAATAAAGACTCAGGCTACAGGGTAGCACCCAAGCGTCAGTGAGAAAATCCAGATGAATCAGGGAGTGACGATCTTAATTTTGACCTGAGTCTGAAGACTGTAGGTGGGACTGAAGGAGACGAGGCCCCCCCTTTGGCTTTGGGGATGTGTTGGAGGAAGAGGCTGGGTGATGAAACTTTTCAACACCGTGAACTTGGGGATTGTGAGGGCCATTTTTAATAAACCAGTGGCCTAAACGTTTTCCCAAACAGTGGAACTGAAAACGAATCCCCTTATTGGCGGTTAGCACTGCTGCCTCTCAGCGCCAGGGACCCAAATTCGTTTCTGGCCTTGGGTGACTGTGTGGAGTTTGCACATTCTCCCAGTGTCTGTGTGTTTCCTCTGGGTACTCCTGTTTTCTCCCACAGTCCAAAGATGTGCTGGTTAGATGGATTGACCATGCTAAATTGCCCCTTAGTGTCAGGGGGATTAGCAGGGTAAATGGGATTGGGGGTGGGGGGGGAATAGGGCCTGGATAGGATTGTTGTCAGTGCATGTTTGATGGACCGAATGGCCTCCTTCTGCACAGTCGGGATTCTATGATTCTATCCTATCTCTCTATTTCTAATCTTCATTGTGTGAATAATGGAATTTAATAGAATTTATGGCTCACAGACCATTGGTCCATACCAGTGTTTATCCTCTACATCACCATTCTTCTGCTTTATTTTTTCATTCAGGTAATGTGGGTGTCTCTGGCTAGGGTGGCATTTATTGCCCATCTTTAATAGTCCTTGAGATGGTGATCTGTCGCCTTGAACCATTACAGTGTTTGTGGTGAAGGTTCTATCATGGTGCTGTTAGGCAGGGAATGCCAAGAGTAGTCTGTTGGGCCTTTTGTTGCTGACTGTCTAAGTTCTGGCATCATCCTTCCACCGCCTTTTTATTTTGATCCCAGTGTGTCTGTTTTTTAGGGACCAGAACCATGCGAGGTACTCGAGTGTGATGTTAGGCAGCCCAACACATTAATGCATTTTGATGAAAGTGAGTTAGAAGAATCGCAGCATCACGCAATCCTGTTCAGGACTGATGGTGCAAGAATGTGAGTGTTGTTTGTTAATGCAGATGAACAGATGGTAACTTTTCCAGCGTAACGCTTTAATTGTGAATTCTCTGTCAATATGTGCATCAGTGCAGATGCTGCAGCATGGGAGGGTTGGCAAGATGGTGGAATCCAGTGTAGTTGGACGGTGTTCAAGGTTTAAAGCTACTGTGCAATTAATGTGTATTACCTCGCTTGATGGCTTATAGATCTTGAAGCTTGAGACTCCACACTTGGTGAAAGACAAAAAAAACTTGTCACTACCGTTGTCTGATCTGAGAAGTGCTTGGATATTAAAGGAAACGTTTGTGGAGATGTGGGTAATTTTCTCAGAGTATAAATGATAAAAAGGGTGAAAAACAGCATGTCATTTAGTAACTAGGCTGAGGGGATGCAGCTTCAGGCTCCAAGGTGAAGGGAAAGCTATGGAGATGACACTAGGAAGGAGGAGCTGATGAACGTCTCCGTATTTGAGGAAAAATGTAGTGGCATTGGAGGCAGTTCAGAGGAGGTTCACTAGATTGATTCCAGAGATGAGGGCTTTGTTGTATGAAGACAGATTGAACGGTTTAGGCCGATACTCTAGGGAATTTAGAAGAATGAGTGGAGATCAAATTGAGGTATACAAGATGTTTGGATCACAGTCTGCGTGGATTTCTTCCAGGGGCTCCAGTTTCCTCCCACAGTCCAAAGACGTGCGGGATAGGTGCGTTGGCCATGCTAAATTGCTCCTTAGTGTCCTGGGATGCGGAGAGGAATTAGTGGGGTAAATATGTGGGATAGGGCCTAGGTAAGATTGTTGGTGCAGACTTGATGGGCCAAATGGCCTCTTCTGCACTGTAGTGATTCTATGTTAAAAGGCATGGATAAAATAGACGTGGAGTGGATGTTTCCCCTTGTGGGGCACCCTAGGACGAGAGGTCATAGCCTTAGGTTAAGGGATAGCAAATTTAAAACAGTTGAGGGGAAACTACTTCTCCCAAAGAGTTGAGTCTGTGGAATTTGCTAACCCAGAGTGTAGTGGATACTGGGACAATGAATAAATTTAAGGAGGAGTTAGATAGATTTTTAATTGGTTATGGGGAGAGGCAAGAAAATAGGGATGAGGAGTATATCAGCCATGATCGAATAGCAGAGTGGACTCGATGGGCCGAATGCCCTAATTCTACTCCTGTATCTTATGAACTCTGTGCATTTAAAGTATTGTATGGAGCCACCCTCACTGTGCCTTGCAGCAGCTCAATCAAACTGCTTTAACCTAGGCCTTTTAAAAAATATTTTCCATACTTCCTCTGGGGCAGGGGTCAAGTTTGTCACCTAACGTGATCAGGCTCTCGGTTTTTCTTGTGTCACTGAGTTGGTGTTGGAATGGGGGTGGAGTGAGTGGGTGGGCAGTCACATGCCGCGCTCTTTTTGCCTTCCAGGTGGAGTTTGAGAGCCAGGACACCAGGACAGGCATGTTTCTTTTTATGTTCTTCCTTGATTTGTGGGGAGGTGACATTTCCAGGAACTTTATTGTGGTGTAAACTGACTGTTTATGTGAGTTACTTCTGTGTGTGTGTGCACGCGCGCGCGCATATATGTCTTACTTCTGTCTGTGTGTGTTACTTGTGTTGACTTGCGTCCCATCGTTTGCCACAGAGATAATTCGCATCCCTCCCCCCCCCCAATGTAAAATCAGAGATTCTTATAGGTTACGCAGCCCGAGGATGGCCATATTGTTCCAACCATAAGTCAACCTGGACAAAAAAAGGGAAGAGGCAGATGGAGCACTCTGCAGATAACATGGTAACATGAAATTTCTATTAGGCGAGTCTTAAATTCCATGCAAAATGTCACTAACGCATAAACCAGTGGTGGGCAACCCGTGGGGGGCCATATGTGGCCCATCTGGGTTCTGAGTGAGACCCCATGAGATATTTTTATTGACCCTTAAACATGTGCTCGATTGCCACATTCTGCTAGTTTCTGTGTAGTTTTCTTCCTACTGATGAGACTGAAGTGATTCGCACGTAAAGCAAGGGCAAGTGAAGTGAGGTGTGTGCTGATTGCTCACAACATAGACTTTGCGAGCCATGTGCTCTCTGTGTCCAAAGTGTCAATATTTCTTTTGTTTTTATCATGAGGTTGATGACAGTTCTATTAATATATGAATAATTGAGCATTTTTTATAACTCATTATTAAATATCCAGTGTCTATTAAGTGTATTTAATCTTATTCGTGGAGTCATGGTTGGTGAACAAGCCCGATTTCAATCTTGTGGCCCATTGAGATAAAGGAGGACCAATCATGCAGCCCACTCACTAACTTACGTTGCCCATCGCTGACTTTGGGCAGGATTTTGTAGACTCGCTCGAGTCAGACTGGAAATTCCTGCTCGAGGCCAACGGACATTTCCATTATCCGCCCCTCACCCACTCACTAGCCTAGGCTGCCCACCACTGATTTAAACTATCCTCTTCCTGGGATGTTTTGATCTCTTGCAACTTCTGGTGTGGCTAAGAGGCAGCAACTGCAAAGCTGACACTCAAGCTGTAGTGAATGTGAGACATTGTAATACTTTAGAACTGGTTGTGTACACAAAAGTTCAGAGTTTGACCTTCTAGTCCCAAGCTATTATCCCTGGATTGCACTTACGGTTATGGGTGAAGTAATGAGAGCTGCAGCAATGCCTGTCCTAGTGGGAAGAGCATTATTAAGAGACCATTAAGGCTACCTTGCAGGAAACAGACTGGTTACTGCTAAGAGTCAGGGCTGGCCTTTCACCTTTTTGTTGAATTCATTTGTGGGACATGGGCATTGCTGGTTGGCCAGCATTTATTGCCTGTCCTTAGTTGCTCTTGTTCAACTAGCAGCTGAGTGTCAACCACGTTGCTCTGACTCTGGAGTCACGTATAGGCCAGAGCGGGTAAGGACGGCAGATTTCCTTCCCTACAGGACATTAGTAAACCAGGCTTTTTCCCAACTGTCGACAATGATTTAAATTCAGATTTTTTTGTATTGAATTCAAATTCCACCATCTGTCTCAATGGGATTTGAACCCAGGTCCCCACAACATTAGCCAAGTTTCTGGATTAATAGTCTAGCGATAATATCACTAGGCCATCGCTTCCCCACCTCCCAAGACCTGAGATAAAATCTAGCTTGAATTGACAGCGTGGACGTCCCCTGTGCCTACTGGCTGAAGATCCCCCTACGCGAAATGAATTTAGAGTCTGTGCACAGGGCAACATGATGGCATCAGAGGCCAGCAATGCTCCCTCTCTCTGCCAGGGACCCAAGTTCGATTCTAACTTTGGGTGGCTGTCTGTCTGGAGTTTACATGTTCTCCCCGTGTCTGCGAGGGTTTCCTCCCACGGGTCCAAAGATGTGCAGGTTAGGTGAATCGGCCATGCTAACTTACCCCTTGGTGATCAAAGATGTGTAGGTTAGGTGGGATCAGCCATGCTAAATGTGTGCAGGTTGCAGGGCTAATGTGACGGGGCCTGGGAATGATACTCTGTCAGAGTGTGGGCGCTGGCGCGATGGGCTGAATAGCTTCTTCTGCACTGTCAGGATTTGATCCCGTGACTTGATTGTATTTGATTCTGGAGACCATGAACCCACAGGATCAAACACAGCCCGAATTTGGAAATCTCTCCCAGAGGCCACAAATAGGAAAAATTGAGCAGGAGCAGTGCATTGAGCAGTCCTGAGCAAACACATTATTACATAGAAGATAGGAGCAGGAGGAGGCCATTTCGCCCTTCAAGCCTGCTCTGCCATTCATCACGATCATGGCTGATCATCCAACTCCATAGCCTAATCCTGCTTTCTCCCCATAACCTTTGATCCCATTCGCCCCAAGCGCGATATCCAGCCATCTCTTGAGTACATTCAATGTTTTGGCATCAACTACTTCCTGTGGTAATGAATCCCACAGGCTCACCACTCTTTGGGTGAAGAAATGTCTCCACATCTCTGTCCTAAATGGTCTACCCCGAATCCTTGGGGCAATTACTCTGTTTCTAACAGTGCTGTAGCTGACCTGGAAGTCCAGGTACCTAAAATGGGAGTATTTTATTTCTCAGCACAAATATTTGAATCCTTTTATAAGCAGCAACTGTGCCATCATAACTGTTCTTAAACCTTATTGGGGCAAGTGTGAGTTGGTATGGATTCCAGAACTTTTATATAAGCATAGTGTCAACACAGAGCGTTGTTCTGGCTTGTCAGAATTGCTACATTAGTCAATATTGGAGACAGACGTGGAATGTTTTGAGTGCAGCAGGGGGATAGATATTTTTTGATTTTGAGTTTGTACACTGCATTACTCAGACAGAATTTTGAGTTGTTAAAATAGAGAAATGTATAAAATGGCAGCTCGGTGTCTTAACAACAGTCCTGTTTTGTTTTAAAAGCATCAAAGACTAATTTACTGACAGGCAGTGGAAGCAAAGGAATTGCTGTGTTAACTGCCTTGGCAGCAGGCCTGGTGAAGGATATTGCAGTCGTGCCGTGGTGCAAGCAGCCACTGGCCTACCTCCAAGCCGTGGTTTGATCTGCCCTGTTGGTGTCTTGTAAGTCGTGCTTTTAGCCGAGTGCGGGTTGAAGATGTGGCAGGGGACTTGCTACTCTGACCTAATGACCAAGACAGCTTGGCGTCAGGCTGTATAAAGTGTGCGCTGTCTCTGGGCCCCTGCTTCGGTGCTGCAGTGCAGCAGCAAGTCCCCCATTACCTGATTTATATCCTCTGTCTCTTTATTTCTGGTGTGTTGGCTTTTCCATGCAGCGCATCAGAATGACAAAGTGCCTGAATGTGACTGACCAGTCATATCACCCGCGCAACCAAATACGACATGCATGGAGGGGGAGGTGTATCTTCCTGGTTTATATTTTCCTGATTGGTTTCACCCTCTTTATTTTGCTCCTTTTTTTTTCCCACTCTCCGGTCATATTTTCTCTCCAGCTATATTATTTTAGTTATTTCATTCCCCCTCTTCCTTTAGCTTCTGTGTCCCTCGCTTTTAGTTTTCCTTTTCGTTGCACCTTGACTTTTCCATGGCAGGAATTGATCGCGGACCCTTAAGGGATTTCTTACAGAAAAATCTGAGGCTCTCGCTGAGAGCGAGTGCCAAGGACAGTGAATCTCCTTGAGCTTCCCTAGGGTCCTAGTGTCCTTCTTGATCGGTAAAAGTACAAGGAGAAAGAATTGGCGGGTAGCCTTGTAGCCGGAGTCAGATAACAAGGCACCGGAGGGGATCCCCTGCCAAATCGGACATTTCCAATGATGGCCTTTTGGCAATCCTGCAACTAAATGATTAGCTGAAGACGGTTAAGGTGTTTGAATGTACTGATGACCTGTAATTGGTTGCAGGAAGAATGGGATAGCTTAGCAAAATGGCAAATATTGTGGTTAAATGTGAAGCAATAATGAGTGCGTCGACTCAATGAAAAGAATTCTCAATGATGGGGGCAGCAACTGTTACTACTTTACAACCTTAACCATTCTTTATTTAGAAGGTAGAAAGACAACCTTTTCATCTATATATTCTATAATATAGAAGAATAATCACTGTTGTATTCTGGGCCAATGTGTGCACCGCAAGCTTCCACAAACAGCCATATGATAATATCTGGATAAACTTCTTCACTGATACTGATCAGGGAATACATTTAGTCTGGGTCTCCCTGGGCAAACTCCTCTCCCCTTCCTCTGATCAGACCTCAGCTTAGTGTCTCTTCCCAAAGACAGCACCTCTGACTGTGCAGTGCTCCTGCAGGCCCACGCTGGAGTGTTAGCCTCCAACTTGTGCTGCAGTCTGTGGAGTAGAGCTTGAACCACAATATTCTGCACCAAGAGAGGAGCGTGCAAGTCTCCAGTACGTCACTGTTAATGGTGACACTGACTCACTGTCTAAATAAATCCAGTGCATTAGCCTAAGCCGTTGTGTCATCTGCATTCTGAGGTGGGTCCTCCCCGCACCCCCCCCCCAAAAAAAAAGAAAATGCAACAAAGGAGAACAATTGTGGACTTTCAGTTGGGAAATCTGTCTCCTTTCCTAAATGCACAAGGGCACAGATTCACAAATGCTGGACCGTCACCACAATTTCCCCAAGTCTCCATTCTTAATCTGAGTCTGCATGAGTGGTGGGCAACCTGTCGCCTGGGGGCCACATGCAGCCCATCTGGATTCTGAGTGAGGCCCCACAAGACATCTTCTTGGCCCACATGCGGGTTTGCCACGTTCTACTGATTTTTTTTTTTTCCTACCAGCTTAACTGAAGTGATACATAGGTAAAGTAAGTGAATTGAGGCATGCTGATTGCTCACAACATTGACTGTGACAGCTGTGCGCTCCCTCTGTATCCAAAGTCTAAATTTTTTTTGTTTTTAACATTTGAAGTTGATGAGAGTTCTATTAATATATAAATGATTCAGCATTTTCTATAACTCATTTATGAGACATTCAGTGTGTGTTAAATGTATTTAATCTTATTCACGGGGTCATGCTTAGTGAACAAGCCCAATTTCAATCTTGTGGCCCACTGAGGTGTAGGAGGGTCACTCGTGGCCCACTCACTAGCCTAGCTTGTCCATCGACAGTGCATCTTGATAGATTATTTGGCTGGGTGCATCACAACCCAGCCCTGTGTTCTCCTTACTGCATATCGATCTGTGTGCCTTGTCCAGCTTAGGTCACTGGATGGCCCAGTGGTTAGCACTGCTGCCTCTCAGTGCCAGAGATCTGGGTTCAATTCCAGCCTTGGGTGACTGTGCAAACTCTGCACATTCTCCCCGTGTCTGCACGAGTTTCCTCCAAAGATGTGCGGGTTAGATGGATTAGCTGTGCTAAATTGCCCCTTAGTGTCAGGGGGACTAGCTAGTGTAAATGCTTGGGGTTATGGGGACAGTTATGTTAACAGTTATGGTTAATATAATTAACAGTTATGGGGACAGGGCCTGGGTGGGATTGTAGTCGGTGCAGACTCAATAGGCAGAATGGCCTCCTTCTACACTGAAGGATTCTATGAATTGAGTGCACCCAGTTGAGGGAATGAGAATCGCCTTATAATTCCCTCAGAAAATTGGTTCAGATACCCAGGTTCCTAATGGATATAAATAGATGGCATTATCTGAGGCACCAGAAGTGCAAACAGGCTGGTACGGTGAATAAAAATGTCACAAATACTTTGATGTTGGGATTAACAGCAACGCTGACTTCTATTTTTATAGCACCTTTAACATCAGCACCAAGGCTGATCTACGCATCAGCTGCAGGAAGACCAAAGCAATGACCACTGGTCAGCAACAGTGCCCCCTCCCCACAATCAGCATCAGGCAGCAGAACATCGAGGATGTTTACCACTTCGCCTGCCGACATCTTCAGGGAGGATGATGTAGAGGTTGATGTCCACATAAGAATTGGTAAAGCAACATCTTCCACAGGTTAAGGACCAACACCATCAACACAGCCATGACGCTCTGACAGTACATGTTTATAACAGTAACAAACACAATCTATAGCAGCAAGGCATGAGGGAGAACGGCAAAGGTGTTATGCAAGTTGGATGCCTTTCAGTAGTGCCGCCTACGTAAGATCCTTAGCATCGCATGAAGAACCAGCATTTCTAATGAAGTGCCACAAAGGACTCGTCAGAGGATAGCGTAACAGCAAGACGACTGATGCCGGCAGGACGTGTATTTTGCCTCCCGCCGGATGGACACCACCAGATGGAAGAAGACAGGGCCGTCCAAAGAAAGACCGGACAAACTACATTTATGGAAATCCCCCAAGAATGAGAGAGCCCCTGGGCTGGAGTGAAAGAGATTGCGATGGACTGAGGCCAGTAACAGATTCTTGATGGCCATTGTCTCGTGCTCCTGGAGGAACTGAGACAAGTCTCAAGTTTAATGTTATGTGATGTATGCCAGAGTGCTTTGCAGGGGGTTTTCATGAGCCACGTAACCCAAAGTATTGTCAAAGGGGTAGATTTTAAGGGATTTTAAGAACAAAGAGAAGTAGAGAGCTTTAAGGAGGTCCCAGAACTTGGCCCAGGCTGATGAAGCAATGAAAATTGGGAATATGCCTGAGGCCAGAATTGGGAGAACTCGGATACCTTGGAGGATGGTAAGACTGCCAGAGAGTTCAGAGGAGAACAAGACCACAAGGTGCAATGATGCCACAGCGATTAGCACTGCTGCCTCACTGTGCTAGGTACTAGGGTTCGATTCGGGCCTTGGGTCACTGTCTGTGCGGACTCTGCATGCTCCCCTTTGTCCACTTAGGTTTCCTTCGGGTGCTCCGGTTTCCTTCCACAGTCCAAAGATTAGGTGGATTGACCATGCTAAATTGCCCCTTAATATCCCAAGACGTGCAGGTTAGAATAATTAACCAAGGTAAATTTGTGGCGTTGCGGGGATACAGCAGGGGGAGCAGGCCTAGGTAAGATGCTCTGTCAAAGAGTTGGTGCAGATACAATGGGCCAAATAGCCTCCTGCACTGTTGGTGTTTTATGAAAATCAAGACTTTGCCAGACTGAGTCTCAATGTAGACCATCGAGCACAGGGGTGAGAGGTGAACAGGACTTGGTCCAAATTAGGTCCAGCAGAAGAGTTTTGAATGAATGGAAATTTACTTATAAAAGGTGGAATCAGTGGTTACTGGGATAGGATGAGGTGAACTTGGTCTCTGGAGCTACTGCTTTGTTTGATTTACATTGGTTCAACCAAGACTTGAGCTGTCACACTTTATTAAAAAGAATAATCTAGGCTGAGACTGTCCACTTCATGAATCGCACAGCCACCACAAACCACCAGCTTTGATTGAAAGTATCTGCCATCGTTCACAATGGAATGGTTTGTGCTGAAAGGTAATTCCACGAGAGGTTATTCTTACCAGGGGTGTAAGACTGGGAGTGCAGAAGTTTTAACTTTCTCTTTGCTAACCACCATACTGTTTGGTGTTCTGTGGAGACAGAAACCGAGTTAATGTTTCAAGTCGAAGACCGTTCCTCAGAAGCGGTTCTCGATTTAACAACTTATGAACACAAGATGGAAATGCTGGTATTGGACTGGGGTGTGCCCAGTAAGAAGTCTCACAACATCAGGTTAAGGCCCAGCAGGTTTATTTGGAATCATGAGCTTTTGGCACGCTGCTACTTCATCAGGTGAATACTTAGGTGAGGATGAAGGAGCAGCGCTCTGAAAGTCTGTGATTCTAAATAAACCTGTTGGATTTCAACTTGGTGTTGTAAGATTTCTTACTTATGAACACGTACGGGGCGGCACGGTGGTACAGTAGTTAGCACTGCCACCTCACAGCACCAGGGACCCAGGTTCGATTCCTGACTTGGACTGTGCGGAGTCTGCACACTCTCCCCGTGTCTGCGTGGGTTTCCTCCAGGTGCTCCGATTTCTTCCCACAGTCCAAAAGACGTGCTGGTTAGGTGCAATGGCCGTGCTAAAAATTCTCCCTCGGTGTACCCGAACAGATGCCGGAGTGTGGCAACTAAGGGATTTTCACAGTAACTTCATTGCAGTGTTAATGTCAGTCTACTTGTGACACTAATAAATAAACTTCTAGACTTAAACAAAATAAAGACAGGAGCAGGTCTGGACGTGGTGGTTCTAGAGTTAACTGTTCTCGATTTAACCGTTTACGAACACAGACAAAGATAGGGACAAGGGGAAGGGTCAAGAAAGAACAAAAGGAGAGGTGTGTGTTGGGGTGGAGGGCAGGAGTGATTAAATGACAAGGGGTGATGGTGCAAGACAATATGTAATGGAAACGGAGCAATAAAGAAACAAAAGATTTGCTCAGAGGAGGTGTAAATGGCAACAGCAGAACCATCACTCAACCTTGGAGGAAAATGGGAGCAGTGGGTATAATGTAAAGTTATTTAGTTTAATGTCGCAGCCAGAACATTGTCTCTGTTGTTTATTTATTATCATCTTCTTCATCTTTCTAGACCCAGTTTTTAACCAAGGAGCACGCAGCACACCGGCTTCAAGTGCTGGTTCCACATCTGAGCCACTGCTCCCTACTTTATTCCTGGTGTTCAGTGCTGGAAACCGCCTCTGGAAAACGATGAGCCAAGAAGGTTTTAACTCAGCTGCAGTTCCACTCTGCGCAGAGGATGTCCAGGGAGACGGCCGATGGAAATCACTGGTAAGAATGCCCAGCTGCTCCAGTGATTAGCTGGTACTCGTATGAAACTGGATCAGTTTGCAACGCGCTAACGGCAACAAACGCTTTGTTCTGCACGATTTCTCATTACATTAAATTTACCTCCCAACCCACCCTCAGTATCCGGACCAAAAATTGAGCCTCTCTGAAAGCTGCCAGGTTAGGCGTTTCTTGCTTTCCAGCCTCTGTCTGACTGATGGTTAGACTCCTTGCTTGGAGTTCAGCAAGAGTAGCCTATTTTGACCGCCTCTTTTCCAACCCCCTCCTCCCTACAGGGCGGTGCTCACCCTCTGCACACCACCTTTTGTCACCTTGGAGATTTGAATGTTGAGTCCCCTTAAATGTCTCCCAAGGACCCACATTTAGCAGAACACCGGGCGTGGGAATGTTCAAAATTAAAGCCACTTGTATACTTGTTGTGAGAAGACAAAGATGTAGGAGCCACAGGTTGAGCTTCGATGGCTGCAAAGCATGTCCTAAGGATGTGAACGGTGCTACTTAAATCCAGTTTCTTCCTGAATTAGTGTCATTCTGGTGGTGGAATAGAGTTTCTGCTGAAATTCTAATGAAAAAGTTCCATAAAGGGGAGGCATGGTCGCACATCGCTTAGCCCTGCTGCCTCTCAGCGGCAAGGACCCAGGTTCGATTCCCGGCTTGGGACACTGTACAGAGTCTGCACGTTCTCTCCGTGTCTATGTGGGTTTCCTCCCACAGTCTGAAAGACGTGTTGGTTAGGTGGATTGGCCATGCTAAATTCTCCCTTGGTGTACCCGAACAGGCGACTGGGGGATTTTCACAGTAAATTCGTTGCAGTGTTCATGTAAGCCTACTTGTGACACTAATAAGTCAACTTTAAAGTGTTTGTGACTGAGCCCCAGCTGTGTGTGTAGTTCCTACTGCAGCAAGGTTTTTAATCTTCTGAGAATAATTCTTTGTTTTGATGCGTGAAACTCCTCAAAGAGCTCGATGACTGAATCACCTGACAGGATTGAGTCTGCAGCCTGAGGGTGTTCAATAATCATCGTGAAGTGAGATCCTCCAAATTCTCCACCACCAAGAAAACCAATTGTTCTTATTTGACACAGCACAGCCTACACCTTTGGAGATGTAATGTTCAAACCCACCACCTGCCTCGGCTAAACCCACCTTCTATCTCGACAGTGAGTCAGAGCACTATACCTTCACCTTTGATCGTAGAGTGTTGAATGAAATAGATGTGGTTGGCCTTGATTCATTCTTCCTTTGAGTACCAATGTGGTATAAAACCTCATTTTAATGTCAATTAAAGTACAGGTTTATAAGGAGGTAGTGTTGTAGGAGTTTGAGAAGCTATTCTGAAAACTATAAGCTTTGACTGTGCAAAGTAGTATCCCTCCTTGAATAATTTGAGTTGCATCAACTCTGAAGTGTCAGGGTGCAAAATTATATATTACCTTTAAATGTAGCATCTGTATTTATCTGTCCCACCAATTATCCCTTCTCTGTTCTTGCCCGAACCCTTTGTATCTTGCTGTAGCCATGTATTTCACCATTCTTTGTCTATCCTATAATTACTGATCGAATTAAAAAACAATGAGCTGGTTTCAGGAAGAAAAAGAGGCTGTAACAGGAAGGATGAGATCTGACAGGATAAAGGGATTTATTTATTTCAACCTGTCTGCGTTGATTTAGCCCAGGATGTCCTTTTGCCGATACTTGACATACAGGGGGAGAATAAAGTACAAATTTCCTGCCTTCCCTAAAAGCCAGTAGTTCCCATTGAACTCCAGTCAACTCCATAATCACACGAGGCAGAGCTTCCATAACTGGGTGGCACAGTGGTTAGCACTGCTGCTGCTGCCTCACAGTGCCAGGGATCTGGATTCAATTCCGGCCTCGGCTCACTGTCTGTGTGGGGTTTGCACATTGTCCCCATGTCTGTGCGGGTTTCACCCAGGTGCTCCGGTTTCCTCCCACAGTCCAAAGATGTGCTGGTTAGGTTGACTGGCCATGCTAAATTGACCCTAGTGTCAGGAGGGCGAGCAGGGTAAATACGTGGGGTTATGGGAATAGGTCCTGAGTGGGATCTGTCCAGACTCGATGGGCCCAATGGCCTCCTTCTGGACTGTAGGGATTCTGTGATCTTGCATGGATTGAAATGATTTGTCAGTTTTTGGAGAAATAAGCGCAGATGGCCCTGTAGCGCCCAGTGCATTAATCGAATGTGTGTTGATGTTGTGTTGAGTAGAAAGGTGCAGGTTTCAATGAGATTTTTATACTTGCAGCACAACCGATTTGTCCTGGACTGCAAGGACAAAGAGCCTGATGTCCTTTTCGTCGGGGACTCCATGGTGCAACTCCTGCAGCAATACGAGGTAGGTGAGCTCCGGAGTATCCTCTACCCACTAAATCCCTGCAATGCTGCTATCTTTCGTCTCCGTTTAATTCATGGCATGTGGCATGGCTGGCAAGGCTGTTGGTTGCTGCCCCATTTTTTTGGTTTCCCTGGGAGAAGATAGCAGTCCAGTTGAGTGATTTGCTGGACCACTCCAGAGGGCGGTTAAGAGTTACCTGCATTGTTGTGAGACTGGGCTCACTGCCTGGTAAAGATGGCAGGATGAGTAAAGTGCTGCAGGTGCTGGAATCTGAAGCAGATGATGGGAGAAACTCAGCTGGCCTGTCAGCATCTAACAGAGGAACTTGGCAGAATGTTCCCAAAATGACAGTGGTGACCCAGTTGGGTTTTTACACCAATTGTACAGCTTTGTGAGCACTTTCACTGTAACATATTTCCAGATTCTTTGTTTTTAAACATTTCGTGTTCTCAAATTGTCATATTAGGGATTACACTTAAATTCTTCTTGGATTGTGAGCCTCGCACTGGTTCAATAACATAACCACTCGTAGCACTCCTGTTCCATTATGATCAAACTCAAGGATATGCTCGACATACAAATAAAGCTTGTAGCTGGTCCTTGTACAGGTCCCGCTGTACAAGAGAACCATCATGACCTCAATTCCACCACTTGTTCAAAACTAGCATTTGAGTAGTCACTTGATGGTATGGAACTTTCCGCATTGGGTGTTGCAAGGAACAGACTGCTGAAGCTTTTCGTCTTGAGCTCTTCAGAACCAATTCAGATGAATGCCAAATCTCAAAAAGAACAGCAGTTTACACTGCATGAGAAAAGGTTGCGGACTGGTTGGCAGATGGACTCCGGTGACGCCATCTTGCTAACCCATCAGTACCCTTGTGCGGTATAAATTGTTGTTCCCTTGGAAATTTTGTATTCTTATGATTCTGTCATGATGAGTGTAAGAGGAAATGTTTTGACAGCATGTCCCTTTTCTCAGCAGTACTGAAGCCATTCATTCCACCCAATTCTATCTCCCTCATGCTGTCTATCAGTGTCAAAGGCATGTTAGGAATCTGAAATTCGTACATGCTGTGATTGCTCTTTCCAAAATGATCCTTAGCGACAAGACTATTTATCAACCCTTCTTTGTTACATACTATTAAATCTAAAATGGCCTGCTTCCTGGTTGGCTCCATAACATATTGCTCTCTCAAGCAATCCCTCATGCACTCTTCGAAATCCCCTTTGAAGCAACCCTCGTAAATTTGATTAATTCAATCAACATGCATGTTAAAGTCACCTGCACTCGAATGATCTCAGAACAAAGAAAATTACAGCACAGGAACAGACCCTTCGGCCCTCCAAGCCTGCACTGACAATGCTGCCTGAATGAACTAAAACCCTTTACCCTTCCGGGAACCTTATCCCTCTGTCCCCACTCTATTCATGTATTTATCAAGATGCCCCTTAAAAATCACTATCGTATCCGCATCCACTACCTCCCTGGCAGAGAGTTCCAGGCACTCGCCACTCTGTGTAGAAAATTTGTCTCATACATCTCCTTTAAACCTTGCCCCTCGCACTTTAAACCCTATGCCCCCTGGTAATTGACTTTCCATCCTGGGATAAAGCCTGTGACTATCCACTCTGTCCATGCTCACTGTAATCTCGTAGACTTCTACGAGGTCGCCCCTCAACCTCCGTCGTTCCAGTGACAGCAAACCAGATTTCTCTGACCTCTCCTCATAGCTAATACTCTACATACAAGGCAACATCCTGGTAAATCTTTTCTGCACCCTCTCCAAAGCCTTCCACATCCTTCTGGTAGTGTGGTGACCAGAATTGAACACTATATTCCAAGTGCAGCCTAACTAAGGTTCTATAAAGCTCAACATGACTTGCCAATTTTTAAACTCAATGCCCTGGGTGATGAAAGCAAGCACGCGGTATGCCGTCTTGACTACCTTCTCCACCTGCGTTGCCACTTTCAGTGACCTGTGTACACCCAGATCCTTCTGCCTACCAATACTCAAGGGTTCTGCCATTTATTGTATATTTCCCATCTGTATTAGACCTTCCAAAATGCATTACCTCACATTTGTCTGGATTAAACTCCATCTGCCATTCTCTCCATCCAAATCTCCAACTATCTATAATCATCCTCATCGCTATATGCAATTCCACCAACCTTTGCATTGTCTGCAAACTTACTAATCAAACCAGTTATACTTTCCTCCCAATCATTTATACATATTACAAACAGCAAAGGTCCAGCACTGATTCCTGAGTGACCTGATGTTTAGGTTGATCGCGAGGCAACAGGATAACCATGTGTGATTTTTGTTTGTTTGGATAGATCTGGAGGGACTTGTTCTCACCACTGCATGCACTTAACTTTGGGATTGGAGGAGACACCACAAGGCACGTCTTATGGAGGCTGGAGAATGGAGAACTGGAAAACATTAAACCCAAGGTAGTGGGAGAAAAATGCTTCCAAACAGTTCAAAATGGCCTACGTCAGTGTGGACTTGTATTGAAGTGCTTGTCCTTTTGAGATGGTTAAAAAATGTTTACTCCGTTCTTAAAGTTACAAAGCCAATGCTCAGAGTGGACCAGGCAAACCTAAATCCATTCCTTGTTTACTCCAGAAACTAAATTCAAAATCCAGTTGAATCCAATTCATGATGCCCACAAGAGAGACAAATGAGGTCCAAGCTGACGAGGCATGGTACCCCATCTTGAGCTTGATCTAACCCTGATCTCAGCCAAAAGGCAGAAAAGCGATGTGCCTTTTGAGATGTATTGATCCATAAAAATTATATTACTGAAAACTGTGTATCTGCTACTAGATTGAAAGAATTAATAGATGGGCAGTTTAACTTTTTGGTTACTGTGATTATTTATATAATAAAGGTGAAGTTAAATGCTAGGATTGAGTAAAAATGCAAACTGTTTGTAGGTAATTGTCCTCTGGGTGGGGACCAACAATCACGAACACACAGCTGAGGAAGTAGTTGGTGGGATCGAGGCTATTGTACAGCTCATTAACATACAGCAACCTCAAGCCAAAGTGGTGGTATTGGTAAGAGTGAATTACTTATTTTGTTTCTTTGTATCAATTGTCTTTAGAGTCTTTGTTGTGAGGGTGGAATGGTAACATATTAGTTTTGCTGTACTACCATCTTGCTCCAAAAGTTGATGGGGCGAATGGCCTGGTCCATCAGTGGCCTGCTCCACACAATGGTAAAATAATTGTTCGTTAACCAACCTCCAGAATGATTGGACTCAGGTTTGCAATTGAAGTATTTCCTCATGAGGTGAATTTCCAGATTATCCAGGGAAGGCACTGTGAGCTAAACATGACTTGAATCTGTACCCCTAGATCTTTGTTCTGTAACTCTCCCCAGTGTCCTACCATTAACTGAGTAAGCTCTGCTCTGGTTCGATCTATCAAAGTGCATCAACTTGCATTTATCTAATTTAAACTCCGTCAGCCCACTGGCCACAGTAGGTTTGTCAAACATTATTTCCCTTTCATAAATCCATGTTGACTTCATCTGACCCCCATTAATATTTTCCAAGTGTCCTATTATCGCATCCTTTATAATAGACTCTCGCATTTTTCCTACTACCAATGTTAGGCTAACTGGTCTATAATTCCCTGTTTTCCCGTTCTTTTTTTAAACAGCGAGGTTAAATTTGTTGCTCTCCAATCTGGGACTGTCCCAGAATCTACAGAATTTTGGAAGATGATGACCAATGTACCTATAATTTCCAAGGCTACCTCCTTTAGTATCCTCAGGTTTGATTATCAGATCCTGGGCATTTATCAGTTTTCAGTCCCATGAATTTCTTCAGTGCTTTTTTTAGTTGTACTAATTTCCTTCAATTCCTCCTCCTCACTAGACCCTTGGTCCCTTAGTTTTTCCAGGAAATTATTTGCATCTTCCTCAATGAAAACAGGAGAAAAATAATTGTTTAATTAATTGCCCTGCCGTTTCTTCATTCTCTATTATAAATTCTCCTGTTTCGGACTTAAAGGGACCTACATTTCTCTTCACTAATTTTTTTTATCTACTTAATAGAAGCTTTTACAGTCCTCTTTTATGTTGGTTGCAAGTTTTTAAACTTTATTCAAATTTATTTTGTTAATGTCACAAGTAGGCATTAGTAGCAATGAAGTTACTGTGAAAATCCCTGGATTGCCACACTCTGGTGCCTGTTTGGGTACACAAAGAGAGAGTTTAGCATGGCTAATGCACCTAACCAGCACGTCTTTTGGACTGTGGGAGGAAACCAGAGCACCCGGAGGAAACCCACACAGAAATGGGGAGAACTTGCAGACTCTGCACAGAGTGACCTGAGCCAGGAATCGAACCTGGGTCCCTGGCACTGTGAGGCAGCAATACTAACCACTATGCCACTCCTCTTACACTATTTTTCCCCTCTTTATCAATCTCTTGATCCCCCATTGCTGAATTCTGAAATGCCCTCAATCCTCAGGCATGCTACTCATTCCAGCAACTTTATGTAACTTCTCTTTGGATCTAATGCAACCCTTAATTTCTTTTGTTAGTCATTATTGTGTCACTTTCCTGTTGTGTTTTTGCACTAGAAAGGAGGCAGATCAGTCACCTTCAACCAGTATCTTGCATTTTCTGACAGCTGGTTGTAGAACAAGAGTCCTGGGAACGGTTTAATCTTCAGTACTCTCTGTTGGTGATTGCTTGTGTACAGGAAATTAAATAAGCAATGCAGTGTGATGTGTGCTGCACTGCCAGCGTATTGCCTCTTGAGGGCATGGAAGGAAAAAGCCATCCTGGGCCACACTGGACCCAGAACATCACCAGCTGAAGTCTGAGATTAATTTTGTTGCCTACTTGCTTGACTGAGATGACATGTAGTACAGACCGAGGGGGGGAAAAAACAGGAGAATAAACCACTAACCCCAGGGGCATCTTCATCCTACTCTGAGCTGCCACTGACCCATAGCATTGAATTATTTCACCCCTCACACCCCCAGCTCTCTCTCACCCAGAGATAGAATTATTGAATAGAGACTGAGGTTTACTCAGTTCCTAACCTGAGAGCAATCAATTGTCACATTTCAATCAAGTGACCATAAGGTGGATGGTACAGTGGCACTGTGGTTAGCAATGCTGCCTCACAGTGCCAGGGACCTGGGTTTGATTCCAACCTTGGGTGATTGTGAGGAGTTTGCACATTAAGACCATAAGACATAGGAGCAGAATTAGGCCACTCGGCCCATCGAGTCTGCTCCTCCATATTTTTCTCATCCCCATTCTCCTGCCTTTTCCGCATAACCCCTGATCTCCTTATTAATCAAGAACCTATCTATCTCTGTCTTAAAGACACTCAATGACCTGGCTTCCACAGCCTTCTGTGACAGAGATCCACAGATTCACTGCCCCCTAGCTGAAGAAGTTCCTCCTCCTCTCAGTTTTCAAGTATCATCCCTTTAGCCTGAGGTTGTGCCCTCTGGTTCTATTTTTTTTCTACTAGTGGAAACATCCTCTCCACATCCACTCTATCCAGGCCCCTCATCCTTCTAAACTCCAATGAGTATGGACCCAGAGTCTTCAGCCGTTCCTCATACGACAAGTTCTTTATTCCGGGGATCATTCTTGTGAACCTCCTCTGGACTCTTTCCAAGGCCAGCACATCCATCCTGAGATTTGGGGCCCAGAACTGTTCACAATATTCTACATGGGGTCTGGCCAAAGCTTTATACAGCCTCAGAAGTACATCCCTGCTCTTGTATTCTAGCTCTCTCAACATGAATGCTAACATTGCACTTGTCTTCCTAACTGCCAACTGAACCTGCACGTTAACCTTAAGAGAATCTTGAACAATGACTCCCAAGTCCCTTTTTTTTTCTGATTTCCTAAACATTTTCCAATTTAGAAAACAGTCTATGCCTCCATTCCTCCTTCCAAAGTGCATAACCTCACACTTTGCCACGTTGTATTCCACCTGCCACTTCTTGACCCACTCTGCTAACCTGTCCAAGTCTTTCTGCACCCTCCCTGCCTCCTCAATGCTACTTGTCCCTCTACATTCTTCCCATGTGAGTGGATTTCCTCTGGGTGCTTCAGTTTCCTCCCACATTCCAATTTGCAGGTTAGATTGATTTGGCCATGATAAATGGTCCCTTAGTGTCCAAAGATGTGTGGGATAGGTGGGTTAGCCATAGTAAATGTGTGGGCTTATGGAGATAGGGTGGAGGGAAGGCCCTGGGTGCGATGCTTTTTTTTTAGAGAGTTGATGCAGACTCAATAGGCTGGATGGCCCCTTTCTGCGCTGTAGGGATTCTATGATTCTAAGATTTGCAACTAAAGAAAATGCATTGGCTCTCCTTGTATTTATCTCAAAAGAGGATAATCTGGATTTCTCTTGTGTTTTACTTGGTGATGCTTCTTTCTCAGGGTCTCCTGCCCCGTGGTGAAAAGCCCAATCCTTTACGAGAGAAGAACGCAGAGGTAAACCAGCTCTTGAAACGGTCCCTCCTGAAGTTCCCAAACATGCAGTTCCTCAACGTTGACGCAGAGTTTGTGCATTCCGACGGCACCATCTCCCACCACGACATGTTCGACTACTTGCACCTCACCCAGATTGGCTACGCCAAAGTCTGCAAACCCGTCTATGAACTGCTTGTCCAGCTGTTGGAGGAGACACCCGAGGAGAAACAAGCCACCCTGGCATGATTGGACAGCAGACCCTTCGTTCGTCATCATCGCCCCTTTCACCTGGGATCTGACCAGCGCTACATATAGAATCCTGCAACACTCCTGCCTAGACTGTCCTGAGTAAAGGCATCTTGATTTGTTTCAAATAATTGAAGTGCAGGGTTACCTGTGAAGTGGATGCTTTATGTTCCATAAGCAATGCAGCCCAAGCCTTAGGCTACACCCAATATACGCCATGCAGCTAATATACACATTGTTCTGTTACTGTCATTGGGCATAATGAGGTCATTTATATTAAACGTAGCTGTGTGAGCCTGCGATAATTAGCCAACGATGTCCATATATTAGGGGAACAAAAATTGTCTCCCAATAATTTTATAGCTGATTTGGAATAATGGGAATCCCTGTTTACACCCAACTCTCTCTTCCGTATGGATATGGTGGCCGCAGAAGTTAGAGTATTGCTGGTCGTGTGGTACAGAGATTTTTTTTACACAATGTGACACGTGTACAGATTTTTTCCGCCACTGGGAGTTAGTCTCCCGTACTTTGTAAATACGGCATTAGGGAGCTGTGGAGACCTCTAGTGGTAGTGACAGTGTAGTACGTGTTGTCTTTTCGCCATTTTGGGTTCACCACTGGTGAATATGGTTGACATGTTGCCTCCATTCTATGACATTGGGTCGCTTTACTTTTCGGATTTGAAGATTTTAATGCAACTTGCCACATTTGAATTGGAAAGGCAAACCGCTTCCATTTTTGTGCCACTTTCAGAGCAGACAATCTTGTTTTTGCCACTGCCGATTTAGTCAACTGGCGCCAGTAACCCAGCACAGAGTGTGCTTCTAGAATGGGAACAAAGGGAGTCTTCATTCAGTTTTAATTCTTGTTTTATTTGATCTCTTCCCACCCCTTTCTGTGTTTTGTTTCACTGAGCTTTGTAGTCTTTGGAAGAATGGAGTGGATGAGTTAATGAACTGTACCTGTCTTGGACCCTTTGTGATGTTGACTGTAACTTCATGATAATTACCACAGCAGTTAGGGGCTGCCATTCCTTATGTAAAATTTCCCACTCCCCACCAATGACATATCTTTAGCTGCCTCATTATGTTGGCCGGGGTAAAGGTTCCTGATAATGTCCACCTGTCCTTTAGAGTCAATGTTAACTGTTTTGAAGTTACAGCAACTCCACACCATCGATTATTTAAGCATTCAACAGGACACCAAAGAAATTAGAAACATTTTCTGTGTGGCACAGTGGTTAGCACTGCTGTCTGGCAGCAGCAGGGACCTGGGTTCGAATCCCGGCTTGGGTCACTGTCAGTGTGGAGTTTGCATGTTCTCCCTGTGTCTGCGTGGGTTTCCTCCGGGCGCTCCGGTTTCCTCCCACACTCCAAAGATGTGCGGGTTAGGTTGATTGGCCATGCTAAATTGCCCCTTAGTGTCAGGGAATTATCAGTGTAAATATTGGGTTTTGGGTGGGACTGTGGTCAGTGCAGACTTGATGGGCCAAATGGCCTCCTGTTGGGATTCTATGATTAAAGTGGGAGTGAGGTTTGGGCAGTGCGCTGCTGGGTTGGACTTGGCCACTGACATTACTTTCCCACTGGAAGGATACAGTCATGCTGCACCCTGCTGAACCTGGACTGAGGGTCATGGCACCAGATGCAGAATAGGACCAGCCTTGTTGGCTTGTGACCAGGTTTACTGTGAAACCAATGTCACAAAGAAAGGGACATAGTTTATCCACACCCTGCTGGATATCAAGCATCATCCTGTTTGTGTGGGGTTGTTTCTATGACTTTCCTTGCTGAGGGAAACTTAGAAAGGAGGAATGAGGGAAAATTCTCTGCGAGGACTTTGCAAATAGTTTGTTTTAATAAAAATTTAAAACCTGCTTCTAGAGCTCGCTTACTTGTCAGGAGCAGCTTGCCTTTTGTTTGTACAAGTTTGTTACTTAATACCATTTGTCTCAATTCCACCAGGGAATATGTATTTGAAGTGGGTGCCTTGTTCCCAGGTTACCATCTGCACCACACTTCTAGCATGAGCCAAAGGGGCAAATGATGGCAGTGAATGAAGGGAAGAGAGAGGAGTCCCTACATGGACTGCCAATTGAGTAGAGATGAGTAGGTGAGAATTGAACCCGTGTCTTCCTATTCTTTACTAATTGCCCTAACGCACAGCATTATTACTGCACCCTAATTTTGTAGGAATTTTTATCACATCTGACCTCTTGTTTGAACTCCATACTTGTCCCTTCAATTGTGCCTTGAATGGATGCTGGACCACATGCTTGATGGCAGCCACACCATCTCATTCACTGAAGAGTGAAATACATAGCCAGCAGAATCTGAAGTAACTATTGTATTGCTCTTCACTGCGATGCACCTTTTTTTAATTCATCATTTAGCTACTAGTTTGTCATCAGTTACAGACACTAATTCAGTACCGTTTAATGACTTGTCTCAGTGATTTAGGCTAGTCCCTCATCATTGTATTTACTTCAATGCTTGTCTTTGATGTTAAGCAGAATAGAACCCAACAACACCCAAGTTCAGTATGAATGAGGCACCAGGACAGGGATCATAACATGGGGAGCATGAGAGCAACCTGGTCTTAGAGCAAAGTGGGAGGACAGGAGTACCCAAAGTCCTGGGGCTTTCCCTGTGTTAATCAGGCTGGGGACCTTCATACCAACTGAAATTGCAAGAAAAATGTGTTCCACGCCAGTCACTACTTAAATTTTGAGAAAATTCTTAAATTCTATGTTTTAATTCCTGAATTGTGCATTATCCTTTCAACAAGAACAACAGTTGTTTGGCACTTGACAGAGGATCCCTGACCTTAATATGCTGCATGGAGTGAATTGCAGGATTCTATATGCTGCTGCAGTGACACAACTTGACAAATCTTGCTACACCGTTCCACATTGAAATGTACACACATCACCCAAGTATTAGCACTGGCTCTTTATTCCATTAATGCTGCACAAATAGACACCTGTCTGCAATCTGAAATGCCTGCAGTAATGATACACTGAAACGATCTATTAACCCAGCCACCTGGATCTAACACACTGCCGGGAGTCTTTTAAATACTTTAATTTTTGAAGAATTTTGTTTTGGCATTTCCGAGCCCTTTTTCGGTTTGTAGGTTGACTCATTTGGCCTAATCTCATGAGTCACGATAGAGAAGGTGGCACGATTGGCCAATCAGTTGCCGTTGTATGATCGTAGGTGGTCACTGTGGAGTTAATCACATGCCTGTGTCTCCACACCTCTGAGGATGCGGACAGATTGGCAAGGGTAGATATGTAGTCTTGAACCCAATACAGCAATGGCTGGCTGGTAACTGGCTACAGGGCTGTGTCAGAGAATGATTGAAAGGGAATTTCTACTGGAAAACAAGTGTGTAAAGTTAGTCAAGTCCAAACACAGTTTGCCCAACATGTTTCAGAATGCTTCAGAATTTTAATAGGATTGAATGGGAACAACACATTTTAGATTCTGTGTTTGGGATAAGCATCTTAGAGTTCCACAAACGCTGCACAGCAAATGTGTACATAAATATTTCTAGTTCCACAAGGAAAGGCAAGCTAATGTTATACTTAAACAGGACATTAAATCTTAGTGTTCAATCCCTTTCATCTTTGGCCAGGTCTAAGCCCTGTGACTTTCTTGGAACCAGTAATAGTGCACCACATGTCAATGGCCTGAATTACTGGGACGTCTTTTAACTCTATTTTAGTAATGTTTTGTTTTTTTTCCCCTTGTGCGTGTAAAATATATGCACTGCAACTTAAAATGCTCTCTTGTGTTACTTGGGAGGTGGGTTTGGTGCTGCGAAGAGGGTTTTACAGAAGAATTATGGTGTGCAGTGACATATACCCAAAATTCGAAGCAGAAAATTATGTAACAACTTGCCTAAACAAATAAATTGTGAGTATTTCAACTGAACATAACGGGGCATTGAACAAAAGGGGGTAATTTCAATGAAAGTTAATGAGATTTATTTTTCTGAATGGTTGATAGGTGCAAAGTCCCAGACACTCAGGCTCACGGTCCTCTGAGGGACCAACACATGCATTGAATCAATTCTTGACTCTAAGTTGATCTTGGGTGAGTGATATTTAATGTCGTGTCTGCCTGTATCTTATACACACCTTCTGTATCGAATGTACCTGAAAACACTTTCAAAGTATATGTGTATATGTACTATTTCTGCTTTGCTTGCCTGTGAACAGGTTAAACCAGCCATGGGCAACTGCTACGATCTTGCAGAAGCAATTAAAAATCTGCCTTTGTACCCCACCTTAAGTCCCCCAGTTAAATTGTTAGTTTCCCACCTGTCACCGATTCCACAGCCTCCCTTCAATCTAGCACAGTCAAACTTTACCCAATACACTGAAATGCTTGACTGGCTAGGTTAAGATGATGCAGCATGTAAGTCTTAAGCTCGATATATGGGTGAAAATATGATTCTCCATTTTTTCTTTAAACCGGTTGATAAAAGCTAGGTTTCCACGCTGCTCATTTCACTAAGCAGTTCTATACTCCAGAAGACAACTACCTATTCCCCCTCACACGCCTGTGCTCTCTATATTGAAGTTTCCTACATTTTTTTTTGAAAAGATATGTTATAAGAGGTGTTCCTGGAACACAGAGCCACGATGTGTTGACTGGGCACACTACATGTACTGCAACAAAACAAAATCAAAAAGCTTTTTTGAAAATACTTCCTCCATTCTCATATTTTACTATTCCGATATTGGCATGTATGATCTCAGCGTAAGATTATGCTTCCAGAAACACATTGTATAGTAATGCTTGATAAAACTCTGTGCTGTAGCCAAACACTTGTCTGTTACATGTAAGATTGAAGAAAGCATACAGTACTGTTTACTTGTTGTTTGGATGACTTGCTGAATGGTAGTATATATGCTATTTAAAAAAAAAGAATGTGTAGCTGTTATCAGACACCTGACAGCAGTTGTGTGTTGTGCTTAAATGTACTGTAATTTATGCTTTAATGTACTGTAATATTAAAACATGAAAGGTTAAAACTTTGTATTTCTTTTTGGAGAAAACTTCCATTTGCAGTAGGAAATTTTCTCCATGGCATTTTGTGGTGATGCTGAATAATCTATAACGGCAGCGGAGGTGATGGTCTAGTGGTATTATTGCTATACTATTAATCCAGAAACTCGGCCAATGTTCTGGGGACCCGCATTCAAATCCTGCCATGGCAGATGGTGGAATTTGTAATCAAGAAAATATATCTGGAATTAAGAATCTACTGATTGTACTGACAGTCAACAATTGTCTACTGACAATCGATCATTAGAAAAATGCATCTGGTTCACTCATGTCCTTTAGGGAAGGAAATCTGCTGTTCTTGCCTGGTCTGGCCTATGTGTGACTCTAGAGCCACAGCAACATGGTTGAATATCAACTGCTCTCTGAAATGACCAAGCAAGCTACTCAGGTCAAGGGCAACTAGTGGTGGGCAATAAATGCTTCAATACTGTGCAATCGCCAAAGGAACCATTAGGTTGCTTTGATGCATACAATGGCCTGAGATGCTTCACATGAATATTACAAACAACTACAAGCCAAGCCATATGCAATGATATTATTACAGACGGCCAAAAGCTTGGTTGGAGAGGTAGGTTTTCAGAAGCGTATTAAAGATGGAAAGTGAGGCAGAGACAGAGGTTTAGGGACAGCATTCCAGAGCTTGAGGTTCAGGTACTTGCAGGCACAGCCAGCGTTGGTGGAGTGATTATAATTGGGAGTGCAGGAGAGACTGGAACTGGAAAGTGCAGATATCTTGAAGTGCTGTGGGAACAATAAGTCATCTCACAACACAAGGTTAAAGTCCAACAGGTTTATTTGGTAGCACAAGCTTTTGGAGCGCTGCCCCTTCATCAGGTGAGTACACAGGTGAGGAGCAGTGCTCCGAAAGCTCGTACTACTAAATAAACTTTGGACTTTAACCTAATATTATGAGACCACTTAGTGTGCCTACCCCAGTCCAACGCTAGCAACTCCACATCAGGCTTGTGGGAAGGAAACAGATCGGGGAAGGTCAAGGCTACAAAAGGATTAGAAAACAAGGATGAGAAGTTTAAAAGCAAGACGTTGCTTTTGCTGGGAGCTGACGTGGGTCAGTGGGCATCAGGGTGACAGGAGACTGGCTGCGAGTTATGACACGAGCAGCAGAGTTTTGGACAACCGCAAGTTTATGGAGGATAGAATGAATGTGAGAGCAATCAGGAGTGTGTTGGAATAGTCAGACAAAGAGGTGACAAAGATCTGGCTGAGGGTTTCAACAGCAGATAAGTTGAGGCAGAGACAAAGCCCAGTGATGTTATGGAGATGGAAACAGGTGGTCTTAGTGATGGCATAAACATGAGACTGGAAGCTCACCTCACAATCTGACAAATTGGCTTAATCTCAGACTGTTGCTGGGGACGGGGGGTGGCATCAGTAGCTAGGGAATATAAAACTTTGTACAAATGCTAAGCTTTATTAGATCAGCTTCCATTGGCTGGTCACCTAATTGAAGTGTTATTAGATTATAGAGAAAAATTGATTCAAGAAAATAGTTCACCAGAAGTAACCGATATTGCTGTGAGTACGATGAATGGGTCAGCAACGGTGGAATGAGGAACAGAATTAATGTTTGCGTTATGAAGAAATGTTACTTGCTCAATCTTTGCAGCACTTTCTGCTTCTAATTCCATTTTCCAGCATCCACAGACATTCGCTGTAATGAAAGGTTCAAATATCAGGTGACTTGAGTTAAAAGTCTGGTGCAAAATAATAGCTGAAGAATTGAAGCACGAACTTTTTTTTAAGATTGTCTTACCAAAGCTTTAAATTTCAACAATCTCTCCCTCAATGTCAACAAACTGCAGGGAGATAGTCATCATCTTCAGGTAGCGTAGCGGAGAGCACACCCCAGTGGGCATGAAGTAGAAATGGTCGAGAGTTTCAATCCGCGCGCCCCCCCATGCTGACACTATAATTAAGGAAGCCCACCAAAGCCTTTACTTTCTCAAAAGGCTAAGGAAATTTGTCATCTCAGCTATGAATCTCGCCACCTTTTACCGGTGCACCATAGAAAGCGTTCTTTCTGGTTGTATCCTGCTCTGTCCAAGACCACAATAAACTACAAAAGCTGTGAATGTAGTTCAATGATGTGGATGTACCGGCATTGGACTGGGGTAAACACAGTAAAAAGTCTGACAACACCAGGTTTTAGTCCAACCGATTTAGACCAAGTTCCACACACATGAGACCGTCCTCGTGTGTGGAACTTGGACTAAATCGGTTGGACTAAAACCTGGTGTTGTCAGACTTTTTACAATGTAGTTCAAACCATCCATTGACTCTGCCTACATTTCCAGCTGCCTCGGAAAAACAGCCAGCAAAATCAAGGACCCCACGCACTCCAGACATACTTTCTTCCACCTCCTTCCACCAAGAAAAAGATACAAAAGTCTGAGACCTGCAGTGGTCATGTTCCATCTGACTCGAGAACAGTTTCTTCCTTGTTGCCATTAGACTTTTGAATGAACCTACCTCACATTAAGTTGCTCTTTCTCTACACCCTAGCTATGACTGTAACACTACATTCCGCACTGCCCCATTTTCTTCTCTATGAAGAGTATGCTTTATCTGTATAGTGTGCAAGAAACAATACTTTTCACTGTATATTAATATATGTGACAATAATAAATCAAATCAACTCAACGGCTATCAGTGCACTCACTGTCTTAGGATCCATTTAACCACACTGATCTGAGGAAGGTTTTCTGTGGCGACCAAGTCTTTTCCAACAGGGAACTAGAAAAGGCCAAGTTAAGTCCTGTTGCACAATAATTAGCCCCCTGTAATTGTCCCCTCGCCTTGGTGTCATGTAACTAGTTTCTGATTAGCTGGAATGGAGAACTATGGGCAGCTCTCCTAATATTTTACATCCACATATACTCAAGGGATTTAAAAATACAAACATTTCTCCTGTAACTCAGGCATACAAAATCCTTTTTTAAAATTAAAGTGCCTTTGATTGTACAAAACTTTAAAAATTGTGGCTTCTCTCTGGATTAATGAGTGATTACATGATGTAAGAGAGGTACTGAGATTCCCCAGTGTATACTGAGTTACTCTCAAGCAAGCACACAGATGACAAATGACCACACACAGTCTTGATCTTGATCCCAAGAAAAATGGGTCAGAGTTCTGATGCTGTTTGTTATTCAGTTAGCTTGAGAATAAATCTGTGTGTAGGGCAGGCCTTAACTGTGATTATAAAGATGTCCACAATGATAACCCACGCTCACACTTCGATAACTCACAGTCACACTAGGGGTTTTATCTGGAGTCACAAAATTGCCTCTTCGTTTATGTGAAAAAAAGACTTTCACAAAACTTCCAACTGACTGAAAACTGGGCCTTTTAGCACAAGAGATTGCAAACTGCTTTCAAATGTAAGACCCCCAGTGGCAGCACGGTGGTCAGCACTGCTGCCTCACAGCGTAAGGGACCCGCGTTTGATTCCTGGCTTGGGTCACTGTCTGTGTGGAGTTTGTACCACCTTCTTGTGTCTGCGTGAGATTCCTCCGGGTGCTCCGGTTTCCTCCCACAGACTGAGAGACGTGCTGGTTAGGGTGCATTAACTATGCTAAATTTTCTCTCAGTGTACCCGAACAGGTGCCGGAGTGTGGCAACTAGGTGTTTTTCACAGTAACTTCATTGCAGCATGAGTGTAAGCCTACTTGTGACTAATAAACATTAATTTTAGAAATTACCAACCTCTCATGAGAGCAAGTGTGAAGAGTGAGACATTTCAAAGAGTCAGTTTAAAAAGAAGGGATTGCCCATTTAAGAGAAAGATGATGAGATTTCTTTCTCTCAGGAGGTAGTGAATCTTTGGAACTCAAAAGGCAGTGCAAGCAGAGTCTTGACATATTTTTTAACGCAGGGGAGATAGATTCTTGATAAACAAGTGGGTGTGAAAGGAAGATCGAGGTTACAATCAGATCAACCCTGATCTTGTTGAATAGCTGAGCATTCTCGAGGAGCCAAGTGACCTACTTCTGCACTTAATTCATACACTCATGGGTGTGGTTTTCCCACCCCGCTGCACTGGTCAAGTAGCACAGTAGGATAGGAAATGTCTGCAGGAGTCCAATCATGGGAATCATGACCGGCGTTCGGCCTCTCCACAGTCCATCAGAAACCCAGCAATTTCTGGAAGATGGATCATAGAATTAAAAGGAAGGAAACGGTCTCCAGCAAAGCGCCATTATCTGGACTTCAATTCAACTCCAAGGGAACCAGCTAACTTCAAACAGTCACAACGTTCACCAATCTACACCTCCGGGAAAAGTAAAGGACTTAATCAAAAATATTTTTAACATTTATTTGGATTCTAACTTTTCTTACTTCTGATACCTGTGTGTGTGCATCACACCTTTTATTATTTTTCCTCCAGTTTAGTAGATGATGAACTGACTTTTCCTTTGACTCAAAAAAACCTGGTTTGGTTGGTTCCTTGTTAAAAATTAAATACATTTGGCTTGGCAAAGGCATCTACGGTGAGAAGAAATTTAAAAACCTTTGTCACAACCAACCGAGGAGGCTGAATAAAGAGAAGCCAGTCTGTTCCTTCCTTACCCAACTGTGACAGTGATTTCAAGGTCAGCTGACAACCACATGACACAGTGGATGAAATGAAGAAATGGTAATATTTTAATCGGATGCAGAAGGCAACACACTCTGCATTGTATCTGTCCCCTGCTGCTACCTCCTCTCGTTCACCTTGCTCTTTCTGCACAGGTAAGAATCATAGAATCCCTACACTGCAGGAGGGCTCCATTCAGTCCATCCAGTCTGCACCCACCCTTCGACAGAACATCTCACTCACAACTACCTCCCATCCTATCTCCGTACCCTGTACGTTTCCCATAGCTAATCTCCCTAACTTGGGACACTAAGGGGCAATTTAGCATGGCCTATCCACCTAAGCTACACAACTTTGGCGTGCAGAAGGAAACTGGAACATCCAGGGAAAACACATGCAAGGAGAACGTGCAAACTGCACACATACAGTCACCCAAGACTGGAATTGAACTGGATCCCTGGTGCTGTGAGGCAACAGTGCTAACCATTCTGCCACCATGCCACCTCTCCTGGACTTGAAAACTCAGTTCTGCCACTGGCAGTTACATGTTTTTTTGAAAATTTGTTCTCAGGAACTGGATATGAGTGGAGAGGCTAGTATTCGGTGCCTTGAGAATGTAGTGATGTGGTGGAATCCACCCTGTTCTCCGCTCTGTAGCAATCTTAAAGTTAAGTTTGTTTATTAGTGACAAATAGGCTTACATTAACGCTGCAATGAAGTTACTGTGAATATCCCCTAGTCACCACATTCTGGTGCCTGTTCGGGTACACTGAGGGAGAATTTAGCAAGGTCAATGCACCTAATCAGCACATCTTTCAGACTATGGGAGGAAACCGGAGCACCCAGAGAAAACCCATACAAACATGGGGAGAAGGTGCAAACTCCACGCAGACATTGACCCAAGCTGGGAATTGAACCCGGGTCCCTGGCACTGTGAGGCAGCAGTGCTAACCACTGTGCCACCGTGCTGCCCCAATACAGCTTCAAAGTTTATAAGACCATTTCTTAATGTAGATCAGGATAAACCACATTGTTGTAGGCTACATTCATGAATAGGCAAAACCTGATAATAGGTTTCTGTATGGAAATTAGTTGAATTTCTCCAACAATCCAACAGATTTGTGGTCACTTTTACTGAAACAAGCTTTGCATAAAACTGATTTTGAACTCTCAAATTGTGGCGGTGGGATTTGACGTTAGGTTATGCTTGATTATTAAATCAGGCTTCTGGACAACTTGTCCAGGTGTTATGGTTCAGGTCAGAAACTCCAAAGTGTTTCATGGAACACGCCTAAGTCATAAATTTTGCACTTTGAATTTGGCTATGATAAGCATGATATACTTCACTTCAGGTATGATTCAAATGACCCACTCGGGAGCTTTAAGAATATAGTTAACATGTATAGAAAGAAAATTAGTAATAACTTTTATCAATTACAAATAAAAACAAAACAACCACAATAATGCATCACACTTAATGAATATATCTAACATGTCTCAATCAAACAAAACCCTAGCCATAGACAAAACCTTTAAACAGGTTCGACACAGCAGTCTGACATTCACATGATACTGGAATTGAGTCCTTGGAGAATTGAAAACTCTCAATATTGTAAGTTCTAATATTCATCTTGACACACCCAGAATGGTTTGAAGTCAGAACAGCTTCCCAGAACCCCAGGTAGACTCTGGTCAAGCAGAAAAGCAGATTTTCTACTTCAGGAAGGTAAGAAACCTTGCTTTCAGTGAGCAGCAGAATTTCCAAAACCAGTGAGAGAGAGAGAGACACTTCTTTTCAGTTTGATGCCCCTTCTAAAAACCTACAGTCCAGAACTGAAGATGAGAGAGCTCCTGTCACCTGACCTGTCAACCCAGTTTTCCTCCTAACAATGCAGGGTCATAAAAACTAATCCCAGAAAGTACCTGAGGCCCCAAGGTACCTTAGGGCCAAAAATAAGAAACAATAAAAGGACTCCTCATAGCTTGGTGCCAATGACATCAGCTAAGGTGGTGAGCTGAGAAAACACGAAGTTGCAGAGATCATGATTTTAAAAAAAACCTTTCTTAAAGGTACACTAACATCACAGAGGTACAACCCCTGTCAACACTGCAAAATAGGAAACAATATAGATTTTATTAATGCCTAATTGTACAGAAAATTTGAAGAACTGAATGTAATACCTGAGGGAGTCAGAGGGTATAAACAAGTGATTCTAATATGACCTGCAGCTCAGCTGTTTCTTTTATATAATTGGATTGTTTTTCCAACTTCAGTGTAGGTTTGGAGTGACTTTCCAACACAGCCAGACAGCAAATCATCTAACTGTTGCACAGAGTCATGTCATCAGAGCCTGCTTCCAACCACGGTTGACATAGGGTTACATAAATTATCTGTGTGTGATGGCACAGATAACCCAGAGAGGCTGGGTTGCTGTGGCAACACACACTTGCCTCCTCCAGCTGCACCGATTGTGTCAGTATCAGTGTCCTCTATGGGGGAGATGGTGGGGTAGTGATAATGTCACTAGACTAATAATCCAGAGGCTACTGTCTTGGAACTTGGGTTCAAACCCACCATGGCAGCTGGTGGAAATAAAATAAAATAAATAAATGCAACTAATTAATAACAAAAAAATCTGGAATGTAAACTAGTCTCAGTAATGGTGACCATGGTGAATGGCACGGTGGCACAGTGGTTAGTGCTGCTACCTCACAGTGCAAGGGATCCGGGTTCAATTCCAGCACCAGGTGTCTGCCTGTGTGGACCCTGTACACTCTTTCCCTGTCTGTGTGGGGTTTCCTCCGGGTGCTCCGGTTTCCTCCCACAGTCCAAAGATATGTGGGTTAGGTTGATTGGCCATGCTAAATTGCGCTTTAGTGTCGGGGGATTAGCAGCTAAGTATATAGGGTTACGGGAATCGGGCCTGGCTGGGGATTGTTGTCAGCGTAGGATCAAAGAACCAAACAGCCTCCTTCTGCACAGGAGGGATTCTATGATTGTAAGACTATGAAACCATTACCAATTGTCAGAAAAACCCCATCGGGTTTGCTAATGTCCTTTAGGGAAGGAAATCTGCCATCCTTCCCCAGTCTGGCCTACATGTGATTCCAGAGCTATAGCAACATGGTTGGTTCTTAACTACCCTCAAAGGGCAACAGCAGATGGGCATCATATGTCGGCATTACCATCCCATGTAAGAATAACAAAATATCAAGCTGTTACTTCCATGGTGTTATCGTTCTGTCCGGTTTTCTGCCTACCTGACTATATATTCCCTCCACCATGACTCCCAGTGTCATCTTTTTCTCTGTCATTGCTTTGTGCCACATACCTAAATTTCCATTCCTCAACTACTGATAACAATCTGTTTGTGCTGTCAGCATCCCCCTGTTGTAACACCCATTGTGTTGTAATGATATTGTCACTGGACTGGTAATCTAGAGACCCAGGGCAAAATCTGAGGATGTGGGTTCAAATTCCATGATGGCAGATGGCGAAATTTGAATTCAATTAAAACCTGAGAGTTGAAAGTTACTGGTGATCGTAAAACCATTGCCATAAAAACCCATCTGGTTCAGTAACGTCCTTTAGGCAGACAGTGTATGTAAAACTAGGAGATTAATGTGAGGAATTACAATTGAGGTGGTATGCTCATTGTTTCAGCACATGTTCCGCCAGAAGGAACTTTGTGTCAATTTTTGCCCTATTTTTGGAATATCACAAGGCTATGGATCCAGCACCTAACCACACCTCAAACCCAAAAGCATTTGACACATTAAAAATCATAGTGAATAGATGTTTTATTTTCCGTAATGCAGCAGCATCTCGTTATCTTGAAGTCTTGTTAAATAATAATGTCTGTAATGCTTGTGTGGGTTTTCTCCAGGTGCTCTGGTTTCCTCCCACACCCCAAAGATGTGCTATTAGGCTGATTGGTGGTAATAAATTGTCCCTAAATTAGTTTTCCCTCAATGTGGAATGCCATAAGCATAGATAAGGGTCATGGGTGGAGGGGGGACTCGTAATGTTAAAATGGTGGTGCGGGCTTGTTGGGCCGAAGGGCCTGTTTCCTGGGCTGTTTTTGTTCTTTGTTCAATGTCTACTCAATAATGTAACTTAAAATTTACATCAAAAAAAGACTTCTCTTTATCCAATGCCTTTTCACATTTCTCAGATTTGTATTAACACAATAATAAATTTGGGTCTATCATTGATGTTTCTCGATAGATCATGTGGCACCGACCATTTCCTTAAGCAGGCACAACACTGTATCCAACAGATAATCACGCCCACTGCCTTGTGTCTGCTGGAGCAGTGGCAGGTCCTTATGCTTTGGATTGAATCCCTGTGTATTTTGCACATGCCCTCCTTCAGTCTCTCAGATGGTGGATAATTTTGTAAACTGTTTGATTTTGGTGACACAGTGGTTGGCACTGCTGCCTCACAATGCCAAGGGCCTGGGTTTGATTCCTGGCTTGGGTCACTGTCTGAGTGGAGTCTGCACGTTCTCCCTGTATCTGCATGGGTTTCCTCCGGGTGCTCCAGTTTCCTCCCACAGTCTGCAAATGTGCTGGTTAGATGCATTGGCCATGCTAAATTCTCCCTCAGTGTTCCTGAACAGGTGCTGGCAACTGGGGAATTTTCACAGTAACTTCATTGTAGTGTTAATGTGAACCTACTTGTGACAGTAATAAATAAGCCAAAATTCATAGAGCACAGAATAAGATCAAACAAACCCAGGGCAATCAGTGTAACTTCTGTTTACATTTTATCACTAAAAGTAAATAACATGCAAGCAACAGCCTATTTTTTATTTGTTTATGGGATGTGAGCATTGTTGGCTAGGCCAGCATTTATTGCCCATCCCTAGTTGCTCTTCAGAAGGTGGCGGTGAGCTGCCTTCTTGAATTACTGCAGTCCCTGAGGTGTTAGTTCACCCACAGTGTTGTTGGGGACAGAGTCCAAAATTTTGACTCAGTGACTGTGAAGGAATGAAGCTACATTTCCAAGTCCAGGTGATGGCGTTCCTGGGTATTTGCTGCCCTTGTCTTTCTAGATAGTAATTGTCATGGGTTTGGAAGGTGAACATAAGAACATAAGAAATAGGAGCAGGAGTAGGCCATCTAGCCCCTCGAGCCTGCCCTGCCATTCAATAAGATCATGGCTGATCTGTCATGGCTCAGTTCCACATTCCCGCCCTCTCCCCATAACCCTTAATCCCCTTGCCTATCAAAAACCTATCAACCCACGCCTTAAAAATATTGAGCGAGGCAGCCTCCACCACTTCAACGGGCAGAGAATTCCAGAGATTCACCACCCTTTCAGTGAAGAAGTTCCTCCTCAACTCCTTTCTAAACTGCCCCCCCTTTATCTTGAGGCTGTGCCCTCTAGTCCTACTGTCCTTTCTGAGCGGGAAGAGCCTCTCCACCTCTATCCTATCCATCCCATTCAACATCTTATATGTCTCAATGAGATCTCCCCTCATTCTTCTAAACTCTAACGAGTACAAGCCTAGTTTATTCAGCCTCTCCTCATAGTTCAACCCCCTCAACTCCGGAATCAGCCTAGTAAACCTCCTCTGCACTCCCTCCAAGGCCAAACTATCCTTGCATAAGTGCGGCGACCAAAACTGCACACAGTACTCCAGCTGCGGCCTCACCAGTGCCCTGTACAGCTGCAGCAAGACCTCCCTACTTTTATATTTAATCCCCCTCGCTATGAAGGCCAGCATCCCATTCGCCTTCCTGACCACCTGCTGCACCTGCAGGCTGGGTTTTTGTGACTCATGCACAAGGACCCCGAGGTCCCTCTGCACCGTCGCATGCTGCAGTTTTTCGCCACATAAGTAATAGTCCTTCCTACCATTATTCCTACCAAAGTGGACAACCTCACATTTGCCAACATTAAATTCCATTTGCCATTTCCTGGCCCATTTGCCCAGCCTATCTAGATCCTTCTGCAGACTCTCCACACCCTCCGCACAATTTGCCGTTCCACCAATCTTGGTGTCATCAGCAAATTTCGACACCATACACTCGGTTCCCTCCTCCAGATCATCTATATAAATGGTAAATAGCTGAGGCCCCAGCACCGACCCCTGGGGCACTCCACTAGTCAGCAACCGCCAATCCGAATAGCACCCATTGACCCCCACTCTCTGCCTCCTATTTGACAACCAATCCTCTATCCACGCTAACACCCTACCCCCCAACTCCACGTCCCCTGACCTTCTGCAATAACCTCTTGTGAGGTACCTTGTCAAACGCCTTCTGAAAATCAAGAAACACCACATCTACCGGCTCTCCTCTATCCACCGCCCTAGACACATCCTCACAGAACTCCAATAAGGAACCTTAGTGAGTTCCTGCAGTACATCTTGTATATGGTACATACGGCTGCCACTATTCGTCAGTGTTGGAGGGAGTGAATTGCAGTAAAGGCAGGAATCAAGCTGGCTGCTTTATCCTGGATGGTGTTGAGCTTCTTGAGTGTTGTTGGAGCTGCACCCATCCAGGCAAGTGGGGAGTATTCCATCACACTCCTGACTTGTGACTTGTAGATGGTGAACAGGCTCTGAGGAGTCAGGAGGGGAGTTACTCTCCACAGGATTTCTAGCCTCTGACCTGCTCTGGTGGCCACAGTGTTCTCACGGGTATCTTAAAGAACTTAAATATCACAATCACGTATTGCCTCGTTTCACTGCCCTGAACAGTTTTCTCATAGGAACATAGAAACTGGATCAGGTAATTCTCCCCTCCATCATTTAGCTGGAACATGGCTTATCTATATCTTAACTTAACTACCTGCTTGATTCTCGAGCCCTCCCATCAGCAACAATTAATATTTACAAAGCACCTTTATCATAGTAAAACATCCCAAGACACCCCACAAGTCTGTTGCTAAGTGTGTTACAGGGGAGGCAATGGCCTAATAGTATTGTCTCTAGACTCTTAATCCAGAAACTCAGCTAATGTTCTGGGACTTGGATCCCACCATGGCACATGATGGAATTTGAATTCAATAAAAAATATCTGGAATTAAGAATCTACTGATGACCATGATACCATTGTTGATTGTCAGAAAAACCCATCCGGTTCACTAATGTCCTTTAGGGAAGGAAATCTGCGTCCTTACCTGGTCTGGCCTCCAAGTGACTCCAGAGCCACAGCAATGTAGTTGACTCTCAACTGCCCTCGGGCAACTAGGGATGGGCAATAAATACTGGCCAACCGGCGACACCCATGTCCCACGACTGAATTAAAAAAGAATGAAAGTTGACAGTGAGAGTCAGAAGGAGATATTATGGCAGATGATCAAAGGTCAAAGAGATAGGTTTTAAGGAGCAGTGACACAGTGGTTAGCACTGCTGCCTCACAGCACCAGGGACCTGGGATCAATTCCAACCTTGGGTGACTGTCTGTGTTTGCACATTCTCCCTGTGTCTGCATGGGTTCCCTCCGGGTGCTCCGGTTTCCTCCCACACTCCAAAGATGTGCTGGTTAGGTGGATTGGCCATGGTAAATTGTAGTGTATGGGTAAAGGGTAAGATACTCTGTCAGAGCGCAGGTGCAGACTTGATGGGCCGAATGGCCCCCTTCTGCACTGTCGGGATTCTATAATTAAAGGAGGGGAGAGACAGTTTGTGAGGCAGAGAGGTTTGTGGAGGGAATTTCAGTGCTGAGGGCAGAATTGCCAATTGTGGAGAGATTAAAATAAGGGATGGTCAAAAAGGCAGATATCTCCAAAGATTATGGGGATAGAGGAAATTATAAAAATAGAGAGGGTCCAACCGTGGAGAGTGGATTGTTCAAATAGGCTCTGAAATAGGACCAATATTAAGGAGATCAAGTAGGTAGAGGTTAAGGAGAGGGGAAGGAGTGTTGTGGTGAAGGGGGGAAGGTTGGAGTAGATGCCTAGTTGAAGTTTAAGGGCCATGATGTGAAGATGCTGGCATTGGACTGGGGTGAGCACAGTAAGAAGTCTCACAACACCAGGCTAAAGTCCAACAGATTTATTTGGTAGCACGAGCTTTTGGAGTGCCGTCCCTTCATCAGGCGAGTGAGGTTTAAGGGGCTAGGGAGCCCCTTCACGAACAGGGGCGTGAGTGCTGATACAAACTCAGTGAAACTGATCTGCTCTAAGTGGAGAAAGACTGTATCCCACTTGAGTTCTTACTTCATATGTTTTTAAACCTGAAAAGAACTATAGAAAAAAAAGCACAAAATTAATCATAAAGGATTTTTTAAAATGCAAAATTCCAACATTTTCCTGGGGAACATCTTTGCCACAACAATTGAAAAGAATATTTGTGCTAGGAATAATCCTTTTGCTATCTGCCTCAATAAAAATCAAGCCTTCCTTGCTGGCTCTAAGTGGACCAATGATGATTGGAACTGTGTGAAGGAAGGACTGATGCCCTGACGTCAAGCTATCCCCAGTCAGTATTTGTTTACAAGAGGAGACGCTTGTTGCTGCAGCTCAGAGAGCCAGCAGTGTCATCAAACAAGACTCCATTTGTAGAGAGAGAGGGGAGGGGGGGCGGACAGTAAGAGAGAGAAAGAGGAGGGTGTCAGGGAGAGAGGAGGGAGGAAGGAAATAAACTCTTGAGAGGGAGGGAGGAAATAAACTGCAGAGAGAGGAGACGCGAGCAAAGGTTGAAATTGACAAGGCAAAGACATGAAACTGATCAGATCCATTCAGTATCTGGGAACAGCCCGAGGACCATTGTTGCCAATCAGAAGCTGACCAGGGTTGAACAGGGCGACAATGTAACAAATCTTCGGCCGATGTAGCGAGTTTCAGGAATCCCCTCCTTCTCCTTTGGATACATTTTTATTTGGCTAACCTCGGGATCTTATCTCTCCTGGTTTGTTGCTGACATGGGATTCTCCATAAGCCGGGAAGGTTAAGAAATCTCTCTCCCCCCCCCCCCCCCCCGCTTCTGTCTGTGTGCGGATTGACCCCAACACCGGAACCGGAGTGCCCCTGTGTTTTATTTAATTTTTGTTTTGCAATGCTGGCGGATTTTCCGAGGCCGGGAGGCAGGACTATGCGGCGGATCTGGAGTCAGACACGGTGGCACTGGGCTTTTCTAATGAATCTCTTTCTCCTGGGCTGCTTCCTGCCGAGGGGAGCCGAGGCCCAAGACATTATCCCAGTGGACGGGGTATTCGATCATCCCTATCTGGTGCGCGTCAACAACCACGTCCAGAATATATTCGCCTTCAATCACACCGTTTCGCGGAATAAGGTAACCAAAATAAAAATCTTTCAGTTGTTGCAATTCCCAATGTCAGTAAGAAAGTTTGGACAGCCCATCCCCCCACCACCACCACCCCTCCACTGGCTTCGATGAAGTCATAAGACGTGGACCAATGTTATATTGTGACAGCCAGGATACACTCAACAGCAACCCGGATCCTGCAAGAGTTCAAACTGCAGCTCACTGCAGAATAATCCCCCTGCGTGTTGGGTCTCTTTTCACTGTGGGTTGTGGGAAGAGGAAAAAAAAACTCAGGCCCTCCCAAATATTAAATCCAAACTGCACTGTCGCTTTAATTTGGGGAGCTGTTTTACAATATTCTCCAATGTGCTTGTTGCTCATTCGCTCCCCAGGGTGTCACTTTCATGCAAACAGTGTGGCTCTGGGTGCCCCAGCACCTTTTACAGTAAAAGTAGGTATGTCAATAAAGGGAGCAGTTTAAAAATAAAAATTGCATTTGGGGAGCTCAGTGATGGGCACCCGAGGCTATAGTGCTAGGCTAGGGTGGCACAGTGGTTAGCACTGCTGCCTCACAGCATCAGGGATCCGGGTTCGATTCCCGGCTTGTGGAGTTTGCACCTTCTCGCCATGTCTGCGTGGGTTTCCTCTGGGTGCTCCAGTTTCCTCCCACAGACCAAAGATGTGCAGGTTAGGTGGATTGGCGGTGCTAAATTGCCCCTTAGTGTCAGGGGGACTAGTTAGGTAGGGTAAATTTATGGGGATAGGTGTGGGATTGGGATTGTAGTTGTGCTTACTCGATGGGCCGAATGGCCTCTTTCTGCACTGTAGGATTCTATGATGAGTGGGTAACAGGAGTGGAGCGCTGTAATAAGTCTGTGGAGGCAGAACTCCCTTCACCAAAATCCCTTTATTTAAAACTCTAACAGCAGTACACAGAGTGCTAGTAGTCAGCAGTAAGGATCATCTGGACTCGAAACGTCAGCTCTTTTCTCTCCCTACAGACGCTGCCAGATTTTCCTGCTGAGATTTTCCAGCATTTTCTCTTTTGGCAAAGACTTCCTGATTGGCCCACTAAATTTAATCTTTAATCAGGGACATCTTTTTATGTTCATAGGCCATCTTCAATGGCCTAACTGAAATCATTACACCCTCCTCCACCACTGTGCTGCAAGATTGAAATTGGAGATTTGCACTAAGCAAGTCCCCATCAGTGGAATTTGATACATCTATTACACACCGAATATTTCATAGCCAGTTACAGAAGATGGTTAAATAATCATTCCTATATTAATAGAACTGTGATCAACTTCAAATGGCAAAAACAAATGAAATATTTATGCTTACGTTACCTACATTAATGCAACTCCTGCTTTGATCTGCCCTTGGTGTTTTTACGGCTTCCTTCAGATTTGAAAGCTGGTAAGTGTGTTGGGCAGAACCTACTGGAATGTTTGCCCTGTGAGAGGAGCAGTGTGCTTCATAGTGTTTCCTAACGTTGTGTTTTTTTGGGTGGATTGTTAATACCCGATTGCAGATTAATCACAGTGGTCTCTCTTTTTACTGAGTAACAAATTAACCCAGCTCCCAACTCTCCCGTACTATTTTACCCTCCACTTGTGTTTCTCTTTTTGGTTACTCTTTCTTCTTCTGCACTTTTGATTTTGCACTTGAATCTCTCTCTTCGCTACGCTGCTTCAACACAAATCCACGAGGCAGGAGCAAAGATACAACAGCGAAAAAATTAATATCACCAAGTGCAACTTCAGACACATACCCTGACATTGTGACCGCAACAGTCTCCCTGCACTTGTGTACCCAGAATGCGCTGGGCCTACTGTCTGAACCAGGCCAAGAGTAGCAGTGCGATCCGGGCATGAGCTATCAGTGTGATTTCAACACTAGCTATTAACGGGATGTTTATCACTGAGTAATAGCCAACAGGCCACACTCAGTAATAAGAACATAAGAAATAGGAGCAGGAGTAGACTATCTAGCCCTTCGAGCCTGCCCCGCCATTCAATAAGATCATGGCTGATCTGAAGTGAATCAGTTCCACATTCCCGCTTTCTCCCCATAACCCTTAATTCCCCTGTCTATCAGAAATCTATCTACCCGTGACTTAAATATATTCAACAAGGTAGCCTCCACCACTTCAATGGACAGAGAATTCCAGAGATTCCCCACCCTTTGAGTGAAGAAGTTCCTCCTCAACTCTGATCTAAACTGTCCCCCCCTTATCTTGAGGCTGTGCCCTCTGGTCCTGCTATCCTTTCTAAGCGGGAAGAATCTCTCCACCTCTACCCTATCTAGCCCCTTCATTATCTTGTAAGTCTCTATAAGATCAGCCTTCTAAACTCTACCGAGTACAGACCCAGTCTATTCAATCTCTCTTCATAAGCTAGTGTAATGTAGGAAATGTAATTCAAGACATTCTTTTGTAATGTAGGAAAAGTAATGTAATGTAAGACAGCAACCAATGTGGCCAACAAACAGCAATGTGATGATGACCAGAAAGCACTCCCTCAGCACTGCACTGGAATGTCAGACGTGATTTTTGTACACAAGCCCCAAGGTGGAACTTGAACCAGCAGACTCAGAGACAAGAAGGACACCAAGCCAGTCACTGGGTGATCACACTAAAGACTCACAAATGAGCTGTCTTCATTACTATGAGGTGTAACTTCAACCCTGGCCATTTCAGGAATGAAAGCAAATTGCTGCTTTCTCAGAGCAGATCCGGCAGGAGAGAGAAAAACAGAGATCAATTTTTCAGTCCTGTCTGCTGTGGGAATTGGGGTGGAAAATTTGATGGAGCGTTTCAACGTCACCTAAAGATTAAAGCCTCGCCTGATAGACAAGGGGATTAAGGGTTATGGGGAGCAGGCGGGAAAGTGGAACTGATCCACTTCAGATCAGCCATGATCTTATTGAATGGCGGGGCAGGCTCGAGGGGCTAGATGGCCTACTCCTGCTCCTATTTCTTATGTTCTTATGATGAAGGAGCAGTGCTCCGAAAGCTCGTGCTACTAAATAAACCAGTTGGACTTTAACCTGGCGTTGTGAGATTTAAACAACCTGTTGAGCTCAGGGTGGAATTGATTATCTCAGGGCAGCAATGATTGGAAAATCCCACCCACAGAGTTAGTGTTTGGACTTTGGTTCTCTCTCCGCAAACGCTGCCAGACCTGCTGAGTTTATCCAGTAATTCCTGTTTTTATTTCGGATTACCATGCTGGAATTTTACCACCTCACCTGTCTGAAGCTTGTATGGTTGCGCCCAAGGCCAAGAGAGAATGCTGTTCCGTGAGCCTCGATTCCGGGGAGGGTGTGCTGGTAAAATTCCGGCAACAGTTTCCGCAGAATTTTCCTTTAATTTTGGCCATTTCTGGACCTGGAATCTCCTCGGTATTTGCACCTGGGATCTCCCATACATCCTAATGCAAACCAATTAGGCGGCTTACAAAGATCAAACCACATTGGGGCGGCACGGTGGCGCAGTGGTTAGCACTGCTGCCTCCCAGGGCCAGGGACCTGGGTTTGATTCCCGGCTTGGGTCACTATCTGTGTGGGGTCTGCACAGTCTCCCTGTGCCTGCCTGGGTTTCCTCCGGGTGTCCCGGTTCCCTCCTACAGTCCAAAGACGAGCTGGTTAGGTGCATTGGCTGTGCTAAATTCTCCCTCAGTGTACCCAAACAAGTGGTGGAGTGTGGCAACTAGGGGATTTTCACAGTAACTTCATTGCTGTGTTAATGCAAACTTACTTATGACTAATAAATAAAATGAGAAAATATCTCTGAATAGATCTCATATCACGAAATTGCCTGTAGACTTTGCCCCAACAGTAAATAGTCTCTGATTTGTTTTGTGAGGGGGGTGTGGTGGGGCCGATTTTCACAAAACTGCAACCAGACATTCAGGTGTGACTGGAAACCAAGTGCAGAATTCTCTGGCCGTTCACGCCAGCTGGGATTCTCCAGTCCCGCTGCAATGAACAGAGATTTGGCTGAGGGCCAAATATTCCATCCTCGCTGGCAGCAGCGGCAGGGCGTGAACAGCCGGAGAATTCCGGCCAGAGTCCTTTTGTTGGAAGATTTTTTTGAACGTTTCAAATCATTTATTCTGCGCTCTTTTGTCTGCATTCATTTCACAGGAAAGGATAAATTACATAAAACATTGAAAAGCTTCTGATTGCAGCTTCTTGAAAGTATTCTGCCAAATATGAATGATGATGAAATGAGTGAAAACTTTTTAATTTTATGACATATAAAAAATATATTAAGACCATAAGACATTGGAGCAGAATTAGGCCACTCGACCCATTGAGTCTGCTTCGCCATTCAATCATGGCTAATATTTTTCTCATCCCCATTCTCCTGCCTTTTCCCCATAATCCGTGATCCCCTTATTAATCAAGAACCTATCTATCTCTGTCTTAAAGACACTGAATGATCTGGCCTCCACAGCTTTCTGCGGTGAAGACTTCCACAGATGCACCACTGTCTGGCTGAAGAAATTCCTCCTCATCTCTGTTTTAAAGGATCGTCTCTTTAGCCTGAGGTTGAGCCCTCTGGTTCTGGTATTGATGTGGGTCACCTGACCCACCATTTCCTTATGTGGCAATGTTAAATTTTGTTTGATTGGGACGTTAAATGTGCTATATGAATCCAAGTTGTTGTTGCACACTCCCTAGGCCGCAATGTTTACAATTAGCGCACCCACTCTAAGTTTGGGTGTATACTCATGTGATTGAGAGTTATTTGAGTGTGACTTGGTATCAGAATAATTGCAGCAACTTTGGTTACACTTAACCCTGGGAATGCATCCCAGGGTTCTGAAAGAAATGGCGGAGGTGATAGTGGACGCCTTAGTGATTATTTTCCAAACCTCGCTGGATTCCGGGGAAGTGCCGGAAGATTGGAAAACGGCTAATGTTACACCGCTATTTAAAAAGGGTAGCAGGCAAAAGTCAGGGAATTATAGGCCGGTTAGTTTAACGTCTGTTGTGGGAAAAATGCTTGAATCTGTAATCAAAGAAGAAATAGCGAGGCACCTTGAGAAGAATTGTTTGATAGAGCAGACGCAGCACGGATTCGTTAAGGGGAAGTCGTGTCTGACGAATTTATTGGAATTCTATGAGGATGTGTCTAGTGCGGTGGATGGAGGGAAACTGGTGGATGTGGTGTTTCTTGATTTTCAGAAGGCGTTTGATAGGGTGCCGCACAAAAGGTTGCTTCAGAAGGTTAGGGGGTGTGGAGTTGGGGGTAAGGTGTTAGCGTGGATAGAGGATTGGTTGTCTAATAGGAGGCAGAGAGTTGGTATCAATGGGTGCTATTCTGATTGGCGGTTGGTGACTAGTGGAGTGCCCCAGGGATCGGTGCTGGGGCCTCAGCTATTTACCATTTATATAGATGATCTGGAGGAGGGGGCTGAGTGTAGGGTGTCGAAATTTGCTGATGACACAAAGATAAGTGGAAAAGCAAATTGTGCGGAGGGTGTGGAAATTCTGCAGAGGGATCTAGATAGGCTGAGCGAGTGGGCGAAGACCTGGCAGATGGAGTACAATGTTAGCAAGTGTGAGGTTATCCACTTTGGCAGGAATAATAGTAGGAGGGATTACTATTTAAAGGAAAAGCTGCAGCATGCTACGGTGCAGAGGGACCTGGGGGTCCTTGTGCAGGAGTCGCAAAAACCCAGTCTGCAGGTGCAGCAGGTGATCAGGAAGGCGAATGGGATGCTGGCCTTCATAGCGAAGGGGATTGAATATAAAAGCAGGGAGGTCTTGCTGCGGCTGTACAGGGCACTGGTGAGGCCGCAGCTAGAGTACAGTGTGCAGTTTTGGTCGCCGCACTTGCGCAAGGATATTTTGGCCTTGAAGGGAGTGCAGAGGAGGTTCACTAGGCTGATACCGGAGATGAGGGGGTTGAACTATGAAGAGAGACTGAATAGACTGGGTTTGTACTCGTTGGAGTTTAGAAGGATGAGGGGGGATCTTAAAGTGACGTATAAGATAATGAAAGGGATGGATAGGGTAGAGGTAGAGAGATTCTTCCCGCTTAGAAAGGACAGCAGGACTAGAGGGCACAGCCTCAAGATAAGGGGTGGGCAGTTTAGAACGGAGTTGAGGAGAAACTTTGTCACTCAAAGGGTGGTGAATCTCTGGAATTCTCTGCCCGTTGATGTGGTGGAGGCTACCTCGCTAAATATATTTAAGTCACGGGTAGATAGGTTTTTGACAGACAAGGGAATTAAGGGTTATGGGGAGAAAGCGGGAAAGTGGAACTGAGCCACTTCAGATCAGCCATGATCTTATTGAATGATGGGGCAGGCTCGAAGGGCTGGATGGCCTACTGCTGCTCCTATTTCTTATGTTCTTATGTTACTGCTGCAGCGTCCAGGTTGTAATCGAGAAGGCAATTCTAGGCTATCAGTCAGTATGTTAACCTTTCCAATATGCCTAATGGCAGGCAGTAAAGAACGGGAGAGTTTCCTTGTCAAGCAGACCATTCAAGGATATTGAGGGAAATTGGAGATCGGGTGAATGGAAGGAGTTACAAGATAGGTTGGTCTTATTGAATGGAGTGACTTGCTGGAGAGACTGAATGGCTGGCTGCTGTTCATACGCTTTTGTGTTCAGATCAGAGCTTGGGGGGGGGGATCTGATACAGCAATGGTACAATATTAATTGGCTATTTCCAACCCCATTTCACTTTGACTATGAATGCCTTTAAAGAGAGGCTTGATGCAAACATGTGGGAGGAGGGACTCAGGATCTGGCTGGGAAGAGGCTCATTGACATGGCCTGTTGAGTCAAATGGTCTTTTTCTGTGCTGTAAAGAATTATATAAATGCATGAGGCACCTTTACCTTCAACCCCGGTAATGAAACTGCTCACTTGGAAAGGTGGGCTTCACTAATTTCAGGTTCAGCTATTCCGAGATCACTGATTTCAGATCCACAGATTGTGGGTTCACTGATTTCAGAATCACTGATTTCAGGTCCAGCTATTCTGAGTTTACTCATTGTGGGCTCACTGATTTCAGATTCATTGATTTCAGGTTAAGCGATTTCAAGATCACTGATTCCGAGTTCACTGATTTCAATTCAGCGATTCTGCATTTACCTTGATGAAGACTAAAAGCATGAGCATGGCTTCATAAAACTGGAATACAAGTCCAGACACCAGGGACATGATTTTATATGTGGGCTTATAGACCCTGCCATCATGGTCAAAGGTGGGGGGGGGGGGTCAATAGTCTGTGCAGTGTAGGGATCAGTCACATCGCTGTGACTTTCCCTAAGTTGACCAGTTAGTACTAGAGGGAGGGCTTTCTGTCTAATTTCAGATGGCTGATGGGTTCTTGAAGCTGAAGAACCAGTAGGAGGTATACCAGCTCAGAAGATGCAGAAGCTAGCCCCTCTAGATAAGTGAGGGAACCAAGGTGCAAGCAAAAGCCCCCTTAGCAGCAGGGCCACCATTGTGGATAGGGGAGGGGTTGTGGGGGGAGGGTTTGACTTCTCCACAGGGCGGGCAGTGGTGCCTGCTGCAGTCAGGCAGGTGGGGAGGGCTTCCATGCCAGTCTGGAGAGCTGCCCCCTCCTCCTTATTCTGCCAGGAAATAGCCTCGAGGCGGCTACACTGTCCCCCATTGCCTCTGGACGCCCGCATGGGCTTCTGACAATGGGCCTCAATAGGCCTTTAACGAGATTAATTCTGTCACTTGTGGTGGAGAGATCTGCCACCCCACCAACGCTGCTGTGACAGCTGTGGGAAAATATTCCGGGGGCAGATGTTGCCAGTGAACTGGTGTGCCGAACAGTGGTGTTAATGTTTTGTGCCCAATTCCAGTGGAGCCTAATGATTCAGCTCCAAGTCCTGAGAATCCTGTGTCTGATTGAACGGTGCCATCTTTATTACAGGCAGCTGCCTGAGACATTGCAAAGGGCAATGATGGTGCATTTGTGGGCATGTGTGGGTAACGCTGGCAATGTCAAAAATATTGCCCTTTTAAAAATGGGATTTCTTTTAGATTGTAGAGTATTACAGTGCAGAAGGAGGCCATTTGGTCCATTGAGTCTGCATTGACCACAATTCCACTCAGGCCGTAACCCCATGCATTTACCCTAGCTAGTCCCCCTGACACTAAGGGGCAATTTAGCATGGCCAAATCACCTAAGCCACACATCTTTGGACTGTGGGAGGAAACCGGAGCACCCGGAGGAAACCCACGCAGACACAGGGAGAACGTGAAAAATCCATACAGACAGTGACCCGAGGCCGGGAATCAAACCCGGATCTTTGGCGCTGTGAGGCAGCAGTGCTAACCACTGTGCTACCGTGCTGCCCATCTCCACCCAAGTTTGAATGTTATGCTGTGAAGACATTAGTCTTGTGGAATGAAATCACATTCTCAGAAGTTTCAAAGCCTGCTTCGTATTTGGGATGTTGAATATAGAAAAAAGGAAACAGTTTTCTAATTTTTCGTGAAGAAGGGAACAAATTCCTTCTCAATCAAGAGACACGGTCAAAGGGCCAATCTGTAGCAACCTGCATTGGTTCCCTCTCAATGTTGGTTCCCTTTGCTCCAATCAATTGATTTTTTTCAAACACTGCTAAATTAAATTCCTGCCTGTCTCCAAATTCCTGCCCATGGTTACTGCCTTAGTCCTTAGTGATCTCAAAGTTAAACTGCTGAACACAGGAAATGTGTTTCTTTTTCCCACGAGTCACGAATTTGGCATTGAAGATTTAATGGATTTTTTTTTAAAAAGGCTGAAATTACAATCTTATACCTGGAAAGTTGCGTTAGATGCTTCAGAGGATAATAGAAGCAAAATGTCCCATACTGACAGTCTCACAAAGCGAGTGTTACAGTGAAGAGGGAGTCCACATTGCTGCAGCAACATATACTTGTCCATGTTTGTTGTGCTCCAGGATTATAGATGGTGATAGGTTGCAGTTTTCACTCCTGGCCAGTAATCTCTCCTGTTCTTATCACTTGCCCTTTGGTGTGTATTGTTAGGATTAGCAAGTTGGCACTCAACCTCCGCCAAGGAAGCTGAGTGTTCTGAATGCAATTTCCTTGGCTGTCAAGTCCTGGAATCAGAGAGGCCCAATTTTTCCATGCTACCATTTTGTTTTAAACCCCTAAGCTAATCCCAATTGCCCACATTTGACCCATATCCCTCTATACCCATCGTACCCATGTAACTGTCTAAATGCTTTTTAAAAGACAAAATTGTACCTGCCTCTACTGCTGCTTCTGGCAGCTTGTTCCAGACACTCACCACCCTCTGTGTGAAAAAATTGCCCCTCTGGACACTTTTGTATCTTTCCCCTCTCACCTTAAACCTATACCCTCTAGTTTTAGACTCCCCCACCTGTGGGAAAAGATATTGATTATCTACCTTATCTCTGCCTCTCATTATTTTATAGACCTCTATAAGGCCACCTCTCAGCCTCCTACGCTCCAGACAATAAAAGCTCCAGTCTACCCAGCCTCTCCTTATAACTCAAATCAGTAGCATCCTAGTAAATCTTTTCTGCACTCTTTCTAGTTTAATAGTATCCTCTCTATAATAGGGTGACCAGAACTGCACACAGTATTCCAAGTGTGGCCTTACCAATGTCTTGTACAACTTCAACAAGACATCCCACCTCTTGTATTCAATGTTCTGAAACCAAGCATGCTGAATGCCTTCTTGACCACTCTGACCACCTGTGACTCCACTTTCAAGGAGCTATGAACATGTACCCCTAGATCTCTTTGTCCTGTAACTCTCCCCAAAGTCCTACCATTAACTGAGTAAGTCCTGCCCTGGTTCAATCTACATCAGCTCGGATTTGTCTAAATTAAACTCCATCTGCCATTCGTCAGCCCACTGGCCTGATTGATCAAGAGTGGGACTTGAACCTGCAGTTCCTGGCTCAGAGGCAGGGACCCTACCCACTGAGCCACAGGACCTTCATTGAAATCAAATACAATATGCATAATTTGTAAAAGGGTACGTTAGCAGCTCTTGGATGGAATTTTTTTTGTCACAGGCCAATTAGTTACACATTGGGCCCTATTTTACCGTTTGGATTCTAAGTGCTGAATCTGGGTGTGATTCAGATCCGACTTGTAAACCTGTTCTCAGGCGCCCCCCCATACGCACTCAGCCCGAAAAAGAATCTGCGAGCCTGAATTGCGCTGTGAGTGGTCTCATCGTGCCCGAAATGCTGCTGCTCCGATCAGAGCCTTCAACTGCGTATGCACAGTGAAAAAAATTTGAAAAACTCGCCCCTGTCATATCGCTCCCAGATCACAGAAAGCGGATGAAGTGGCCTGGGAGCGATGGCCCCCACAGACATCACCCCATCCTCACAACATAACTTTATCCACCCACCATCCCACTACCCAGATCGATCATGACCCCTTGCCCCCTTCCCCCCCCCCATCGATCGCCTGCAGAGTGTCAGCAGATCATCCCCCCCCCCATTCCTGCCACCCCCACACTCCCTTCCCCACCAGAGCATGATCTGCCCCCTCCCCCACTAGAGAATGATTGGGTCTCCTCCTCCCCGCCACCAGAGAGCGATCTAGCCCGCCTTTCTCTCCTCCCCCCACCACCGATCTGAGTCAGAGAGCCGCCGGAAGCTCTGAACTCACCAGGAGCTGGAGCGCCCGAAATAGACCTTTGCCGAGCATGTCTGCTTTGTGCCGAATCCGGATGGGTGAACGCGATGGTAAAGGGGGAAATGCTGGTAATGTTGGGCATTCAGCTCGTTAAGTCAATTTAAATGCACGCAAATGCATTCAAATCGCCATTGTGCCCGTTTCGGGCGCGGTTCCAATCGTGGCCGTTTTCAGGCCTTGGTAAAGTGGGAATCTGCGTGGATGTGGGCACGGATCAGGCTATTCACCTCATGCCCAACTTTACCACATTTTCGTGCCCAAAAACAGGCACAACGCAATGATAAAATTGCCCCATTGTGTGGTCCTACACATCACAATTAAAGTTTAAATGTGTCTTCCTATTAGAACTCCAACAGCAGGCAGTAAAGAAAGCAAATGGTATGTTGGCCTTATAGTGAGAAGATTTGAGTAAAAGACTAGGAATGTTTCACTGTGATTGTACAGGGTGTTGGTGAGGCCATACCTGGAGTATTGTGTGCAGTTTTGGTGTCCTTCTCTGAGGAAGGATGTCCTTGCTACAGAGGGAGTGCAGTGAAGGTTTACCAGGCTGGTTCTTGGGATGGCAGGTCTGTCATATGAGGAGAGGTTCAATCGGTTAGGATTATATTAATTGGAGTTTTGAAGAGTGAGAGGGGATCTCATAGAAACTTATAAAATTCTAACAGGATTAGACAGGGTAGATTCAGAAGGAGTGTTCCCGATGGTGGGGGAGTCCAGAACTAGGGGTCATAGTTTGAGGTTAAGGGATAAACCGTTTAGAACTGAGGCGAGGAGAAATTTCTTCACCCAGAGAGTGGTGAATGTGTGGAATTCATTATCACAGAAAGTAGTTGATGCCCAAACCTTGTGTGATCTCAAGAAGAAGATAAATATAGCTCTTGGGGCGAAAGGGATCAAGGGATATAGGGAGGATGAGGATATTGAATTTGATGATCATCTGTAATTAAAATGAATGGCTGGGTAGACTTGAATGGTCTACTCCTCGTTCTGTGTTTCTAATGTACATTGACTGATTAAGATTAATAACGTGACAACAATGGTAACAACAGCCCATCCAAATATGGAGACCCAGAACATGTGAACAATTTCGTAAGAAATACATATTCTCTATGTATGAGCTGCAATATCCTTTAATGCAATGTAATAAACCTTGAAACTGCAGCTTAAAACAGTTTGGAACCACAATGCACTCTGTCCTGAAACTACTTTTAATGTTCTGTAAAGCCACAGTCCAATGCACCCTCAAACTTTATGTACCTGGTGCCTTGGTGGTACATTTTTACCTGTTTTATTTACCCTCCTGAAGGCTGATCTACATTATAATTGAATATAAAACCATTTGGACTGAGAACTGCAAGAAACTTACCTCCTCACTGCTTATCTATACAAATATCCTTGTGAACCTGTGGCCGGAGAATCAGGGGAAACAGGGAAGTTCATGCCCAGCATAGAATCATAGATTCCCTATTGTGCAGAAGGAGGCCATTTGGCCCATCGAGTCTGCACCAACTACAGTCCCACCAAGCCCTATCCCCATGCATTTACCCTAGCTAGTCTCCCAGAGGGGCAATTTAGCATGGCCAATCAACCTAACAGACAAAGAGGGATCAGAGTGGGAATCTGCAAAATTTGGGAAGCAGGAAGCTGGAGATGATGAACTACAGGGAGAGGGAGCTGGGAATGTGGATCTGGAGGCATGAAACAGGAAAAATGTGAACAAGAAACCAGGGGCTTGCCTTTGAGTATCAGATAGAGACTCCAAACATGGCCTGTAGTGGCAGCAATCACCTAATGGTGATTTTCCCTGATTGGCAAATTATTGACCAGGAGGCACGCTCCAATAGAATCACTGAATTGTTATGGTACATTTAGCCCATCGTGTTTTGTACCAGCTCTCCAAACGAGCGTCACTTAATGCCATTCTCCTGCCTTTTCCCCGTATCTTTGCACTTTGTTTCTATTCAAATAACCATTTAATGCCCTCACTGATGCCCCAGTGCTGAAGAGGAAAATGATGCAAGGAAGCCTCGGACTGATAGGAAATTGGGATCAAAAAACTTCCACCAACCAGCAAGCTTCTATGTTTGACTTCATCACTAAGACAGGGTGGTATATTCTGTATTAGAGAAAGTGTTCCTGTCCTTTTCTTTGTGCGTGCAGTGTTGCTCAAGACCCCACCCTCTGCAAAACAGAAATATTCTCCCAGTCTATTGGAATGAAATGTTTTCCATTCTTTCTGCAGACAGAGGGTGTCCGCGTCCATGTGAATGTTCTCTCGGAGCAGTCGAAGAGCCCGGTGCTCTTTGTCATCCGACAACAGAAAGCTGTGCTCTCCTTCCAAGTGCCATTGATCCTCCGAGGGCTGTAAGTATCGCTGGAGCACCGACACGATGAATATTTTGAAGTGTAGTCACTGTTGTTGGAAGCACAGTAAGATCCCACGAACAAGCAGGGAGCTGAATGGCAAATGAGGTGGTTTTGGTTGGGGGAGGAATTCTGGTCAGTTGCACCGGGTTGATGCCACTTGTTCTTTTCCAAGTATTGCTGTGGGATCGTTTATGTCCATGTCGGCTGGTAGGCGTTGCTTCAGTTCAGCATCTCATCTGAAAGATGGCGGTCAGAATTCTCCAGTCTCGTACGGCACACTGCCAGCGAGAATGGAGAATTTAGAGCTCCGATTAATCTCTGTTCACAACTGGATAATCCCAGTCGCGGGCAAGGTCGGAGAATTCCTGATAACATCGCCAACACAACAGTATCTTTATCAGAAAATGCTGGAAAAGCTCAGCAGGTCTGTGGAGAGAGAACAGAGCCAATGTTTCAAGTCAGGATGACCCTTAGTGACATTGGCTCTATTCTGTCTCCACAGATGCTGCCAGATCTGCTGAGTTTTTCCAGCATTTTCTGTTTATGTTTCAGATTCCAGCATCCGCGGTAGTTTGCCAGTATCTATCAGAATTGAATTAAACTGTCAGCTCAGTTCATGTGCTAAAGATTGGGACCCACGTTCTCTGACTCTGTGGTTAAAGTGCTGCCGATAATTTTACCCAGTGAGCAGTGAAGCCATAACCTGCTTGCTCTGCACGGTGGCACTGTGGTTAACACTACGGCTTCACAGCGCCAGGGACCTGGGTTCGATTCTAGCCTTGGGTCACTGTCTGTGTGGAGTTTGAACATTCTGCCCATATCTGCGGGGATTTCCTCCCACGGTCCAAAGATGTGTAGGTTAGGTGGATTGGCCATGCTAAATTGCCCCTTAGTGTCAGGGGGACTAGCTAGGGTAAATATGAGGGATTATAAGGATAGGCCCTGGGTGGGATTGTGGTAGGTGCAGACTCGATGGGCCAAATGACCTCCTTCTGGTGGTATCTCTGTACATTTCCTGACTGTATCAAGGCAGCTGAACATGGCCCAGGCAGCAACAGAACTGTACCGATTGACCAAGGACTCCCAGAATGGAGCTCCTGATAAGTGGTTTTTGCTGGGATTGAATGTTGCGAAGTGGATGGTGTATTTTTCACTCTGTGACCAAGTAACATGAAGGTAAACATTGTCTACAGTCACTCGTGAAGAATGGGCCCTTGGATGAGTGTACGTGCAAATATATTCTAACCTGAACCACCAATGTTCAAGAGAAGAAAGAAAGAAAATGAACATCTCTATCTTTAGACACATTAAGACATTTATGATTGTTGGCTTGACTCGTTGGTAGCACTGGGGTCTCACTCAGAAGATTGTGCAATCAATCCCTATCCCAGGACTTGGGAACTTAATCGGGACAAATGACTCAGTGTAGTGCTGAGGAATTATTGCATTATTGGACATGCAAGGTGGGATTTTCCACCCATGCTAAATTGCCCCTTAGTGTCCCAAGATGTGCAGGTTAGGTGTGTTACCCATGGTAAAGGTAAGGGGTTACAGGGATAGGGGAATGGGTGGGACTGGATATGATGCTGATTCAGAGAGTCAGCACAGACTCGATGGGCTGAATGACCTCCTCCTGCACTGTCGGGATTCTATGATTCTAAATTCTGTCATATTTATCAATTATCAATCCGATCGAGAAGTTGACCTCCAGTTTGGAAAATAAAGCATCGTTCTGAACAAGTTTGCAGTTAATAATGAGGCAATGTCTAACAGCTCCCAGATGTGCCCGACTGATAAGGTTATGCCACATATTGTCTCCAACTGGAATCAGTGAGTGTAATGTTTATAGATAACTGGGAAACCATGCGTACTTGCTGAATGCGTGGCACACACACATCACCTGGCTTTACACAACAGGGAGTGGAATATTACATGTAGCTATTGATCTTTTCTGATGGTCTCCTTGTGCCTTGAGTTAGAATGTCATTCCACGTATGAAGAGCAAAGGTTACGGCAGCTTCTAAAGGGCGATTGGGGATGGGCAATAAATACTGGCCTTGCCAATAACAGTCGCAGTCACAAAAGAACAAAAGAAACAATCTTTGCTCAGTCAATAAAGATCTGCCACATTGTAGCACCAGCAAGAAAAGGTTTCCTCTGAATATTATCATTATCACACTTATCATTAACACAGAGAGAAAGGGGGGCATGGTGGCCCAGTGGTTAGCACTGCTGCCTCACAGAGCTAGTGATCCGGCTACAGTTCCCAGCTTGGGCCACTGTCTGTTTGGAGTTTGCACTTCTTCCCCGTGTCTGCATGGGTTTCCTCCGGGTGCTCCGGTTTCCTCCCACAGTCCAAAGGTTAGTGCGGGTTAGGTAGATTGGCCAGGCTAAATTGCCCCTTAGTGTCAAGGGGAACTAGGAGGGTAAATACGTGGGGTGATGGGGATGGGGCCTGAGTGGGAGCGTGGTCTGTGTGGATTCAATGGGCCGAATGGCCTCCTTCTGCACTGCCAGGATTCTAAAGGAAAAAAATGCCTTGACAGCTTTGAAAGAAGTAACACAAAATTCCCATCTTCTACATTCAGATGCAACATTTGTGCAATTGTGCATTTCTTTAAATGCTGTCTTGGAAGAAGATCCTGATGCAATAATTCTAGTTCTTGAAACAAGAATTGGTTTGTGTCACTAATTAGGCTCAAAATTCCCAAAATAGCCAATCCTTAAAAGCAGATCATGCAATATTGGCAGAGAAATAAATGACCGCAAGACGGATGAATCACCATCGCCAGGGTTTTGTGTAGCAGCTTGATGTGTGTGATGAAGAGATGCGAACTACTAGTTGGGTCAAATTTCTTGCTGCAGGTTTTTTAAAATTGGATCACCTCCAAGCTATTTTTGTCCTGCATTCCTGTTGTTTTTTTTATTATTATTTTCCAAGGAGATGTGTGTCATTAGCAAGAATAGCATCCATTTCGAATCCCTACTTGCCCTTGAGAATCACAGAACCCTGACAGTGCCGAAAGAGGCCATTCGGCCCATTGAGTCTGTACAGACCACAGTCCCACCCAGATCCTATCCCTTTAAGACCACATATTTACCCTGCTAGTCTGCCTGCCATTTAAGGGGCAGTTTAGTATGGTCAATCCACCTAACCTGCACTAATCTTTGGACTGTGGGAGGAAACTGGAGCGCCCGGAGGAAACCCACGCAGACACGGGGCCAACTTGTAGTCTCCACACAGACAGTGGCCCCAAGCTGGGATTTGAACCGGGTCCCTGGGATTGTGAGGCAGCAGTGCTAACCACTGTGCCACCGTGCTGCCCAAAGAAGATAGTGGTGAACTGTTATAATCCATGATGTTACATTCATACTGGTGTTAGGAAGGGAGTTCCAGGATTTTGACCCAGTGACATTGAAGGAATGGCAATGTGGTGGCACAGTGGTCAGCACTGCTGCCTCACAATGCCAGGGACCTGGGTTCAGTTCCGGCCTTGGGTGATTGTGTGGAGTTTACACGTTCTCCCCGTGTTTGTGTGGGTTTCCTCCAGGTGCTCTATCTTCCTTCCACAGTCCAAAGATGTGCGGGCTAGGTTGATTGGCCATACTAAATTGCCCCTTAGTGTCCTGGGGGATTAACAGATTAAATGAGGCTATGGGGTTAGTGCCTTGGGTGGATGCTCTGTCAGAGAGTTGGTGCAGACTTGATGAGCTGAATTAGCTTCCTTCTATATTGTAGGGATTCTTATGAAACAACCCCAAGTCAGGACAATGTGTGGCTCAGAGGAGAAGCTGGAGATAATGGTGTTTCTGTGCATCTGCTGCCTTTATCCTTCAGGGTAGTGGAAGCTGCTGGTTTGGGAGGTTCTGCTGAAAGGAGTTTTGCTGAATTTCTGCACTGCATGCTACATTATAGTGCCAGAGTACACCAAACGTGGAATGAGTGGATGTTTAAGGCAATGGGTGAGGTGTTGATCAAGCAATCTGCTTTGTTGTCATGGTTGGCACTGCTACCTCACAGCGCCAGGGGCCCGGATTCAATCCCTGCTGTGGGTGACTGTCTGTATGGAGTCTGCACATTCTCCCCGTGTCTGCGTGGGTTTCCTCTGGGTGTTCCAGTTTCATAGAATCCTGACAGTACAGAAGAAGGCCATTCGGCCCATTGAGTCTTACCAACCTCAATCTCACCCAGGCCCTATTCCCGTAACCCCACACATTTACCCTGCTAATCCTCCTGATCCTAGGCTCATTTTAGCATGGCCAACCAATCTAACCCTCACGTCTTTGGATTGTGGGAAGAAACCGGAGCACCTGGAGGAGAACCACGCAGACACAGGGATAAAGTGTAAACTTCACACAAACAGTCACCCAAGGCCGGAGTTGAACCTGGGACCCTGGTGCTGGGACGCAGCAATGCTAACCGCTGTGCCACCATGCTGCCCAAAGAAGATGGTGGTGAGCTGTTATAAATCACTGTGCCACCTTGCTGCCAAGATGTGCAGGTTAGGCGGCTTGGCCATGATAAATTGGCGCTTAGTGCCGGGATTAGCAGGGTAAATATGCGGAGTTACAGGGATAGGGCCGGGATGGGATTGTGGTTGGTGCAGACTCAATGGGCTAAATGGCCTCTTTCTGCATTGTAGGGATTCCATGATTGTTTTTACCTGGGATTAAGATTAAATTTACAGTAATCCATGGGATAAATCCATGTATGTGTGTTCCTTGTATGAACCTCACCTGCTGGGAAGAAATGTTGTGAATGTAGGAATCGTGACAGTTTTCTAACCAATGTGTTCCTGGTAAGAAGGCTCCCTACATTATGGACTCATAAACCAGCCCCATACTGGTTGTGGTAAATGATGTTGGCTGTCTGACACATATCAGGGACTTCCACCAGGAACCTCCTTCTGCAAATCTCCCTAAACTACATCGTCCTACCACCTTCTTCAAATACCTCTTAACAACTTATTTATTCAATTGTAACTCTGTCCCATCCTTTAAACTTCCCAGTCTCTCCTACCATCTCTTCATCCTCTTCAGTATCTTTCTATGAACATTATCCTTATCCCTGAAATAGGGTAACAGGTTTCGTGCATCGCTGATTCACAATGATGACATTGGTTAAATCCATATACACGGGGTTGGGGCTTTTTACTGTGTTTTAGATTGGTAATTAAGTCCATTTGCAAATCAGTGACCTTACTGATCTGTTGATTAGGAAAGCTTTCGAGTTATCTGTCTGTGCAGCAATGCCACTAATTGTATTCTCAACCGAGTCCAATAGCCTAGAAATTCATCGATGGTGTGGCCTATTTCTCTGGTGCAAAACAGACACCTAAATGGAATTGAGGAGGAACTTCTACAGAGTTGAGGAGGAACTTCTTCACTCAAAGGGTGGTGAATCTCTGGAATTCTCTGCCCGTTGAAGTGGTGGAGGCTACCTTGCTAAATATATTTAAGTCACGGGTAGATAGGTTTTTGATAGACAGGGGAATTAAGGGTTATGGGGAGAAAGCGGGCAAGTGGAACTGATCTTATTGAATGGTGGGGCAGGCTCGAAGGGCTAGATGGCCTACTCCTGCTCCTATTTCTTACGTTCTTGTGTTCTTATGTTCTTAAACATCCAATATGGCGGATAACACGAACAAAATTTGGACAACAGTCCAAGGATGTGCAGGTTAGAAGTGACCACGCTAAATTGACCCTTAATGTCCCAAGATGTCTAGGTTAGGGGGATTAGCAGGGTAAATGGATGGGATTATGTGGATAGGGAGGGGGTGGACCTCATGGGACGCTCTGTCAGAGAGGCGGTGCAGATTCGATGGGCCGAATGGTGCCTTTCTGCACTGTAGGAATTCTATGGTAAGATTCTGCACCAGATATGCACCACCCACCACATTGACAAAGGTAGGAAAAGCGGTTCCCATCGCCCAGGCCCAAAGCAGAAGTAATGAAACACGGAGTTCCCTTTATGCAATTTGTTTGCCTTAACCAGGGGACCAGTGGCTTTACCAGGGGCTGTTAAAGAGACGGCCATTGTAGAAGTACACTTTGTAAAACATCCTTACCTGGATGTGAAGCTGGTGGTATAGGAGTACTTCATTTCTCCATGTCCTGTTGCAGTGGAGGAAGCCATTGACAGTTCCTGATCCCTCCAGCTGCCTCCTATCTCTCGGGATCCCATCCCTCCTTTCTCAATTGCCCCTCTCCTATCTGTCTTTTTTACCCCTCCCAACCTCTGCTGGGCACTCCCACCCTCCCTTATCCTACCCAGAAAGTTAACTCTAGATGTTGACCTTCCTTAATGTGAAGTACAAGCTCCTGTCAGCAATCCCGAATGATTCCCCTTTGTGGTTTGAACTTGTGTCGTGTTGGCGAGTTGTCAGTTGCAGACATTCTCGGTCACGACGGTTAAGTAGGGCAACCTCAGTATGATTCACAAGTGAGCCCACGCTTTGGCAGAACGTGACAAACCACTCCCCACATTTATTCTAAAGATTGCAATTCTTTTTGGTTTTGTGACTGAGAAATGTCTTTTGTTGGAAAAGGCATGGACTGATTGCAGAATAGAGTAAGAAGTCTCACAACACCAGGTCAAAGTCCAACAGGTTTATTTGTAGCAAAGGCCTCGAGTTTTCAGAACTGCCTGTTTCATCATCAGGTGGGTGGGAGTTCTGAACTCTCATCCACCTGACGAGGAAACAGCTAATTCCAAAGGCTAATGGTGTTTGCTACAAATAAACCTGTTGGACTTTAACCTGCCGTTATGAGACTTCTCCACATCCTGACTGCAGAATGCAGACTTTCCCCTGAATTCCAACATCATAGAATCATAGAACCCCTACAGTGCAGAAGGAGGCCTTTCAGCCCATCGAGTCTGCACTGACCACATTCCCATGAAGGCCCAATTCCTGTAACCCCACGTATTTACCCTAGTTAGTGCCCTTGACACTAGGGTCAACTTAGCAGGGCCAGTCAACCTAACCTGTACATCTTTGGAGTGTGGGAGGAAACCGGAGCAACTGGGGGAAACCCACGCAAACACGGGGAGAATGTGCAGACTCCACACAGACCGTGACCCAAGGCTGGAATTGAACCCGTGTCCCTGGCACTGTGGGACAGCAGTGCTAACCGCTGTGCCACCGTGCTGCTCTTGGGCAAGATTCTCCAGCCTCCCAGACGCGTGTTTCCCGCTGGTGGGAGGTGGCGCGCTGTTTGCTAGTGGCAGGATTCTCTGGTCCCACCTCCATTGAAGGGAATGCCCATTGATGTCACACCATGCTGGGGAGAAATCCGAGGGCGGGGTTGTGCTGTCGGCGGGACTGGAGAATCCGCTGGCATGAACGGCGGGCGAATTCCAGCCTTTGAGTGTCTTTCAACATCTACTTGCAGTGGTTGGCAACTCCAGCCTCGCAGCGCCGGGGATCCGGATTCAATTCCAGCCTTTGGTGACTGTGTAAACTCCGCACATTCTCCCCGTGTCTGCGTGGGTTTCCTCCGGGTGCTCCGGTTTCCTCCCGCACTCCAAAGATGTTCGGGTTAGGTGGATTGGCCATGATAAATCGCTCCTTAATGTCAGGGGTATTAGTGTCGGAGTAATACATGGTGTTACAGGGATAGGGTTTGAATTGGAATTGTTGTCGGTGCAGGATCAATGGGCTGAATGGCCTCCTGTGCTGTAGGGATTCTGTGATTCTATTCCATTTTATTTACATAGCGCCTTTAACATAGCATTAATGTTCTAGGGTGCTTCACAGGACCATTATTGACAGAATCTAATGCTATATTAGGAGAGGTGACAAGAAAACCCTGTTAAAGGAGCTCTAGATTATTATTAAGCTTGTTCGGTATTTGCACAGATAGCTGCTGCTATATTCCCTACCCACACAGTAACACAGCAAAGGAGGCAGCACGGTGACAGAGTGGTTAGCACTGCTGCCTCACAGCACCAGAGACCAAGGTTCGATGCACTGTCACTGTCTTGTGGAGTTTACACGTTCTCCTTGTGTCTGGGTGGGTTTCCTCCGGGTGTTCCAGTTTCCTCCCACAGTCCAAAGATGTGCGGCTTAGGTGGATTGGCCGTGCTAAATTGCTCCTTTGTGTCAGGGGGACTAAATAGGATAAATGCATGGAATTATGGGGATAGGGATTGTGGTTGGTGCAGACTTGATGGGCCGAATGGCCTCCTTCTGCACTGTAGTGATTCCATGATTCTCAAGTCTGTGTATAATTGGGTTAGTCTCGTTCTGCTGCTGAGGTTGACCTGTCGTTGACCAGGTCTGTCCAGATAAAGGCATCATTGAACCCAGCCTCGCGTGACCAGAAATAAAAGGCAACCTAACTTCAATAACAGCTCCCGACAACTCCTGAGTGTCACAAGGCTGCTGGTTAGTTAATTCCTGAGCAGAATGGAGCCTGAATTGAAAACAGGAAACGTTGGCAGCGCTCTACAGGTCAGCAAATATATGAGAGGAGAGAGAAAGAGAGAGTTGGCGTCTCAGGTCAATGTCCTTTCCGTAGAACCAGATCCTGACAACGTGGCCAGTAATTGCTATTCTCTTAAAGTTTAACAGCATTCGGACTTGGTGGCCAGGTGTTGGAATACATTTACAGCCCCTGCAGTCTCTTCTTGAGTATATAACGTCGTTTAGAGATAGAGCGGCTCAGCTGGAGACGGTGTTGGTAAATTATTGCAACAATTTTTAAACTGGGCTCAGGGGACACTTGGCACTGCCAGAAAGTACCTGAGATGCTCCCTGGTGTCTGTCAGAGTCCTGTATTGACTGTCTGAAGTAGCTGCTCCACTATCTATCTATTTTGTACGACTTCTTACACCCTATCATCTTGCAAGAAGGAGAGGATAAGTGGAAAGTGCACATAATGATTCAGAGACACGAGTTCAAATCCCAGCACCGCAGGAGGGGAATTTAAATTCAAATCATCAAATTAAATCTGGAGCGAGTCTCAGTCATGGTGGTCGTGCAACATGCTACAAAAACTGATCCATTAATGTACTCCAGGGAAAGAAATCTGCCATCCTTACTCATAGAATCACTACAATGCAGAAGGGAACCATTCGGCCCATCGAGTCTGGACTGACACAATCCCACCCAGACCCTATCCCCATAACCCCATACATTTATCCTAGCTGGTCCCCCTGACACTAAGGAACAATTCACCATGGCCAATCCACCTAACCCGCCCATCTTTGGACTGTGGGAGGAAACCCGAGTACCTGGAGGAAACCCAAGCAGACACGGGGAGAAGGTGTAGACTCCACACAGACAGTGACCCAAGACAGGAATCGAACCCAGGTCCTTGGCACTGTGAGGCAGTGGTGCTAACCACTGTGCCACCGTGCTGCCCACTCAATCCAGTTCACATGCGCGCCAGACCCAACGCAATGTGGTTGATATTTAGCTGTCCCCTGACATGGCCTAGCAAGGCATCCAGTTGCATTCAAGAAGGTAGCCCACCATCACCTTCTCATGGGTAACTAGGGCAACCAGGGACACCCATATCTCGTGAATGGATTAAAACAGGATATCGAGAAAGAGAGAAAGAGGTTTGACCTTTTGTAAGAATTTTAAAGGAAGGTTGAACAGCAGCAAAGGCTCATGGAGAGAGTTGTAGTGTGGAGAGCAGCATGTGGAGATTTAGCAATGGGCCTGGATTGGAGCAGAGGTGGGTGTGAGCTTCGAGACGTGAAGAAGATCGCTTGGTTAAAAGGTGGTGAGTTGGATGTAAAGTTGGAAAGCCAGAACGACCCTGTTGTGTCAATGAATGGGAAGCAAAAGAGCTCGCTGAACTTTACAACCAAAAAGGGGTCACAAGGAGGTCGTGATGGATTCTCCCAATGGGACATTGTTCTGTTGTTTATTGTGCCTAGCCTAATAAATCTCTGAATAAGTTCTTGGTACTTTTTACTACATTGAAGGTGTTACAGAAATGAACGTTGTTTGCCTTCTTCCATTGTGTCTTTGTGGAGGACTCCTTGTCAGTCTACCAAAATAAGAAGGTAGTGTTATCACCCGAGAGTGTTGGTGGGTGGGATTTTCCAGCCCCTCCCACAGGCAGAATCTTTGGGTCCTGGCGAAATTGACAATTTGTGGTGGGTTCCCCAGCGATGGGGGCGGACAACCCATGCAAAAGCTCATAGATTTCAGCGGGACTGGAAGATCTCACTGGCAGCCAATGGCTCACTGCATCTGCTGCAAGGCAACCGCCATGGAGCGGGGGGGAGGGGTGAAAATCTTGACCACTGTTAACTGGCTAAACTGCCACCCCTACAACCTTCGTGGGAGTTTACCTCTGTTATCCTGATGACAGTTTACATCTCACCCCATGAGGATGTGTAGACTGCACTGGAGGATGTGTAGACTGCCCCTCCTTATCTTGAGGCTGTGCCCTCTAGTCCTACTGTCCTTTCTGAGCGGGAAGACTCTCTCTATCTTTACCCTATCCATCCCTTTCATTATCATATACGTCTCTATAAGATCCCCTCTCATCCTTCTAAACTCTAATGAGTACAGACCCAGTCTATTTAGTCTCTCTTCATAGTCTAACCCCCTCATCTCTGGTATCAGCCTAGTGAACCTCCTCTGCACTCCCTCCAAGGCCAAAATATCCTTGCACAAGTGCGGCGACCAAAACTGCACACAGTACTCCAGCTACGGCCTCACCAGTGCCCTGTACAGTTGCAGCAAGACCTCCCTGCTTTTATATTCTATCCCCCTCGCTATAAAGGCCAGCATCCCATTCGCCTTCTTGATCACCTGCTGCACCTGCAGACTGGGTTTTTGTGACTCATGCACAAGGACCCCCAGGTCCCTCTGCACCGTAGCATGCTGCAGCTTTTCCTTTAAATAGTAATCCCTCCTGCTATTATTCCAGCCAAAGTGGATAACCTCACACTTGCTAACATTGTACTCCATCTGCCAGGTCCTCGCCCACTCGCTCAACCTATCTAGATCCCTCTGCAGACTTTCCACACCCTCCGCACAATTTGCTTTTCCACTCATCTTTGTGTCATCAGCAAATTTTGTTACCCTACACTCAGCCCCCTCCTCCAGATCATCTATGTAAATGGTAAATAGCTGAGGTCCCAGCACCGATCCCTGGGGCACTCCACTAGTCACCAACCGCCAATCAGAATAGCACCCATTGATACCAACTCTCTGCCTCCTATTAGACAACCAATCCTCTATCCACGCTAATACCTTACCCCAACTCCATGCCCCCTAACCTTCTGAAGCAACCTTTTGTGCGGCACCTTATCAAACGCCTTTTGAAAATTGAGAAACACCACATCCACTGGTTCCCCTCTGTCTACCGCACTAGTCGCATCCTCATAGAAATCCAATAAATTCGTCAGACACGACTTCCCCTTAACGAATCTGTGCTGCGTCTGCTCTATCAAACCATTCTTTTCTAGGTGCCTCGCTATTTCTTCTTTGATGAAGGATTCAAGCATTTTTCCAACTACAGACGTTAAACTAACCAGCCTATAATTCCCTGCCTTTTGCCTGCTACCTTTTTTAAACAGCGGCGTAACATTAGCCATTTTCCAATCTACCGGCACTTCCCCGGAATCCAGTGAAGTTTGGTAAATAATCACTAAGGTATCTACTATCATCTCTGCCATTTCCTTCAGAACCCTGGGAAGCATTCCATCCGGTCCTGGGGACTTGTCCACCTTCAGTCCCCAGTAACTGACTTCATTAGTAACTGTGTAGAAGACTGTGTGCCAAAGAAGCAAATCCGTGTGTTTCCCAACCGGAAACTATGGATGAACAGGGATATCCACTGCTTGACACAGTCCAGGTCTGAGGCGTTCAAGTCAGGCAACCCAGACTTATACAAGAAACCCAGACACGGTCTAAGGAGATCCATCAAAGCTGCCAAAAGATAGAATTGGGCCAAGCTAGAGCCCCAGGTTAGCCCCACCAACTATGGCAAAGTCTGCAAGACTTAACAGGTTACAAGATGAAGGCATGTAAAATCGCTGGCTCCAACGCACCCCTCCCTGATGAGTTCAATGCCCAGATTCACTACAGTCCACCTATTGCTGCAACAGCAGACACCAAGTCCCTGGCCCTACACTCAACGCTGGATAACACCTATATCAGGCTCTTATTTATTGACTACAGCTCAGCCTTCAACACCATTATTCCTACAAAACTCATCTCCAAATTCCATGGCCTGGGGCTCAGCCTCTCCCTCTGCAAATGGATCTGACACTTCCTAACCCACGGACTGCAATCAGTAAGGATAGGCACCAGTACCTCCTCCACAATCATCCTCAACACCGGTGCCCCACAAGGCTGTGTTCTCAGCCCTCTACTATACTCTTTATACACCTCTGTCTGTGTGGCCAAATTCCCCTCCAACTCAAATTTCAAGTTTACTGATAACACCACCATATTCAGCCAGATCTCAAACAATAATGAGGCAGAGCACAGGAAAGAGGTAGAGAACCTGGTGAACTGGTGCAGCAACAATAATCTCTCCCTCAATGCCAACAAAACAAAGGAGATTGTCATCGACTTCAGGAAGCTTAAAGAAAAACACACCCCTGTCTACGTCAATGGGGATGAAGTGGAAAGGGTCGAGACCTTCAAGCTTCTCGCTGTCCAGATCACCGACAGCATGTCCTGGTCCCCCTATGCTGACGCTACAGTTAAGAAAGCTCATCAATGGCTCTGTTTTCTCAGAAGACTAAGGAAATTTGGCATGTCAGCTACAATTCTCACCAACTCTTACAGATGCACCTTAGAAAGCATTCTTTCTGATTGTATCACAGCTTGGTATGGCTCTTGCTCCGTCCAAGACTGCAAGGAACTACAAAGGGTCATGAATGAAACCCAGCCCATCACGCAGACCACCCACTTTCTCTGTCTACACTTCCCGCTGCCTCAGAAAAGCAGCCAGCATAATCAAGGACCCCACACACCCCGGACATTCTCTCTTCCACCTTTTTCCACCGGGAGAAAGATAACAAAACTCTGAGGTCATGAACCAACTGACTTAAGAGCAGCTTCTTCCCTGCTGCCATCAGACTTTTGAGTGGATCTACCTGATCTTAAATTGATCTTTCCCTACACCCTAGCAATGAGTGTAACACTACATTCTGCACTCTCTCCTTCTGTCTGAGGGGTATGCTTTGTCTGTATAGCGCACAAGAAACAATACTTCTCACTGTATACCAATACATATGACAATAATAAATCAACTCATCTAATACACAAATCTGAAGGATCTCAGAGACTCTAGGATACTTTCAGGGACCCCATGTGTCTTGTTTGAAAATCAATTTACCAACATTGCATCCAGTTGAATCTCTGCATCTGACTAAATGTGCTTAATTCCGTTTCTTTTCATCGTTCTGTTTAAGCAGATGTGCTTTTTTGTTGTCCTTTGAACTTTAAAGGTGTATTAATGGCTCTCTCCTTCCCCTCAGCCTTTACCTAGACCTGTTCAGTTGCTTGTCCTGTCTGCTCCTGGTTTATAAATAACCTGTGTGTGTGCTGCTGGATAATGTCTCACAGTGTGTTTGTTTAGTCCTGTCAACAGGATCAAGTGTGAACGGGTGTTGTAATCATCTTCAGCACATTTCACATTGAACAGTTTCGGAGCACTTCACATGTTAGCCTCAGGCATACTGCTTATCCCTATTCAAAATGCTTCTCGTGCAGTGAGTCACTTGGTTATGGCACCCATACATACCATTAACGTGCAGAGTTCAGTTCCTCCTCTGTGGAGCGAGCAAGTCTAGAGGGTGGACAGAGAATTGTGTGCAATGTGCGGCAGAGGATCTGGCCATTCGGCCCAGCTAGCCCATTTGTGCTCCACACAAGCTCCTCCCAACCTACTGCATCTAATCCAGTCAGCATAATCTTCGAATGATAGAATCTTTGCAGTGCAGAAGGAGGCCATTTGGCCCATTGAGTCTGCACTGCCAATAATCCCACCCAAGCCCTATCCCTGTAACCCCATGTATTTTACCCTGATAAAGACCCTGACACACGGGGGAAATTTAGCATGGCCAATCAACCTAAACCCGCACGCACATCTTTGGAGTGTGGGAGGAAACAGGAGGACCCAGAGGAAACCCAGGCAGATAGTGGGGGAGAACGTGCAAACTCCACACACACTGTCACCCGAGGCAGGAATTGAACCGGGGTCCTTGGTGCTGCGAGGCAGCAGTGCTAACCACTGTGCCGCCGTTCTGAGGAAGAACCGCACAAACTCGAAACATTAATTCTGTTGCTGTCTCCAGACGGATGTTGCCGGGCCTGCTGTGTTTTCCCAGCCGTTTCTGTCTGTATCGCAACACAATCTTTTATTCCTCGCTCTCTGACGTGGTTACACAGCTGGCCCTGAATGTGTCACGCTGTCCTCTTCAATTCCTGCCTGTGGTAATATGCTCCACATTTTAATCATTCTCTCTTGGTAAAGGTATTTTTCCTGAATTCCCTTTTGGATTTTTTACTATCTTCTACTCATTGCCCTCAGTTTTCCCCCACAAGTGAAAGTACCTTTCTCCACTTTCTCTACCCTTCTTAATTTTAATTATCTCTCTCGGGTATTCCTCAGCCTTTCCTTTCCTAATGAACAGTATTCCTGGTGGTTCAGTGCACAGTTTTAAAAATTTGTTTGTGGGATGGGGCAGTTGTTGGCTAGGCCAGTATTTATTGCCCATCCCTGAATGCTCTTGAACTGGGTGGTTTGCGAGGTTATTTCCAATGTGGGTGGCACAGTGGTTAGCGCTGCTGCCTCACAGTGCCAGGAACCTGTGTTCAACTCCTGCCTCGGATAACTGTGTGGAGCCTGCACATTCTCCCTGTGTCTGTGTGGGTTTCCCCCCAGGAGCTCCAGGTTCCTCCCACATAGTCCAAAGATGTGTGGGTTAGGTATATTGGCCATGCTAAATTGCCCCTTTGCGACAGGGGGATTGGCAGGGCAAATATGTGAGGTTGTGGGGATAGGGCCTGGGTAAGATTGTTGTTGGTGCAGGCTCGATGGACCAAACCTGCACTGTAGGGATTCTATGATTGTTAAATGTCTGGAGTTGCATGTAAGCCACATTAGTTACGGATGGCAGATTTCTGTCCCAAAAGGGACGTTAATGAACCAGATGAGCTTTTACAATCTGATGTCATTTTAATTGAATTCAAACTTTGTCATCTACCATAGTGGGATTCGAACACGGGTCCCCAGAGCATTGCCCGGGGTTTCTGGATCACTAGCCCAGCAACAGTACCATTACACCACCACCTCTTTGTGTGAGAATTGATTTAAATTTTCGGGCTAATGCAGGGTTGCTGGAAATCAGCAAACGCCCTCTCTGATGACTGCTCTCCTTGACCTCTGTTGGGAGCCATTTCTGGGTGAATTCAGGGTTGGGCTCAATGGTGATGGTTGCCACAGTCCAAAAGCTTGCAGATATTCTTCATGTAGAACCACACATGAAGAATGGCTGTTTGGGTGAGAGAGGACAATGTGCCCAGTGTCTGCTGAAATGTCCAGGAAAAGAGAAAACAAGGTTTCCAGTGTCCTGTTTGGTTGATCAGTCAGAATGATAGTGTGGGGTTTTCTCTCAGATCCCCCCCCCAACTGTTTGCTGCGAATGTTGCTGTGCACTTAATGCCCAAAATAATCTCCCTCTCCCTCCTATAGTTATCAGAGGAAGTACGTCTATCAGGATGTGAGTCGCACACTTTGCCAGCCGGAGATAAAGAGTGAATCGCAGATGCAATACTTCTACGTGGATGTTTCAACACTTTCGGAAAAAAATGCCTCGGTCCAACTGTACGTGAAACGTATAGAGCATTTCGTCCTGAGGTAGGTGAAACGGGACAACGATACGTGTGAGTCTTTCACCCTCACCGGGCTCTGCTTCCAGGTTTCGACATCCTTTTTCTTTCGCCACCAGGTTTTTATCATGTACATGGCCTCTATACAAAATACGGGTCAGTTTCTGGGGAATGTTACTCTTCTCCGTTAAATACTGCAAGTTTTATCCTTACCTGTCTGTCAGTTTGTAGAAGGTCTGGTGGCCCAGTGAGTAGTGTCCTGCCTCTGAGCCAGATGCTCTGGGTTCGAGTCCCAATCCAGGACTTGGAGGCCAAGGATGGTTGAGTCCGCAATGCAGTCAAACAAATATAGTGTCAACCTACAAAATCCTTCCAACACGGAAGAGCGGGAGAGACTCCTGGTCAGCCACGCTTGATGTGGAGTGATGCCTCTCAAGCTATGGGATGCTTGGCAACAGACTAGCGACCTGTTCCAGGAATGGAAGCACACAAAAGTTTGCCTTAGTGCGCCACTAGGTGCAGTTAGAGAATTGGAAAATCGGTCAATTCAATTGTTCTTAAAAACTAATCTCTTATGTCAGGTCAACATCGAGCAGTGGAGATAACCTGACTGAGGTGGAAGGGAGATAAGGCACATGAGAGGAGGGGAAGGGGAAGGGAATATGGAAGGAAAAAAAGAGGGGAGGAGGAGGGAAGGAAGAAGATTCGAGAGAGAGGCAAGAATTGGAGTGAGGGGAAGAGGGAAGGCGAAGGGGCTTAGGCAGGTGGTGTGATGAAGAGGAAATAATGGAGGATTGGAGATGAAGGGGATGATGGAGGTGAAGGAGGAAAGAGAGAGAGGGGAATACAGAGAAGAAAGAACATCACGAGGCTGCGAAGGAGGCAGTGATACTGGGGCCAAGAAGAAGGTGGAAGAGGATGGTTGGGTGAGGTGAGGGAAAGAGGCAGACATGATGGAGGGCCCTTAGGTGATATTACAATCAGTGGGTAAATGATGTCTCTGTGTGGTAATTTTCAACATTAAACTGGGGTCTGCCAGAAGGCCATTTTCTCCTCCATTAGCGCCTAAAACATTCTTGGCCTTGCCTCTAAGTGTAACGTCTGTTCTTACCAGATTAATATCTAACCACTAAATTGTTCTTTGGAGCAAGGAGATGCGTCAGGGATCCACTCCGTGATTCCCAGTGCCTCCATTGCCTAAAGAATAGGCGAAATGAAGATTAATGTGCTCATCAGTAGAGTAAGATGGAATTGGCTGAAAGATGTTTCCATCTGATCTTGTCTCATGAGACTTAAATTATCAGTTGTTTTCAAAAAAACCTCTAATTAGCTTTCCGTGGAGACATCAGAAAATAATAACTCGTGCTCTGAACGGCAAACTCGTGTAGTATTCATTGTGTTGACAGGAATCCAAAGCTGTAACACCACCACAGGCTGGGAGAAAGCCAAGAGCTCGGCTCTCACTGGATGGGTGGGACTTTCCAGCCTCACTCGCCCTGAAACCGGAAAATCCCGCCCGAGGTTAAGGAACCTTTCCATTGTCCACCCCTCGCCTGCTCAGATTCCAGTGGCAGGCGGGACGGTAGAATTCGCCCCGATTCACTGCTTCCACCCTCTCCGCGACCTGATCAGATGGCGAAGAGGGTGGCATAGTGATGACATCACGGGACTTGTAACCCACAGGCCCAGGTTTGGGGACGTGGGTTCAAATCCCACCAGGCAGCGGGTGAAATATAAACACAAGTCATTTTTATAGAAGCTTAAACTAATAATTTAGAAAAGCTGGAATTGAAATAGCCACAGTAATAGTGACCATAAAACTATTGTTTATTCTTTTAAAAACCAATTTGGTTTGCTGATGTCCTTTAGGGACAATCTGTATGGTGTAATGGGTTAATAGAGTAACTATTTGAACTGATTTATTATTGTCACATGTATGAGTATATAGTGAAAAGTATTGTTTCTTGTGATCTATACGGACAAAGCATACTGTTCATAGAGAAGGAAAGGAAAGAGCGCAGAATGTTGGAGTCATAACTAGGGTGTAGAGAAAGATCAACTTAATACGAGGTAAGTCTATTCAAAAGTCTGATGGCAGCAGGGAAGAAGCTGTTTTTGAGTCGGTTGGTATGTGTCCTCAGACTTTTGTATCCTTTTCCTGATGGAAGAAGGTGGAAGAGAGAATGTCCAGGATGCGTGGGGTCCCTGATTATGCTGGCTGCTTTTCTGAGGCAGCGGGAAGTGTAGACAGAGTCAGTTGGATAAGAGGCTGGTTTGCGTGACGGACTGGACTTCATTCACCACCCTTTGTAGTTTCTTGAAGTCTTGGACAGAGCAGGAGCCATACCAAGCTGTGATACAACCAGAAAGAATGCTTTTTACAGAATGCTATCTGTAAAAATTGGTGGGAGTCGTGGCGTATATGCCAAATTTCCTTAGCCTTCTGAGAAAGCAGAGGCATTTGGTGGGCTTTGTTAACTATAGCGTCAGCATGGGGGGTCCAGGACAGGTTGTTGGTGATCTGGACAGCTAAAAACTTGAAGCTGTCGACCATTCCTACTTCATCTCCACTACGCTTCCTGATAGTCCGAAGACTATTTTGTTTTGTTTGACTTTAAGGGAGGGATTATTGGATTATTGGGAGGGATTATCGAGGGAGGGACCGTTTTGTTGACATCGAGGGAGAGATTATTGCCCTGATCATGTGTAATGCAGACCATGATGTAATGGTGACATCAACAGTCACACGCTAAACTCTGGAGAGAAAATAGATCATGCAGCACCTCCTCTGTAACCCATCTTGTATGTTTAAACCTTTTTGAAGTAAGCACCAAACTAAGACTACAGTCTCGCTAGATAAGATAGACCATGTGTGTTAGAAAACAGCAATCATGAGTGTATGAAACCCGATAGTGAGAGTGGTGACACTTGATGTCGTTGATAGGACCAGTGTAGGAAAGTGCAGGAAAACCTGGTGGAAGGAAGAATCTACAAACCTACTGAAGAAGGAGGCAAACTGGGGAGCAGTAACGATGCCTGTAACCAGAGAGCGGTCACTGCTCCTACTCTGCTTGTTCAGAAGTCACAAGGACTTGCAGAGAAGCCAAAAGTGGGTGTTATGGAAGAAACACTTTCTCCGATATCGATTAGCATTGGGCTTTCGTGCCAAAAATCAGAAGCATCAGATTAGTTTGTTTCGTTAGGCCACACAGGGTCGGTGGTCAGTGATGTCCCCTTGAGACAGGCGATGTAAGACACCATCCTCAAAGCCTTTAACATGTATTTTGGCATGAAACAAAACCTCAGGATATGTGAGTGCGCTCGAACCAGAGCTCTCGAAGTCCAGGGGAATCAGTCAAATGGTTTCTTATCGAACTATATCACCTAGCTAACTCTGGCAGATATCAGGCATTGAAAGATGAACTCATTCAGAACTGCTCTGTGATGACCTCACCAAGGCCAAGGAAGTTCCTAAGCTCATAAGATATAAGAGCAGAATTAGACCATTCAGCCCATCAAGTCCACTCTGCCAATCGATCATGGCTGATATGCTTCTCATCCCCATTTTCCCATCTTCTCCCCATAACCCTTCAACCCATTACCAATTAAAAACCTAACTCCTTCTTAAATTTACTTACTGTCCCAGCATCCACCGTACTTTAGGGGAGCGCATTCCATAGATTCACAACCCTTTGGGAGAAGTAGTTTCTCGTAAACTCTGTTTTAAATTTGCTACCCCTTATCCTAAGACTATGACCTTTAGATCAAGAGATTCAATACATGAACAGGTCTAACTTAGAGAAATAAATTGGGTTAAATTCCACTGCAACACCAAGCCTCTAGATTAACACCAAGCGTTGAGGTCACCCCATTCACTTAACTGGGGGCTGTGGCCCAAGGGCAATGTCCCCAAGCACTCAAATGCCCACCAAAATGGGGGAAAGGGCAGGAAATCCAACACCAACCACGTTGCAGTTGCCAAGATTGCCAAGTAGGAACAGAATGGTTGCAGTGCAGAAAGACTGGACATTTCAAGCACTCCTGTAAATCCAATAACTTCAATAGAGGAAGGAAATAAGTGAACATTATTGAAATGCTTTCCATTTATAAAATTGGAAATTATGACAGAGACAAGATTACGGAGTTGCTTGTGGAGGTAAATCATCTCATTGAAGACTTGTTCAGTTACAATGCCAGTTAAAGACATTGACCAATTTTAACGTTGACACTGGAATTGGTGTTAACACATTCATGGGTCAGCTGGAGTAGCTTTAGCCAATAGCCCTTCACCTACCAGATATTAAATTGCAAAGTCCGACTGGCACAAAGTTCCTAATCAAAGGCAGGCTAATTATCTGCCTTGGTTACAAGCAACGACAAATCATTAATTCCCTCGATGTTGTTCACAATAAATGCATGCTGGCAGCATGGAGTCTGCACATTCTCCCCATTGTCTGCTTGGGTTTCCTCTGGGTGCTCCAGCTTCCTCCCATAGTCCAAAAGACATGCTGGTTAAGTGCATTGGCCATGCTAAATTCTCCCTCAGTGTACCCGAATAGGAGCTGGAGTGTGGCGACTAGAGGATTTTCACAGTAACTTCATTGCAGTGTTAATGTAAGTCTTTTTGTGACTAATAAATGTACTTAAAAACATCCGTATTGAGTGGTGATGTTGGCATACTGCTAGGTTTTCTGGAAAAACCAAGTGGTGACTCACATTTGGACAACATGGTGCCTTTCATGGGAGAATTTCCAACGTGTTATGTAGAGCCAGTGGGTTCTGAAGCTACAGCAGCTGAGTGAGCAGTGATTTCCTCTCCATCATTGAGGCATCTTCCACCACAGGAGATCCTCACGTTGGGAATCTTTCAGTTCCAAAACAAAGCAAGGCCAGAGGGTGTGGATACAGAAGGGACTACAGGAAACAGTAACCATCCTCAGGAAGACCTTCTGGACCTGGGTTGGTCCTGTCCTGAAGAAGGTCATACGGATGGAGCCTGTAGAACTCGTGAGTGACCCTTTAGAAGATGAGGTCCTTGACGTTGGTCAAATCTGTCGCCAAATTATGTGAACCAAAAACAGAAAATGCTGGAAAATCTCAGCAGGTCTGACAGCATCTGTGGAGAGAGAATAGAACCAACGTTTTGAGTCTCGATGACCCTTTGTCAGAGCTCTGTTTAGTTTTGAGGAGTCAGCTTACTTTGACAGCATTCAAATCTTTATTCCACTCGACCTGCTAATGCAATGCCTTGTTGGTTAATCATGTGAAATTATCCAGGGAGGACAGGCTTGAATCCTTTGAGATTAACACCGCCAAAGAGTTAGCAGCACATGTTTCCACGGGGAAAATAAATTGACACTCATACTCCGCTGAACATCATATTCCCACTCACTGTCCTTCAGCACGAATGCTGAGGCAGAATCTTCAGTGTTTCTCATAGGATTCCTCCAGTGCCGTTCGGCCCATCGAGTCTGCACCGACCACAGAATTGCAATGTAGATGGTTTAAGATATAGTTTCACCTTGTTGTTAAGAAGTTGATGGAATCCTTGGGGGCAGGTGCGGTGTAGCGGGCTGCAGTGTCAGGGGATGTAGCGTAATGGGGGTCATGTAACAGGATGAAGTGTAGCAAAGTGTAAGGTAATGGGGGTTTAGGATAACAAGGGTGTAGGGTAACGGGGGTGTAGGGTATGGGGATGTAGTGTAATGAGTTATTAGAGTAGCTATGGTAATGAGTGATATAGATGACAATGTATCAATAATATCAGTGGTTGTGTCTAGACTCTAGGGAGAGAGGATGGAACGCTCTGTACTCATGAGGAATATCCCTACTCTGTAACCTGTCGTGTATCGTGTAATAAACCAGGTTGACGTTAGTACCAGAGTAAGACCGCAGTCTGTCTGGAGCAGACAGGCCACACGTAACGAGGAGCCAGTAACCGTGCCATAAAAGTGTACGAAACAATCTGTTCTCCTTACCCGGTCTGGCCTACACGTGATCTACAGCAGTGTGGTTGGCACGTAACTGCTTTCATTAGGAAGGCAGAACAAATGCTTGCCTTGCCAACAATCACCAGCCCACATTCCACGCTGGTTTATAATTTTTTGTTAAAGTCGGGGTGTTATGATGGCCACGGGGGGATCAGCTCCCCGTGCGTCTCGTAGATGATGAGCTTCCCTATTCAGTGGGTGGAGGTTTGTTCATGGGGAAGGAGCAGCCGAGGGTTTTAAAACCAGCTGGCTGCGCTCAGGCTGGCGGTCACAGGACTCTGGGTTTGATCTGTGCTCTGTAGCCGCAGAAACAGTAACTTATTCGCCTTGGTGTTAATGACAGAAGACTGGCCTCAGCCAGGTTATTGCCCAGGAGAAACTTAATCCTGGGTCAAGTTGGCAGTAAGAACTTTGAACCGTCCATCTTGTTAGAAGACGTGGAGGCCCTTGAGTTTGTGTGCTAATAATTTAAACCTTTTTATTTATATCACAGAACCGCAGAACCATTCCGATTCAACGCAACACCAGCTCAACCTCAGGTAAGGACTGATACTGAAAGTTACTGCTCAGCCTAAGGAGGTTTCAGTGGAGCCGTCACCTATCAGCTTGTTCCCTCATTAAATAAAAAGGATACAATAAAGTATGGGTGGGGCAGTTGGGTGCCCGTTCACAGAGGTGGGGTTGAACAGGCTCTGGTGAGACGCCTGGTCTGTCTCATTTATTACTAACAATCTCACTCAGTCAGGTGGGGAATCTCCAACGGGAAGAGAGAGAAGAGGGGTTAGAGTAGGGGGAGAGAGAGAGCAAAGTATGTTTCCCAGATTTCTTCAGTTATATGTCAAGATAGATCAAAAACATAGAAACTAGAAGTAGGAGTAGGCCATTCGGCCTTTCGAGCCTGCTCTGCCATTCATTTTGATCATGGCTGACCATCAAATTCAATATCTTGATCCCGCCTTCCCCCATATCCCTTGATCTCTTTAGCTCCAAGAGCAAATCATCAAATCACACAGTGTTTTGGCCTCAGCTACTTTCTGTGGTGGTGAATTCCACACATTCACCACCCTCTGGGTTAAGAAATTTCTCTTCACCTCAGTCCTATAACTGATCTTTGAAGGCAGAAGCCCTTTCACCAAAATCTCCTTTATTGACAATTCTAAAAGCAGTACACAGAGTGCTAGCAATCAGCAGTCTACCTTCATGAGTGCCAGAGGAACTGACACGCCCAGTTAAATACAAAGAAAAGAACCCCCTGATTGGCCCATCAATTGACTCCTTAATCAGAGAGTTCATACTCCAATAGGCCAACCTCAATGACCTGATTGAAGTCATTACAAGTCCTAAAAGGTTTACCCCTTCTCTTCAAATGATGACCCTGAATCCTGGACTCCCCCACCACCAGGAACATAAGACATTGGCATTCAATCCCTTGGATTGTTCGAACTTTCCCCTATCCTCCCCTAGAGATTTGGACGCCCTGGCTTGGGGTGAATTCCAGGCCCAATTGACTGTTACTCAGATATGAGTGATCTGATTGAGGGAGAGGTCGCAGCCATTCCAATTCTGGCTTCATCCAGTGTTTACACTATTACATCAGTCATGTTTGTGAAGGAACTTGGAACATTTCTTTAATGTTAACCAATCTATAGAAATATGAGTAATGCCTGTTATTGTTGTTAGACTCTGCAATTAGCAGTTAAATGTCCATAAGGGCATTATGGATAGCTTTTTTTTATTCATTTGTGGGATATAGACATCACTGGCTACCCAGCATTTATTGCCCATCCCTAGTTATCCGAGGGCAGTTGAGAGTCAACCACATTGCTGTGGCTCCTGGAGTTACATGTAGGCCAGACCAGGTAAGAACGGCAGATTTCCTTCCCTAAAGGACATTACTGAACCAGATGGGTTTTTCCAACAATTGACAATGGTTTCATGGTCATCAGTGGATTCTTAATTCCAGATATTTTTTATTGAATTCAAATTCCACCATCGACTGTGGTGGGATTCGAACCCGGATTCCCAGAACATTAGCTGAGTTTCTGGATTAATAGTCTAGCAATAATACCACAGTATATAATAGTATAAAACCATAGTATATAATAGATATTGGAAGCAGAAAGCCTAGCCAGTTTTTGCCTCTCCTCACCCTGGACACCTGAAAGCTATTGCAATGTGTTTATGCTACTCTCTTTAGCCCAGTTACAATGTATATTTATATTATACATTCTAGAGCACTTTCTATGTCAACGATAGTGCAAGCCCAATGGTGTGCTGTATGGGAGTTTGTGATGACCTATTCTGTTGACTCACGCTCTTTCTGTTCCTTGTTTATAGTACTTTAAATACAAGTTCCCTGATGGTGAGGATTCAGTAATCGTGAAGGTGACATCAGATACAGCATTTCCCTGTTCTGTAATCTCTATACAGGATGTTCTGGTAAGTGAAAAGCACAGAATGGAGCTCGGGCATTTTTGATTTGATTTATTATTGTCACAAGAAGGCATACAGCACGCTTGCCTTCATCAGTCAGAGCACTGAGTATAAAAATTGGCAGGTCATGCTGCAGCTGTACAAAACCTTAGTTAGGCCTCATTTAGAATATTGTGTACAATTCTGGTCACCACACAAACAAAAGGATGGGATGCTTTGGAGAGGTTACAGAAGAGGTTTACCAGGATGTTGCCTGGTCTGGAGGGTATTAGCTACGAGGAGAGGTTGGATAAACTCGGTTTGTTCTCACTGGAGTGACAGAGGTTAAGGGTGACCTGATAGAGGTTTACAAGATTATGAGTGGCATGGACAGAGTGGATAGTCAGATGCTGTTTCCGAGGGTAGAAAAGTCAAGTACTAGGGAACATAGGTTTACGGTGTGTGGGGAAGAGTTTAGAGGAGATGTGCGAGGCAAATCTTTTACACAGAGGGTGATGAATGTCTGGAATGCGCTGTCCGGGGAGGTGTTGAGAGAAGTTACGAGAGCAGCATTTCAGGGGCAACTAGACAAATACATGAATAAGATGGGATTGGAAGGATACAGACTCCATAAGTACATATAGTTTTAGTTTAGGCAGACATCATGATCGGCGCAGGCTTGGGGGGCTGAAGAGCCTCCTCCTGTGCTGTATTTTTCTTTTATCTTTGTTCTTTGTTTTGAGATACAGTGAAAAGTATTGTTTCTTGCGCGCTATACAGACAAAGCATATTGTTCATAGAGTGCATAGAGGAGAAGGAAAGGATAGGGTACAGAATATAGTGTTCCAGTTACAGATAGTGTGAAGATAAAGGTCAGCTTAACATAACCTAGGTCCATTCAAACGTCTGGTGGCAACAGAGAAGAAGCTGTTCTTGAGTTGATTGGTAGGTTTTCTCAGACACTTGTATCTTTTTCCCGAGAAGGTGGAAGTGAGAATGTCCGGGGTGCGTGGGGCCCTTGATTAAGCTGGCTGATTTTCCAAGGCAGCGGGATGTGTAGGCAGAGTCAATGGATGGGAGGCTAGTTTGCCTGTTGGACTGTATATTAGGGACCTGTGTGTGACTCCCAACAACAATTTTAGTTTTGGAACTGGGGCAAAAGCATGAGGGGCATTGTAGGATACAAGTGAATGATAGATTGACCAAGTTAGGGTCCTTGAGGGGTGGCTTACAATGGACTAACTGTGGACCCCTTGAGAACAAAGAAAAAGGCAGCATCTACAGTACAAGGAGATAGGACAAATAATCTTTTACGTGTTTTTGTGTTACCATTGATTTCTCATTGCATTTAGTTTTTGCATTCCTGAGGTTTGAGCATTGCAGGCAAGGCCAGCATTTGTTACTCACTCTTAATTGCCTTCTAGAAGGTGATGGCGAGCCACCTTCTTGAACTGTTGCAATCCATCTGGTGTAGGTGCACCTACTGTGACAGTTTAACTTAAGAGGACATTTAAGAATTGATCACAATGGGGTGTGAGTGGTATCACAGTAGGCCAGACCATGTAATTTTCTTCCCTGAAGCGCATTAGTGAACCAGATCATTCTTTGTGACAGCCAGTGTTTTCTTGATTGTTATTAAAGAGACTAGCATTTTATTACACATTTATTAATTCACTGAATTTAAATTTCTCTAGTGGTTGTGGTGGGATTTGAACTCATGTCTCCAGAGTATTAGTTCAGTATATTACCACCACTGTACCAACCTGCAGTCTCCGCATGTGGAAATGTGGAAAACTTCAAACACAATGAAATAAAAAAGTTAGAAGAATTAATCTGATGTTTCTATTGAATGGCCACCAGGATCAACTTTGTTGAATCTTACTTAAAACTAGCCTCAGCAAGGCAATGGCCTGAGAATTTTAGTTTAACTCATTTTTGTTTAACTGCTTACAGTAGAATGGCTCACTATTATATGTTGTCCTGTCCATTTCTCAGATGTATGTTGATCTCTTGCCAAAACTTAAATTCAAAAGTTTGGTTGATAAGCAGCTAGTTCACCCTATATCATGGTTGTTGCCAACTTGGAACAAATAGGGATTCTCGATTGAGAATAAACATGGGGAAACCTAGCAGAGGCTAGGAACCTATTCATATAAGGTGATTGCCGAGATTGCAAGGAGCCCACAGTTAGTTTGTCCACTGTAAGCCACCCCACAAGGACCCTAACTTGGTTATTCTATCACTCACTTGTGTCTACGATGCCTCCTAATGTTTTTGTCCCAATTTCAAAATTAAAATTATTGTTGGGAGTCACACACAGGTCCCTAATATACAATCCTTCATGCAAACCAGCCTCCCATTCATTGACTCCGTCTATGCTTCTTGCTGCCTTGGAAAAGCAGCTAGCATAATGAGGATTTTCTGTAGAAACCTGAACCTCATTTCCTTTGGGGGCCTTATTTGCTTATCTTTCTTCCTCTCAATTTGTTTTCAGTGTCCAGTCAACGATTTGGACAATAATGTTGCATTTATTGGCACCTATCAAACTATGACTAAAAAAGCAGCGATTACTGTACAGGTAAGCTCAGTATTACATGTGTGAGAAGGGGTATGTTCTAGTTAGAGTTAACCGGTGTTTTCCATTAGTGTTGTATGTCAGTTTGGTGGCTCCCTAGCCTCTGAGGGCAGAGCCTAGACTGACACGTCTGGAGGAATTACTGCACTCTCAGAAGTGCCACCCTGTGGATGAAATGTTAAGCTGGTGAGCTGACTGTCCGTTCTGATGGACAGAAACGATTGCGCTGCTCAGAAAGAGTGGAGAGTTCTAGTGTCCTGATTGATACTGTTCTGTCAAGCAACACTATCCAAAACAATACATCTCGCAATGCGCCAGACACCTCATCTGCTGTGTGTGGGATCTTGCTGTGTGCAAGTTAGCTACCTCCTTTGCCTACATAACAACTGTGACTGCACTCCAAATGCTGTGGATCACTTTGGGCATGCAGAGCTTTGGATGAGGTGCTATATAAATACAACTATATTTTTTCTCTTTTCCTAAGTTGAAGCAATGTGTGAGAGTACGTGTGTTTTACTAAAGTCTAGCATTAGCAGCCATTGATAGAACTGCATTTAAGGCTCTGTCTAATGGATATTTGATGATCTCCGGTTATGTAATAGATCTCATTTGTTTGGTCTTATTTGAATGCCCAGGAATGGTGTTCATAGAATCCCTACAGTGCAGAAGGAGGCCATTTGGCCCATTGAGTCTGCACCGGTCACAATCCCACCCAGCCCCTATCCCCGTAACCCCACATAGTCCATGCTGCCCTCTTATTTTAACCACTAAGCTAGTACCATTGCCTGAGTTTGGCACATATCCCTCGATACCTATCTTACCCATGTAACTGTCTAAATGCTTTTTAAAAGACAAAATATTACCAAATGTAGAAAAAACATTTAAAACAAGTAATCTGATGTTTCTGTTGCGTTGTCTTGTATAATAGAATATGTACTCCGCGTCAATTAAATTGTTACGGTTAAGAAAAACAGGAATTGGGTATCAATTGTCTTTGAGTACATATAAATAGGGGATAGCTGGGACACTGGGCTGGTAGAAGAAGAGCTGTGAGACTGAACAAGCTCTCTCAATATGGAAAAGCTCTGTGTCCTAGTTTCTGCTTCACCGATTAGCCTGAATCCTGTTAGCATTGTGCCGCTCTGTTCCTGGTTATCGGGCACCTATTATTCTGCTTTTCATTTCCTGCAGAAGAAAGATTTCCCAAACAGCAGTTTTTATGTGGTGGTGGTGGTGAAGACTGAGGATGAGGCGTGTGGTGGAGCGCTGCCCTTTTACCCATTGAAACAAGGTATGTACAATGGGTTCTTTTCCCTGTCAAAGGTACAGCGGTGTCCTGATATCCATTAGAATTAAGGGGACCTTTCTAAAAGGAGGCAGGGAAAGCACACAGAACTTCAATCAGTCAGGATGAGATGTGAGATAGGCCAACTAATGTAACAAGGTTACTATGTAAAGAGGGCACATATACTTGGGTTGCTAGTATAGTGGCTAGGGTAGTGGACCAATGACCTGGAGATGGTGAGTGTTTTTTTACTATTCATTCATGGGACATGGGCATCGTTGGCTGGCCAGCATTTATTGCCCATCCCTAGTTGCCCATGGAGGGCAGTTGAGAGTCAACCACATTGCTGTGGCTCTGGAGTCACATGTAGGCCAGACCAGGTAAGGAGGGCAGATTTCCTCCCCTAAAGGATATTAATGAACCATATGGGTTTTTCCAACAATCGACAATGGTCATCAGTAGATTCTTAATTTCAAATATATATTTTATTGAATTCCTATTCCACCTTCTACCATTCTATACTTGGGCAGATGGGATTAGAGTTTTTGGGGAGGAAGCAGGATCAAGCTATTGAATTGGATGATTAGCCATGATCATGATGAATGGCAGAGCAAGCTCGAAGGGCCAAATGACCTTCTCCTGCTCCTATCTCCTATGTTTCTATGTGGGGATTCAAACCCAGATTAGTCTCATCTTCACCCGGCCTGGCCTACGTGTGACCCACAGCATCATAGTTGATCATTAACGCCCCCCCCCCCCAAGAGTATGGGAATAGCCTGGGGAGGTAGAGTTGAGGTAGAAGATCAGCTATTATTGAATTGAATGTTGGAGCTGGGCTGAATGGCCTACTCCTGCTCCAATTTCTTCTACACTTACATCCTCAGGAGTGGCTCGGTAAGCTGCTCAATTGTGCCAATTTGCCAGGGAAAATTTTGCATGCAATGGTACAAGAAGACAGCAAATCAATGACACCCACACCCCATGTAGGAATAAAGATAGAGTTCTGATATATTGGACTTCGAGCAGGCCATTCAGCCCTTGGGCATGTTTCACTGTCACCATATTGTGGCAGATCTGTATCTGAACTTCCAGGTTTTGCAGCTATTGTGGGCACTGTGATCTGAGTGTTTTATCTCTCTGTCTCTCTTCAGATGAGCCAGTTGATCGGGGGAACCGTAGTAAAGTCCTGACTGTGACCGTGGCGCCTGCTGTCAATTGTAAGTAGTTCCGTTTGGAGTGCCGGATCAGGACAGCAAAGTTTCTTTCCAGGAACTCTTTCAGAGTCAGTGGACCCCGAATGGACCAGCCGTTTGAAGCCTGTGTCATGGAGTGGTATTGACAGTATCAGCTGTCAGCACTTTACACCTGACCTCGTGTCCCCGAGCCTTTGGTCATTGTCTCTCTGAATCTGCAAATCGTGCCCATGAGGAATTCACTGATTTGATTTGATTTGATTTATTATTGTTACATGTATTAGTATACAGTGAAAAGTATTGTTTCTTGTGCACTATACAGACAAAGCATACCGTTCATAGAGAAGGAAAGAAGAGGGTGCAGAATGTAGTGTTACAGTCATAGCTAGGGTGTAGAGGAAGATCAACTTAATGAGTGTTAATTCCGTTCAAAAGTCTGATGGCAGCAGGGAAGAAGCTGTTCTTGAGTAAGTTGGTACTTGACCTCAGATTTCTGTATTTTTTTCCTGAGAGAAGAAGGTGGAAGAGAGAATGTCCAGGGTTCGTGGGATCCTTAATTATGCTGGCTGCTTTTCCAAGGCAGTGGGAAGTGTAGACAGAGTCAACGAATGGGAGGCTAGTTTGCATGATGGATTGGGCTATATTAATGACCTTTTGCAGTCTTGGGCAGAACAGAAGCCATACCAAGCCGTGATACAACCGAAAAGAATGCTTTCTGTGGTGCATCTGTAAAAGTTAGTCAGAGTTGTAGCTGACATGCCAGATTTCCTTATTCTCCTGACAAAGTAGAGGCGTTGGTGGGGCTTTCTTAACTGTAGTGTTAGCATGGGGGGACCAGGACAGGTTGTAGGTGATCTGGTCACCCAAAAACTTGAAGCTCTCGACCCTTTCTACTTCATCCCCATAGGGCACATCCTCCAGTACGCTTTCTGAAGTCGATGACAATCTCCTTCATTTTGTTGACATTGAGAGATTATTGTTGCCGCACCAGTTCACCAGATTCTCTATCTCATTCCTATATTCTGTCTCGTCATTGTTTGAGATCCGACTCACTATGGTGGTGTCATCAGCAAACTTGAAAATCGAGTTGGGGGGCACTTGGCCACACAGTCAGAGGTGTGTAGTAAAGGGCTGAGGGCACAGCCTTGTGGGGCACTGATGTTGAGGATGACCAGGCTGTGCCATTGTCCAGCAGATGAAGGAAGGAGAGTGCTGATATTCCAGCTACCAAGCAACTAGTGAAGATAAGGGTGATACGGTGGCACAGTGGTTAGCACTGCTGCCTCACAGCACCAGGATCTGGGTCAATTCTGGCCTTGGGTGACTGTCTATGTGGAGTTTGCACATTCTCCTGTGTATATCTGGGTGCTCTGGTTTCCTCCCACACTTCAAAGATGTGCGGGTTAGTTGGGTTGGCCATACTAAATTGCCCTTTAGTGTCCAGATGATGGGCAGACTAGGGGATTAGCCATGGTAAATGTGTGGGATTACAGGGAACGGGAGGGGTGTTGGTGGCCAGCCATGTTTTCGTGTTTTGAAAACCAGGAGCGATTTTCGCTGGTGTGACGTCACACCAGCAGGGGGAGCATTCAGTGCTCCTGGAAACAACACCATTAAGTCATTTACTGATAGTTAAACACAGTCATTTTCAAAGGGACGGGAACCTGATTAAGTCCCTGATGAGGGCGGGGAGAGGATGTTGGTGGGCAAGATCTCAAACTGCGATCTCGCTGCCACAAATCCTATCAGAGCCTCCTGTGAGAGTTAGCAGCCATTATGGGATTTGCATCCATGGTGAATGAGCCCATAGAATTGCGCCCCCTGTCTTTTAGATGAGATGTTAAACTGAGATCTCATTGCCCCTCCCCCAACCCACCCCTCGGGGAATATAGAAGGTGCCACTTTGAAGGCAGGCAGGGGAATTATCCCTGGTGCCCGAACCAATATTTATCAATACCACAAAAACAGATTGTCTACTCGTTATCACATCACTGTTTGTGGGAGCTTGCTCTGCGCAAATTGGCTGCTGTTTCCCACTTAAGACAGATCAAACCCAAGATGGGGTGTAATGTCTTATCTTCTCAGCTTGGATTTTTTTGTCTCTCTTGGGGGAACCATGAATTGGAATTAATTGGATTTTGGGTTTTGGAGCAAGCGAGGAATGGATTTGGGTTTGACTGGCTTTGTAACTTTAAGAATGGAGTAAAAAAGAAATGTAAAAAGGGACTACACTTCAAAGTACATCGTAGGCTGTAAAGCGAATTGAGATGCCCCAGTCTTGAAATACTGTAGGGTAGGCACAGTGGTTAGCACTGCTGCCTCACAGCGTCAGGGACCCGGGTTCGATTCCCAGTTTGGGTCACTGTCTGTGTGGAGTCTACACATTCTCCCCGTGTCTGCATGGGTTTCCTCTGGGTGCTCCAGTTTTCTCCCACAGTCCAGAAGATGTGCTGGTTAGGTGCACTGACCATGCTAAGTTCTCCCTCGGTGTACCCGAACAGGCGCTGGAGTGTGGAGACTAGGGGATTTTCACAGTAACTTCACTGCAGTGTAAATGTAAGCCTGCTTGTGCCACTAATAAATAAACTTAAAATTAATGGAAGTACCTTTTTACTGTTTTCATTCAAAAATTTTAGGAAATGGTGTATCAGTCTGTAACAGCCCAACTCTCTTTAATCGAGTGTTTCTCCTTTCTGATTTCCGTTTGACAGCTGTGGCCTACGTAAAAGGGACACTATTCAGCCTGGGGATTTTCCTGGCATTTTACCTGCTCACACTGTTCATCGCGTGTTGGGAGCACAATCGGTAAGTGTCCCTGGAGCATCTCTGACTATCGCATGCATTTGTTTTTTTACACAGCTGCTCAAAGAATTACTCCAGGCCAGAAAATCCGTATCCTTCTTGAGAATAACACGGCTCCCGTTCAAAGTATTTTCTGTTCTTATCCACTGCCTCCACGTCCCTGCAGAAAGGAAATCTGTTGTCAGCCAGTGGTTCCTATTGGAAAGAGTGTGTTTGCTGAGTAAGGACAGCATTGGGTTTAGAAATATGATGAGTTTTTCCAGCATCAAACTTGCAACCCCAACACAGTGAGTGGAAAGCTCCAGGTCATGAGGGGTTACCAGCAGTTTCTACCATTGTGGGGCTGGCAGGGAAGAAGACACCCAGGGCCCACATTCAAAACAGACCATTGGCCCTTTTGTTGCTTTGCCCTGAACATTGGCACCCAGGTAAACCAAGTCCATTTGTGGCCTAACCCATGTGCCTTAAAGGCGTGTCTGCCAGCCACCAGCATAAAGGCAAGTCTTTCATTCACACTCAGCTGTCTGCAGAGCACTAAGGAACAGGAGCTGCTCTCATCCCCACATTCAAACCAGAGGCCACCTCACTAGCAACAGAATGCCATCTCCACCCCAGCACAATGCTGTCCCCAATTCCTTCCCCAGTCACCCTTTCTCTCTCAAGTTCCTTCCTCTTCAATCCCTATAGGTGGAGCAGCAGTATGATTATGGAAGCTTTTCTAACATTCTGGGTACATCCAGTAGGTCCACATGCTCCATAGAACCATAGAATCCATACAGTGCAGAAGGAGGCCATTTGGCTCATTGAGTCTGCACCTACTCTCCGAAAGGGCATCTTACCAAGGCCCACTCTCTCGCCCTATCCCTCTAGGATTTAGCATGGCCAATCCACCTAATCTACACATCTTTAACCACTAGGGGATATTTAGCATGGCCAATTCACCTAATCTACACATCTTTAACCACTAGGGGATATTTAGCATGGCCAATTCACCTAATCTACACATCTTTAATCACTAGGGGAAATTTAATACAGCCAATCCATCTAACCTACACATCTTTAATCACTAGGGGATATTTAGCATGGCCAATCCACCTAATCTACACATCTTTAATCACTAGGGGATATTTAGCATGGCCAATTCACCTAAACTACACATCTTTGGACACCAAGGGGTTATTTAGCTAGGCCAATCCACCTAACCTGCACATCTTTGGAGTGTTGGAGAAACTGGAGCACCCGGAGGAAACGCAGGTAGATACAAGGAGAATGCACAACCTCCACACCGACAGTCATCCGAGACTGGAATCGAACCCGGTCCTCCAGTGCTGTGAGACAGCAGTACTAATCACTGTGCCACTGTGTCCCTTTCACTGCAGTGGAACAACCTACTGCTGCTCAAACTTAAAGAATGAACACCATATCAAGGGGGTCGGTGATTTACTAACAATGTTAGTTTTTACATTATTTGTCCATTGGCAGGTTGAGCGTTTTGGAAGACTGGGAGATTTTCAGCACACTAGTGCCTTGTGCCTCCATAAAGATGATAGTAAACATTATCCTTCAACAGTGGGACATTCTGTGCCTGAATGGACGTGTTTGCTGACTGTTCCCTTTCCCATCATTTACAGGCAGCAGAGGAAGAGAGAGAGACTCCTGGGGAAAAGCATCTCAACTCCCGATCATTGTGGTAACTAAGTAGCCACTTTAGTTATGTTTGGAAAATGATAGTGGGTGTTTTATGTTCCGTGTTTTCTGCACATTTAGAGCCTGCCTTGGTTCATAGATAAGAAACACTGTAATTTTCCACGCTTGTTGCCTGGCGACTATTTCCTATTCTCAGTGCCCTGATTCCCCCGGTGCAGTTGACAGCTGATGCTGCAACATAGTACAACCTGATTTAACAACCTAATGAGCTATTCGGTGTGCATGGGTCCAGGTATATTGTTGGCCTGGGTTGCAGTGGGGATTATAAACCTGTCGAATTGTCCAAGCCCCGGCTGATTCATCCTGAGGCTGTGCTATTTACAGGGGCAGTGAAACTTGGCGAGGCTGCATTGAGCCTTTTCCCAGTGAGGTTTCCTGTCGGAGGTGGGGAGTGGGATGTGCGGGGGATACCGGGGAGGTGGTGGTGTCCTCCTGAACTACCCATTGTGATTTCAGCTGAACATAGGATCATAGAAAAGGAGCTGGAGGAGACCACCTTGAACCTGCTCTGCCACTTAGTAAAATCATTGCTGATCTTCCATTTCATAAGATCTAGGAGCAGGAGTAGGCCACGTGGCCCCTCGAGCTTGCTCCGCCATTCAATAAGATCAAAGAACAAAGAAAATTACGGCACAGGAACAGGTCTGTCTGCTCTCCAAGCCTGCATCGACCATGCCGCCCAACTTAACTAAAACCCCCTACCCTTCCGGGGATCATATCCCTCTATTCCCATCCTATTCATGTATTTATTCAGTAACCCCTTAAAAGTCACTACGGTATCCATTTCCACTATCTCCCCCGGCAATGAGTTCCACACACCCAAGGGGTTGTCCAGCCATCCGACCTGGCTGCAGAGTTTAGATAATTCTCATTGTTCTGTTAACATCAGGGATACGCTTAACAGAATGCTTTTTAAATTCATTTATGGGACGTGAGTGTCACTGGCTGGATTATTGCCCATCCCTAGTTGCCCTTGAGAAGGTGGTAGTGAGCCACTGCCTTGAATTGCTGCAGTCCCTGATTGGTTGGAATAGACCATAATATGCATGATTTAAATATTCTATGAGACTTAAATATGCTACTCAGTGTGAATCAGAACTGTTTTTGCTTCAAACCAATAATTGTGCATTTTGAGTGAAATGGAATAATCCCAGTGGCAATGGGGAAATATCTTGCAAACCCCCTTTTCCCACCAGCTCGGGGACAAGTTGATATCGACTGTTAACATTTAAAATACATCAACTCCCCATCCTGAATGTACTTTGCATTTTCAGTTTATTTGTGGTTAGTTTCCTTTGGCTGTTGTGGTATCTGATGGTGAGATGCTCTTGTGTGTTACTGTATTGTAATTCTACAGTCTCTCTGCCTCATTGATTCTCAACAATAATCTTATCCTTTCCATTTTAATTTCTGGCTGCCGTTATCTTGTGGTTGATTACAAATACAGATCCATTATTAGGTAAGACGCAGTTCTGAATAGTTTGATGGTGCTGCACTGTGGTTGCAGTGACAGGCTGACATTCAATCATCACATATTTCAAACTGATTCTTCCCTGTCCTACAAGGCACAACGTCACTACAGCATCAAGTGAAACAAACACACGTGTGTGGAAACAGTTGGAAGATGGAGCCAAATGCCAACCTGTCTCTTTGAGTTACAACCAGCCCCACGGTGGCACAGTGGTTAGCACTGCTGTCTCACAGTGCCAGGGACCCAGGTTCGATTCCAGCCTCAGGTGACAGTCTGTATGGAGTTTGCATGTTCTCCCAGTGTCTGCGTGGGTTTCCTCCCGCAGTCCAAAAAATGTGTAGGTTAGGTGGATTGGCAATGCTAAATTGTCCCTCAGTGTCCCAAGATTTGTAGGTTAGGGGGATTAGCAGAGTGAATACATCGGGTTAAGTTTAAGTTTATCAGTGTTATAAATGGGCTTACATTAACACTGCAATGAAGTCATTGTGAAAATCCCCTAGTTGCCACACTCTGGCACCTATTGGGTACACAGAGGGAGCATTTAGCCAATGTACCGAACCAATACATCTGTCGGACTGCGGGAGCAAACCAGAGCACCCGGAGGAAACTCACGCAGACATGGGGGAGAACATGCAGACTCCACACAGACAGTGACCCAAGCCGGGAATCGAACCCGGGTCCCTGGAGCTGTGAGGCAACAGTGCTAACAACTATGCCACCCTGGGGATAGATGCTCTGTTGGAGAGTTCATGCAAACCCAATGGGCTAAATGGCCTCCTTCTGCACTATGGTGTTAAGTACACTCGCTGAGAAATGTGAAGGGAAAGTCGGTGTTGTTCCTCACGCAGCTTACAGGGTGAATGGGACACAAAATGCTGCCTCATGGGGCAACGAGAATGATTAGACATGTAATGCTGCTGATCTAATCAATGCCTGCAAACCTTGCTGTTCATTAAAAATGAATGGAGCTGAACAGATATGTTCCCATTACAGGCTGGGAAGGATGGATTGATCATTATCAGCAGTGATCATTCAAATTGAATTCCACTATCAAACTGTTCCTCTTGCTGGAGCGTGGCCTCCGCCACTGCCTCTGATGGAGATTCTGTCAGTTCAAAGAAAACCTACTTGTAGCAACCTTAATGTCTCTCTCAGATCAACTTCATTTCCAATGATCAAGAATTGTTAATGTATTTTTAAAGTCACTTTATATGAATGTGTGTTTTGTATCTTATATATGATATATATGATGATTTAATCTGTTCTCTAATTCTAGCTTCTTGCACATTCCTGATTTGTATCACTCCATATTTGATAGCTGTGCTTTCAACTGCCAGCACTCTACACTTTGAAACTTCCTCCCTAAGCCTCTCAGTCTCTTTCTTCCACTATTAAAATGCTCCTCAAAGTACCTACCTCGTCAGTCAAGCTTTTGGCCATCTGTTCTGATGTCCCCTTACACACCCTGGTGTCAATCCTTGTTTGACAATTGGTCTGGTTAAGGACTTTGGAACATGTTGTTATGTTTGAGTGTGGCACGGTAGCACAGTGGTTAGCACTGCTGCTTCACAGCTCCAGGGTCCTGGGCTCGATTCCCGGCTCAGGTCACTGTCTGTGTGGAGTTTGCATGTTGTCCTTGTGTCTGTGTGGGTTTCCTCTGGTTTCCTCCCACAATCCAAAGATGTGCGGGTTAGGTTGATTGGCCATGCTAAGAAATTGCCTCTTAGTGTCCAAGGATGCGAAGGTTAGAGGGATTAGCGGGTATAATGTATGGGGGTAGGGCCTGGGTGGGAATGATTTCGATGCAGACTTGATGGGCCAAAGGACCTCTTTCTGAACTGTAGGGTTCTATGATTCTATGAAGCTCTGTTAAAGGTTCTATATAAATGCAATAAGTTTTGTTGTTGCGTTAATAGATATCAAAGCATGACTCCAATATGAAAGGAACTAAATGACTGGAAATGACCACCTATGCTATTGGCGGATGAGCATTTAAATTGCTCAGATGACTTCCTGTATTTTAATGAGGACATTGATCCACTCATTTAACGCTTCCTGTTAGATAATTGAGGAAAGTAGGTTTTGCATTAAGCATGTGTGTGTCAACACTGGAAACAGTCACTGCTGAATAAAAATTACTCAAATGTTTCAAGAGTTTTGCTCCTGCTCATAACAAGCATTCTATTTCAGCTTATTTTCTGTACATTCCTCTGCTCTTCCACCCAATAGAATCAAAAACATTAATGGAGTAATTCTAATCACGATGGAACAGCTAAGAGTGAAATGAATGCTATCCCTTTCTTGTTTTTCTGCGGTTGACTGTATAAAGGAAAAAGTATTTGTTCGTCACCAGTAAGACTCACATTAACACTGCAATAAAGTTACTGTGAAATTCCCCGAGTGGCCACAGTCCGGCATCTGTTTGGGTCAATGCACCTAACCAGCACATCTTTCAGACTGTGGGAGGAAACCCACGCAGACACGGGTGAAAACTTGCAGACTCTGCATAGACAGTGACCCAAGCTGGGAATCGAACCCAGGTCCCTGGTGCTGTGAGGCAGCAGTGCTAACCACTGTGCTACCGTGTTTAAGTGAAATAATGGAGGCCAGTCTCGGACCAGTACAGTAGAATTGCCCATAATCCTGCACCAATTGACACAAAATTGACCAAATCTGTCGAGTGGGAAAAGCAGAATGACAGCAAAAGAGAAAATGCTGGAAAATCTCAACAATCTGGCAGCATCGATAAGGAGAGAAAAGAGCTGATGTTTCAAGTCCAAATGATTCTTTGTCGAAGTGTCAAAGAGTCATCTGGACTCGAAACGTCAGCTCTTTTCTCTCCTTATAAATGCTGCCGGATTGATGAGATTTTCCAGCATTTTCTCTTTTGGTTTCAGATTCCAGCATCTGCAGTAATTTGCTTTTGAGCAGAATGACAGGCTCAGGGAATGGAACAACTTTCACTGATGTACCATAAGCGCTCTCCTGAGGCTGCATTTAGGATGTGTTCTCCGATTAACGTGAAAGTGGTTTGACTTTACACTCAGAGCAGTTAATGCTCACATTTTTAGCAGAAATGGAAAACGAAATGCTCGCGGTTTCAGGCTCCACACACACAGCGAGCAATTATCTGTATCCGAGTGAAATATGGATCCCAGAGGATCTTCAGGATGCAGTATCTATTCCCATTTATTATTGCCTGATGAGATTGAAGCTTTATGCTTTGCAGTTACCACATGTGGATATTGACCTGTGGTATTCACCCTGGGATAGGGGGGGAAGGTGGGGGAATCATGACATTAAATTTGATGATCAGCCATGATCAAAATGAATGGTGGAGCAGGCTCGAAGGAATGAATGGCCTACTCCTGCTTTTATTTTCTATGATTCCATGTTTCTCCCTTCCTGCTGCAGGTTTTCCATGCTAATTGAACTTGCAAGCTCACAAGTATTTGGTGTTTCATAGTTTTGTACAAGGACACCCTCCTGTGTTCTGTTTGTTTTTTGTACAGTGCATGTTCAGGAGTGCTGACTGTAATTCCCTCTTGGAGCCTGTCAGCAATATTGTCAGCAGAGTTTGGGGACATTAATAAATCTCCTGGATGGTATCTGAATGTCTTGTTTGTTCCTTTGGGGCAGCACAGAGGCACAATGTTTAGCACTGCTGCCTCACAGCGCCAAGGATCCGGATTCAATTCCCAGCTAAGGTCACTCTCTGTGTGGAGTTTGTACATTCTCCCCGTGTCTGCGTGGGTTTCGCCCAGGTGCTCCAATTTCCTTCCACAGTCCAAAGATGTGCGGGTTAGGTGGATTGGCCCCTAGTATTAGGGGGATTCGCAGGGTAAATAGGGCCTAGAGTTGGTTGGTGCAGGCTCAGTGGGCCGAATGGCCTCTTTCTGCGCTGTAGGGATTCTCTTGTGACAACATTCAAGTATTTCATATATGGCCTTCTTTAGGAAACTGGTGGAAATATGTGCAATGTAACTGTTAAAAGTTATCACATTCCATGGACGAAATTCATACGGAATCCATCATTTCTGTGTTAAGTAAATTAGTGAAAAACATTTTAAAGTTTATTTATTAGTGTCACAAGTAGCTTACATTAACACTGCAGTGAAGTTACTGTGGAAATCCTCAAGTTGCCACACTCCTGTTTGGGTACACTGAGGAAGAATTTAGCATGGCCAGTGCACCTAACCAGCACGTCTTTCAGACTGTGGGAAGAAACCAGAGCACCCAGAAGAAACCCATGCAGACACTGGGAGAATGTGCAGACTCTGCTCAGACAGCGACCCAAGCCGGGAATCAAACCCGGTTCCCTGGCGCTGTGAGGCAGCAGTGCTAACCACTCTGCCATCACAGCTACTTAAATGCTTATGCAGGGATTCAGTAGAGGTGTAATCAGAATTGGATGCCAAGAAAGATTAGGAGACATTAAGAAGGGTGTCCAAAAATGTGGCCAATGTGATGTCTTTTAAGGAAGTTCTTGAAGGAAGAGAGGGAGGCAAAGTGGTTTAGTGAAAGGTTTCAGAGTGTGGGGTCTAGGCAGTTAGACACGATCTTCAATAATGGGTTAAGACAGAAGAGGAAGCATAACAATCCCTATTACCCTTATTGCTGAATGTCTCATATTTAAATCCCTGAGCTTTGGTCTCCCCATTAGTGAGAAAATCTCCGCATCTTCAAATCCAACTCGGACTAAATCTTACAGACCTCAATCAGGTCATCCCACTTCTTTCTGAGCCTCTGGCACAATGAGTTTGACTTGGTTCCAAATGTATTATTGAGCCATTTGAGTTGGGGGTGGGTGGGGGGAGGTCACGGGATTATTTCTGAGTCCCCTCCTTCACTGAGCGTGTTAGGAGGAAATTACTCATGTTTCTAATCTGACCTCGGTTGTCATGGACTGCAGCCCATTTTGATATCCTGATCTTACAGTCACAGATGATCGGTTAAATCGTGTTGTGTGTCTGGTTATTGAAGCCGTGTACGTTCTAGCTGCCTCTTTGTAATCAGTTTATTGGAGGCCATTGAATTGTTCGGTGTCTCTGTTGGAGCCCACGTGGACTTGGCACATGTTCCTTAATCTGCTGTTTCCTGGCAGAACCTTAATGTCCCATTCATTGGCCAATTAGATCACAAGATAGGAAATTCATTGCCTTAGCGCGGAGCCGGTCATATGCTAATGATCAATCTAGAAATTAAACATCGGAATTCTTAAAGTTAAAGTTTATTTATTAGTCACAAGTAGGCTTACATTAACACTGCATTGAAGTTACTGAGAAACTCCTCTAGTTGCCACACTCGGCGCCTGTTCAGGTCAACGCACCGAATCAGCACATCTTTCAGACTGTGGGAGGAAACCGGAGCACCTGGAGGAAACCCATGCTGACACGGGGAGAACATGCAGATTATACATAGACGGTGACCCAAACCGGGAGTTGAACCTGGGTTCCTGGCACTGTGAGGCAACAGTGCTAACCACTGTGCCACCATGCCACCTTTTTACAATGTAGTAGATTTATGCCTTTTCTTGTCAGACATTTTTTGCACTCCAGTAATGCTAGGGAGTAGTGAACATGCTGTTTTTGGACCCTCATTGCCAGCCTCAAGTCCTTCCAGGTCAGGTTAATTGCAGAGGAAATCTCTCCATAATGACAGGCCTCAACCATAACCTAAAGGAGCTTTCCCAGTACCTGTTTTGCCTAGAAACTTATAAATTATAAAATTCTCACAGGGTTTGACAGGGTAGATTCAGAAAGAATGTTCCCGATAGTGGGGGGTGTCCAGAACTAGGGATATGGTTTGAGGATAAGTCCTTTTAGGACTGAAATGAGAAGAAATTTCTTCACCCAGAGAGTGGTGAATCTGTGGAATTCACTACCACAGAAAGTAGTTGAGGCCAAAACGTTGTCTGATTTCAAGAAGAAATTAGATATAGCTCTTGGGGATCAAGGGATAGGGGGAAATGGGGGATCAGGATATTGAATTCGATGATCAGCCATGATCAAAATGAATGGCAGAGCAGGCTCGTATGGCCAAGTGGCCTAATACTGCTTGTAGTTTCGATGTTGCTATGAGATATCTCCATTTCCTGTACCAGCCACACTTTGGCCCTCTGTATTCACTTGTCAAGTTAGTCCCACGCTAAGGGACAGTTTGTAGGGTGCGTCCATTCCATATTGAATCAGGAATGCTCCAACCTCGATCCGAGCGGTCTTCACCAACAATGCAAGATAGGCAAAATTTAACCTGCGGCATATCACACGCCATGACCACATCTCTTTCTCATTGAAATGACGGTAAAAGTAACTTGGGTATGACATAGGAGAGGTGATCGGTTCACTATCAATGCAAACTGGAGGAACAGCATCTCATCTTCCAGCTAGAAACATTACAGCCTTCCAGTCTCATCATCGAATTCAACAATTTCAGATGATTAGCTTGACCCCTTTGTTTTCATTTTACTTAATTTTTCTACCCCCGCCCCCCCCCGCTCTTTCCCCCTATTTTATCTCCCATTTCTTACCTTTTCTCCCCCTTTGCTTGCCCTTTCTCCCTTTTTTCTAAATTTTACCTCTCTCCCAACCACTCCCCCCTCCCTTCCCCCCCACATTTTCACCTGTCACGGTTTACCAGTTGCTTTGCCGTTTGGTCATTCACACCTTCTATTCTCTCTATGGGCTGCCATTAGCAGCCTTTCCCCATGTTTTTGTGGCTATGATTCATCTTTCATTCCCTCAGTTTGCAGTATAAATATCTCCCCCTTTCTACACCTTTTAGCTTTGACAAAGGGTCATCTGGACTCGAACCGTCAGCTCTTTTCTCTCCTTACAGATGCTGCCAGACCTGCTGAGATTTTCCAGCTTTTTCTCTTGGTATCAAGTCACTATCGTTGATTGATGACACTACTGAAAATCAATTTCATTGCTGGATATTTTCAGTCAGCATAAAGAGACAATCTTTATATTATTGATTTGAACTGGATTAAAACACTGGAGGCGAATTGTATGTTTTTCTTTTGTGATTGAGTGAAGTGTGTAGCCAGTCAGAATCACTGTGAAGTAGACCGGGAGCAACCATCTGAGGCCAGAATTGAACCCGGGTCCCCGGCGCTATGAGGCAGCAGTGCTAAACACTGTGCCACCCCAAACATGAACAAGCTAACAAGATCAGGCATTGCACCCCATCTTGGGCTTGATTCAACGCTTGATCTTAGCCACGAGGCCTTTGAAAGAAACTGTTCCCATTGGTGAAAGGATTGAGAAAGGATGATACAGGTTAAGGTAAGTGGCAAACACAAAGCAATGGGGACACGCAGTGAGTGGTTTGGATCTGGAATGCGCTGCCTGAGAGTGTAGTGGGTGCAGGTCAATCGAGACTTTCAAAATAGAACTGAATCGTTATCTGAAAATTAAAATAATCACAGGGCTATAAGGGAAAGGCAGGGGACTGGCACTGGGTACATTGACCCTTCACAGGGCCAGCATAGACATGATGAGTCAAATGGCCTCCTCCATGTTGTAACAGTAGGAAGCCTCACAACACCAGGTTAAAGTCCAACTGATTTATTTGGAATCACGAGCTTTTGGAGCACTGCTCCTTCATCAGGTGAGTGGAGAGGTAGGTTTCACAAACACGGCATATATAGACAAAGGCACAATTGCAAGATAATGGTTGGAATGCAAAATCATCTCCACATGTTATTACTGTTCTGTGATCTTCTGATTAATTTATTAAAACCCAGTATCTGTTCAGTTTCAGCTGGCAGTTACACTCCCCAGAGCCCTGATCTCTACACTGGAAGTTCAGCGTGCCAAAGCTATGGCTCTTTTGGTAAGACCAGCTATTGAATAATGTATTAATGTGAAATATTTTAGGGCATGACTTTGGAGGCTGTGCTCCCACTGCAGTATCTCACTTTAATGTCATTGTGATGAGGCGAGATGGGGGCTGAAGGTACATGCCCAATTTGAAATGCATTGTTTTCCAATTACCACAGTCGGTGATTTCTGTCCCTGATTTTCTAATCCATGCTCCAAGTTTGAGAATAGATCTTTGGAGGCTGCTGTATGGGAGTCAGAAGGCATGCATCTTTCTGTATCTCTATCTGGCGATGTTAATAGGCTGAGACTCTAGCACCCGTGTAAGCATGTTTTGTGCCAACTGATTCTGAAGAGAAATTTACGTCTGTGGGGAATATTGCTTAAATTGGAACTATAGAGACAACTAGCTGTTAAGAATTATACTTTGTCATGTGGGTCAATCAGAGCACATCCGGAGTGAATGGTGGTTCTAATGCCAAAATCAAACAAAAATTGAATCTAAGTTAACTCATAATATATGTTGGAATTTCTGATCTGATCCCTAACGCTTGCACTGTGTGATTCATTGGCAAGGCCACCAATTCTTGCCCTTCCTAGATGCCCCAAGAAGTTAGTGATTGCCTCTGTCCTTGAGACATATTCCCAGCAGTGGGGTTGCTACAGCTCTGGCTTTTAAGGCCCATTCAGACTAAGTGTGGAACTGGAGGCCAGACAGGATAATGAAGTCACATTTCCTTGCCTGAAGGTCATTAGTGAACCAGTCAGCTGCTTACCACCTCTTCACTCCCAAACTGAATTAAATCTCTCCAAATGACGTGACGTGATTTGGAATCAATTTCTCCAGATTATTAGTCCAGGCCTCTGGATTGCTATGACTCTATAACATCTGCAGAATAGATTTATAAAATCTGAGTCTCATCCTAAATGCTGCCAATTTCTAATGAGCAACTTCGAATATTCTGCCGAAATCATGTGGTGCAGTATTATTTTGAGGAGATTTGAGTGGATTGTTTTTGTCTACTACCACTGCCCTTGTCACCAGAAGATGCAACAATCTATTTGAATTTTTCTCTGTCATACAGAAGGTAAGAATAGATAGATAGGACTTTCTCCCTAACGGCACTGTGGGTATACCCACACCACATGGGCAGAGGTTCAAGACAGTAACTCACTACTGTTTCATCGGAAGGAAGTCTTCAAATGCAGACAATAAAAATATAACAAAACTTACTCCAACTTATAAATCAAAGGAAGGGTTGAATAAAGAAACTTCATTACTCCAAACTTGGGACCTCGTCCTGGGCCAATCCAAGTTCCCCATAGTTCCCAACAGATTCTTATTTATAGTGAGTCAGCTGACCATCACATCGTTCTGTAATTGGTTCCATGGCTTACTGGGTCAGCTGACTCTTACAGCTTTTTACCATTGGTCACATTACATCCAATACAAAGTTGTCACCAGTTACATTCTAACAACTACCACCTTCTCAAGGCCAATTCGGGCTGGACATTAAAAACACTGACCTAACCACTGACAGCCACATCCCTGGTAGAATAAAAAATATATACTAATGCTTCTATCCTGGTATCTTCTCACTGGGACTCGGGACAAGAGTAAAGGGATATTTACTAAGGGTAATCACATGAGGAGCAATGAACAGACAAATATTTTGATGGGATTAGCAGAAGAAGGTGGAGAAGGGCTCATGTCAGTCAGCATGGTTCTGCTGGGCCGAATGGCCTGCTTCAGTGTTGTCAATATAATTCTAACTGATTTTATCTTCATTGATTATTGCAGAGAATGGCTCCATTCTTGGATCTGAGGCAATCACGGACAGCATGGAGTCGGATTCTACCTATGGTTACATGGGTAAGCTGTCAACTCAGATTGTTCATCGTAACGTCTCCGTACACGACCCAGTTCAGCTGATACAGAGTTTGGCTCAGATCGTTTCACTGAGCATTCTAAATCAGTTCAATCATCATCCATTTTGGTTGCCAACTCTCCAAGCACTCTTCAAGGATAGAAGATGAATTAATATTTTGAGCACTAAGGGGATCCAGGAAAATAGGAAATGTGGAGTTGATGCCAAAGATCAGCAATGATTTTTATTGAATAGTGGAATGGGTGTGAGGGGCTGATTCCCGTTTCTCTCAAGTTCTTGCAAGCAAAACTTCGATTTGATTTGATTTGATTTATTATTGTCACATGTATTAATATTACAGTGATAAGTATTGTTTCTTTTGCACTATACAGACAAAACATACCGTTCATAGAGAAGGAAACGAGAGAGTGCAGAATGTAGCATTACAGTCATAGCTAGGGTGTAGAGAAAGATCAACTGAATGCAAGATAGGTCCATTCAAAAGTCTGATGGCAGTGGGGAAGAAGGAAAATCACGGCTTTATGTATTTTTCCCTATTCTTCGAACACTTTGGATAATTATTTCTGGGTATGTTCATAAGTTCATAAGATATAGGAGCAGAATAGGCCATTCAGCCCATCGAGTCCACTCCACCATTCGGTTATAGTTGATATGCTCCTCATCCCCATTTTCCTGCCTTCCCCCCATAACCTTTCAACCCATTACCAATTAAAAACCTCTCTAACTCCTCCTTAAATTTACTCACTGTCCCAGCATCCACCGCACTTTGGAGTTGCAAATTCCACAGATTCACAACCCTTTGGGAGAAGTAGTTTCTCCTCAACTCTGTTTTAAATTTGCTGCCCCTTATCCCAAACCATGACCTCTCATCCTAGAATGTCCCACAAGAGGAAGCATCTGCTCCACGTCTACTTTATCCATACCTTTTATCATCTTGGATATCTCAATTTGATCTCCCCTCTTCTAAATTCCAGAGAGTATCGGCCTAAACTAGTGAATCTCTCTTCTAGGTACTGCCATTAATGTCTTAATGCATTTACTTTCTATTTATTTTGAAGCCATTTTGACTTTTACAGGATTGTGTTTTGACTCATAAACTCTCTCTCTGCACCCCCTCAAAGTTGCCAACCTAAATAACGCAGCAGAGATTTAGTGAAGGTGATGGTTAATAACAAAATTCTGCTTCACCTGATCTCGGCAGGGCCTGAACAGAGAAATCTGAAGTTATGGATCTACTGAAATTTGACGTTGATCTCCCCTCATTCTTCTGAATTCCAGAGAGTATAGGCCTAAACTGTTCAATCTGTCTTCGTCCGACAAATGGAAATGGGGGAAATGAGTAGATTGTCTGGGCAGGTTTAAATATTCCAAAAATACATCCAGTCAGGGTCAGCAGGCTGGGATGACTACTTGTTGATAGGTCAGGTCATTGTAGAGTTGATCAATAAAAGGCCCCATCACATCATCTGCAGAGTGGACCCAGGCTTGATCCAACGCTGTTATAATTTATTTATCATTATTTTGAAGGATGTGTTTTTATCACAAGGTTCTTCACAATTTGAATCGAAAACAGTCAGTGGAAGCTGTTTTGTCTGTACCCATGACTGTTGGATCACACTAGGGAGAAGTTCCTTTTCTCACTGTAGTAATGGTTCCAATGTAATGCAGACAAGCACTCACCTCCCCTGTGTAGTTTTACAGAGCAGCTAAATCCAGCAAGAAACTACAAAGGGTCATGAACGAAGCCCAGTCCATCGCACAAACCAGCTTCCCATCCATTGACTCTACCTACACTTCCCGCTGTCTCTGAAAAGTAGCCAGCGTAGTGAAGAACCCCATTTACCCAGCTCATACACTCTCCCATCTTCTCCCACCTTCCCACTGGAAGTCTGAGGTCAGTTACCAACTGACTCAAGAACAGCTTCTTCCCTGCTGCCATCAGACTTTTGAATGGACCGACCTTATGTTAAACAGATCTTTCTCTACACCCCAGCTATGGCTGTAACACCGCATTCTGCGCCCTCTCCTTCCCTTCTCAATGAATGGTATGCTTTGTCTGTATAGCGTGCAAGAAACAATACTTCTCACTGTATGTTAACACATGTGACAATAATAAATCAAATCAAATGTGGAGACTGACCTAGAGCAGGAGAGGGGGGAGGAAGGGGAGGGGGGATATATCTCATGAGATTTCAAAATACGAATCAAGGAACAAGACAGAGAGGAAGAGGAGGTAAGAAATGGGTCTGAAAGCCACACTTAGGCGATTGGACTAATGTAGTCGGAGTTAGTGGCATTTATAGAAAGATGATGCTAAAACCACCTGAGTCACAGGTAAGGTTATTAATTTATCAGCTTGCAAGGATGTGTCAAAAACATTTCAGTAACCAAAATCTTTCCCCTCACCCAACCCCTCACCAAGTCACTCTCTTTATAACCCACTGTTTAACATTCCATCCAATTACTTTTCACTCAATAGGGCAAGACCAGTTCAAAGGACAGAACTTCCGTATTCGTCTGCGAGGTTTCGATATTGGTAGTGTCTTTTAAAAAGAGAATAAAAAATTTTAACCGCGAACAGAATCACAAGAGAATCACTGCACGCTGAAGATCTGATCGACACGTCCCAAATGTTTTTAATCGTTACTGGCCATTGTCATGTTGTGAAACATAGACTCAGCAGTTTCACGTGGGGAATCAGCTGTTGCGTTTGGGAGTTATCTATTCACTTTAAAGTTATACCAGACTGGGGTGTTAGTTAAAAATACACTTTGTCTCCAGCTGGAGATAAAGATTACAATAGTGTTGAGTTAGCTGGGCTTTTAATCCCAGGACTAGGCCAGGGCTTGATTGTTAGCCCATCTACTTCTCCGGAAAGTGTGCTTGTGCGTTAACACCATGTAAGGGCTAAAGTTCTCTTGAAGAGGAATTGCTGGGTGATGTTCAGTGTCTGCTTGTGGATGTTGGTAAGTGTCCACTACCTGTTCGTGGGACCCTATCCAGTGAACACCAGGAGAGGAATTTATGTGAGGGAGATGGGGGCAGGAAGAGGTAGTGATGGGAGGGGAAGAAGCTAAAGTAAGCATCATATGAACGTGTGTGTATGTGTGTGTGTGTGTGTGTGTGTATAGCACGGTGGCACAGTGGTTAGTACTGCTGCCTCACAGCGACAGGGACCCAGGTGCAATTCTGACCTCGGGTCACTGTCTGTGTGGAGTTCGCACATTCTCCCCGTGTCTGCGTGGGTTTCCTCCAGGTGCTCTGGTTTCCTCCCACAGTACAAAGATGTGCAGGTTGGGTGGATTGGCCATGCTAAATTGAACCTAGTATCAGGGGGATTAACAGGGTAATGTGTGGGGTTATGGGAATCGGGCCTGGGTGGGATTGTGGTCGGTACAAATTTGATTCGCCAAATGAGCTCCTTCAGTACTGTAGGATTTTATGAATGGGAGCATGAGGAACCAGCTGGTGTGGGGTTGTGCTGATGTATGTAAAGTTGAAGCTGCTAAGTCTATGTACCAAATACTGATAGTTGTGATTTCAAAGTGTCATATCATGAAAAGACACCAGAATGTAAATCCAGCAGACGCTCTGTGTAATGTTCTCATTAGGAGTGGGCTAAATTGATAAGGGTTCATTTCTAGAGAACATGCATTTACAGGTTATGTTGAAAACTTCAAGGTGTATGAAGAGATTTCACAAAATCGTTGGCTGTAGTGAAGGAGTCAAATCCCAGGGCACAAGGTTGCCTCACAGCGCCAGGGACCCAGGTTCGATTCCCAACTTGTGTCACTGTTTCTGTGGAGACAGTGTCTGCGTGGGTTTCCTCTCAGTGCTCCGGTTTCCTCCTGCACTTCAAAGGTTAGGTGGATTGACCATGCTAAATGCACAAAGCTATGGATATAATGCGGGATGGATGGGCCTGGGTACGATGCTCTTTTGGAGAATCAGTGCAGACTCAATGGGCTGAATAGCCTCCCTCTGCACTGGAGGGATTCTATGGTGCAATGGTAAAAGAAGTCAGTGGGAATACTAGGCATGGTTGTCACAATGCAGAGTGTATGAAGGACCACGAGGTAGGCCTTCAAGACTTAACAATGGGAGCTCTTTATTGAAGGAGTGTACTGTTCCACAGTCCATCCTGAACTGACTCCCTGAGCTCCACCCCCAGGGTCACATGACCCACACTCTTAAAGGTGCAGCACACACCCCAATCTACATGTATCACATTTTCCCCATTGGGTATTCATGGGAAAGAACATTATTGTGGATGTTTAGAGCAGATTTTACCTGAGGGTTGGGTTCTGGAGAGGGAAGCAGTTGAGAAAGATGATGAAATGAGAAGAACACGTGTAGGATTATCCACCCAAAGAGGACACACCTTCATTTTGTTAGCCAAGACAACTCGTATCATTTTAATGACATTTTCCCCCCCCCTCCCGATTAGTTCAAACTCAAGTATGCATTAACTCTCTTCTGATCTAAACAGCTGCTTGGAAGCTGGGGCTTTAGGACAATGGGGTGAATTTTCCCACCAAGGGAATCGTAGCGGGTGGGGGGCAGCAGACTATGCAAAGGTCTGTTAACCTCGGGCAGGATTTTCTGGCTTTGGGGCGAGAGTGGCTGGAAAGTCCCACCCAGTGTGTCTACATTCTGACAACCCTTATGAAGAACTTGGGTAGTTGGATCTGATTTATCCAAAAGACTTGTTGGAATAAATGGGTTCATCTTATTTTCAAAAACCTGTATTTCAAAGATTGTATATTAGTGGTTACAGTCTACCTGAGAATATTACAGTGAGGGTCTGCTGTTTTATCAAGGATCTCCTCAACTGGATTCTTAAATTTACCTCAAATCAAGTGTTGATGCCATTTCATGCATGCCTTATATCTGTCATGATCTAATTCACAGACATTGGAGAATGTTATGTAGCTTTCTCAACACTGATCTGGAGATAGTAATCAAGTGACTGAATTGGGCTAATCTCAGCCCTGAGATAACCATGAGGCGCACGTGTTACAGACCAAGCTTGCAGTTCATGCGTTTGATCGTAACACAGAATTAAAATGTGATCTTATTGTCAACTGTTAGCCAAGAGAAAATATTAAAGTGCGTCGATTCATGGCATTTCTGAATCAGCAATTCAGCGATCGATTTGAGTGAGAAGCTCGGTGGAGTTTAGGTGGCATCTTATTAGCAGATATCAAACCAAGTTCATTTTGTTAACCCATTTAATTAACAACTGCATAAAAATAGAATGTAAAGAAATGGCTCATTGACCAGTGCTGATTTAGAGCAAGTTAATCCCGGAACAGCATTGGATTTTAGCTGTTATAAAAATGAAAAATTAAGAAAAACACATGAATATTCATGCATTACATGCTTACAGCATTGAGCTCATGAATGTTAATGATTTATACAGACTCAACATATTCCTAAATATTGGGGGAGGCAACAGCCTCGTGGTATTAACGCTAGATTATTAATCCAGAAACTCAGGTGATACTCTGGGGCCCCGGGTTCGAATCCTGCCACGGCAGATGGTGGATTTAATCTGGAATTAAGAATCTACTGATGACCATAAAATCATTTCCAATTGTCAGAAAAATGCACAAATGTCCTTTAAAGAAGGAAATCTGCCACTCTTAACCTGGTCCGGCCTAAACGTGACTCCAGAGCCACAGCAATGTGGTTGACTCTTGATTGCCTCTGGACAAGGGCAACTAGGGATGGGCAATAAATGCTGGCCAACCAGCGACGCCCTTGTCCCATGAAGGATTGAAAAAAATTAATACAGTTGGTGTGTGATTCCATCAGGCACGTGGGGCATCTTTTCAAATCAGGAAAGTCCCATTTAAATCTGAGGTGTGCTCACTGATGTGTGGCAGATAGGGAGTTGCCATTGACCTCAGTTCCCTAGAGGAGGGTAGAGACAGGGCCTTAATCGGCTAGAATTCCAGACCTGATGCTCAAGGAGTTCACATTGGGTGAGGACAAAATCTGCTTTGTGATGCCTTCCAGAGACGAACAGCCTGCCAATGCTCACTGATCGATTATCGGACATGAAGAAATACTTGTTGGCAGTGAGATTTTGGAGATTTGCTAGCATCCCTGGAACATTAGCCTTGACGAGAGGCTGTACTTTTGAAGGGTACTGCCTAACTACACCCTGTGGCTCTGGGCAGTGTTTTTTTTTTGGAGATATTTGTTCTGGTTTCTCCTGTAAGCAGAGTATTTTGTGGCCAAGGCTTGTTGCACACTAACCTTTTGTTAACCTTCCCTACCCCTCCACAGAACGACCGTTAGAAAATGTGATCCGACCTCGTCTTGACTCTCTCAGTTCCATTGAGGAGGATGAATACGACACTCTGGCTGACATTGATTCCGATAAAAATGTAATCAGAACCAAGGTTTGTGTCTTCAAATTCACTCAACTAATTTTCCGAGGTCCCGGATTCGAATCCCACCACAGATGGTGGAATTTGAATTCAATTAAAAAACAAATCTGGAATTGAGAATCTACCGATGACCTTGAAACCATTATTGATTGTCGGAAAAACCCATCCCGTTCACTAATGTCCCTGAGTGAAGGAAATCTGCTGTCCTTATCTGGTCTGGCCTACATGTGAATCAAGAGCCACAGCAACGTGGTTGACTCTCAACTGCCCTGGGGCAACTAGGGATGGGCAATAAATGCTGGCCAGCCAGCGATGTCCATGTCCCACGAATGAATTAAAAAAAACACAGCTTTTTTTTAATTAAGGTACATTCTTGGGAAGTTCTTGGCCATCAGTGGAAAGCCTGGTGTACAATCCCCATCCTGCAAACAGACGTGAATTATCTAGCTATTTCAAAAGACAAATGTTATCTCGTTGGCCTTTGGCTGGTGACAGGTTTCCTGTTCTAAAGACGAGTGAGCCAGCTAGACTTTTAATTAAGCTTTTTAAGTCCGACGATGTGGGCGTTAGGTGGATTGGCCATGCTTAATTTCCCCCTAGTGTCAGGGGGGTCTAGCTAGGGTAAATACATGGGCTTATGAGGATAGGGCCTGGGTGGGATTCAGACTCTGTGGGCCAAATGGTCTCCTTCTGCACTGTAGGATTCTATGATTAATGATACTCCGACACTTATTATTGGCACCAGTTTATTGAAATTTGTTGTTACCATCTCAGGCTGCCACAGTGAGCATTTAAACTAAATCCTACATTGGATTAGAACAAAGAATGAAGAAAATTACAGCACAGGAACAGGCCTTTCAGCCCTCCAAGCCCGCACCGACCATGCTGCCCAACATTACTAAAACCTTCTGCCCTTCCGAGGATCATATCCCTCTATTCCCATCCTATTCATATATTCGTCAAGATGCCCCTTAAAAGTCACTACTGTGTCCGCTTCCAGTATCTGCCCCAGCAACGACTATTAACCCATGTCTCGCATTTCCAACTTCTGGATAATTGGGATTAGAATAGATAGGTGCTGGACAACTGGCACTTGGGCCGAAGGGCCTCTTTCTTTGTTGTAAAGCTTAACAGGTGGGACTTTCCGGCTGCAGTCGCCCCAAAACTGGAAGCACCCCCGAGATCAACAGACCTTTACGTGGTCCACACTCATCACCACCACCACCACCACCACCACAGTCTCCCCCCTCCCAATGATTCCTGTAGCAGGCAGGACAGGAAACTTCCCTCCGTGACTCTATGATTGTGACTAACTTCTTGTAAACCAGGAGGTGGGATGAGGAATCTGCTTCTAATTCTCTGAAAGTTGTCTCATGGCATTTGATTTATATTTTTCAGACTGTGAGGTGACTACATGTCACTCGCCGCTCCCTGGACAACAGCCACAGACACGGAAAGAGCGGCGAACCCTTTCTAAACACCTCTTTCTTTCTGTCCCTGCAGAAGTTTCTCTACGTCTCTGACCTTGCCCGGAAAGACAAGCGAGTTCTCAGCAAAAAATACAAAATCTATTTCTGGTTAGTCGAGTTTCTAACGTAGGGGATTGTTAGAATTTGTTTAGGGTTGTTCATTTTCATTCAGTTTTCACCACCATCCATCCCCACTTCCCCACAGCTCTTCAAGGCTCTGATTCCAGCTGGGAAGCTGGATCACTCGGGACGATTCTCCCAGATCAGAGCAGAGAGCCGGGAGACTCCAGCAGAGGCCGTTTTGCGAACTCCCCACTGGGAGCCATGGCCACTGCAAGTCTCCAGCCACCGGATTTCTGGTGCTGTCAGCTCCATGCCAGATATTGGGGAGGAGCTATAAGCAGATTCAGATGTAAAATTTTTTTATAAAGTTTAAAGTTTATTTATTTGTCAGAAGTAGCTTTACATTAACATTGCAATGAAGTTATTGTGAAAATCTCTTAGTCACCACACTCCTGCACCTGTTTGGGTACACTGAGGGAGAATTTAGCATGCCAGCGCATCTAACCAGCACGTCTTTCACACTATGAAAGGAAACCCATGCAGACATGGGGAGAATGTGCAAACTCCGCACAGACAGTGACCCAATCATACCCGGGTCCCTGGCCTGTGAAGCAGCAGTGCTAACTACTGTGCCACCGTGCCATCCATTTAAAAGATAATTGGGTAAATACTTAAAGGAAAATGTTTGCAGGGCTATGAGGGGGGAAGAAAGGGGGTGAATTAACCAGATAATTCTAGCACAGATACAATGGGCCGAATAGCCTCCTCCTCTGCTGTTTCTGTGTGACATTCTACTGAGGTTTATTTCACAAAGTATCTCCGGGATGTTGCATTCCTGAGTATATTTTAGGAATGGTTGGGGAAGTCTGAGAACAAACGTCTCCTGTTTGTGTAACTTCTGTTGAATTTCTGAAGGTTAAAGAATATTTTGGCTATTTAAGAATGATACAATTTTCTTCATTTATCAGGAATATTGCCACAATCGCTGTTTTCTACGCACTGCCAGTGATTCAGCTGGTCATCACATATCAGACGGTAAGAAGTTGAATTCCACACTTACTGAAACATTTATGTTTGTGGGGATAAGATTCTTGGGTTTGAATAAACTGAAAAAATATATATAATTACGTGTACCTCAAATGTATCATAATCAATGTTACCTGATTATTTGCAGTTTAATTTGTTTCACAAACGTTCTTGTGTAATAAAATCCGTTATTATTCTCTGAAAACATGCACATTTTCAACAGCGGTTAGATGTTGCACTTGAGTCTGAGCGATGCTCAGTGGTTTGTGTGCCAGGCCAGTTTTGGGTATCAGTCCACTACCTTTTCCTTTATGCGGACCACTGGATCATCATCAAAAGTTTTTTGTTTTGCTGATTTCCACACCTGCCTTTCCCAGTGATGTGAATTAAACAACCGTGAACTGAGTGTTGCGACGGCTGCTCCTCCCCCTTGCTCCAGACTCAACACAGAAGCAGGAAAGAAGAAACTGTGATTTGATTTATTATTGTCACGTGTATTACTATACCGTGAAAAGTATTGTTTCTTGTGCGCTATGCAGACAAAGCATACCATTCATAGAAAGGAAAGGAGAGAGTGCAGAATGTAGTGTTACAGTCATAGCTGAGGTGTAGTGCAAGGTAGGTCCATTCAAAAGTCTGATGGCAGCAGGGACAAAGTTGTTCTCGAGTCAGTTGGTACGTGACCTCAGACTTTTGTACCTTATGGGACAAGTTGGAAGAGAGAATGTGTGAGGTGTTTAGTTATGCTGGCTGCTTTGCCGAGGGAGCGGGAAGTGTAGGCAGAGTCAATGGATAGGAGGCTGGTTTGCTTCATGGATTGGGCTACATTCACGACCTTCTGTAATTTCTTGCAGTCTTGAGCAGAGCAGGCGCCATACCAAGCTGTGATACAACCACAAAGAACACTTTTTCTATGGTGCATCTGTAGAAGTTGCTGACAGTCATAGCTGTGGAATGAGAATGGTTCATCAAAGTCTCAGTCCATAGAGGCAATGAATAGCCCAGAGAATTTTAGACTTGGGCGGGATTCTCCGATCTCGTTCACTGCCAGCGAGAACAGAGAATTTGACACTAGCCAAAACTCAATTCACTGCACCAGCAGTGGAGAATCCCAGCCGCGGGCGAGGTCGGAGGTTCCTGGTGATGTCTGCACCAGCACAGGCTGAAATGATAACTTGGGGAAATTTCCCGACAATCGTGTTACTGCCAATTAGTGTGTCTGTGTCAGGAATTGTTTATTATGTCAAAGGGGTAAAGCTGCATCACACTGACCTCCAACATTACTTTCACACTTTTACACTACTGTACTATTAATTCAGTAAGGACTCAGAAAAACTTCACACTTACATCTCCAGACTCAATGTCTTCATCACTAATCTGACCAATTGCAACTCAAAGTTCCGTCACATTTTGTTTCCCCTGTCTTGTATCCCACTTTTCTAACCATATCTATGCCAGCTCTAGACCCCTGTGTCTCTTCCCTTCCCCTCTGTCCATCCAGAGTGACTGACCCTCCAGCCAACTCTCCAGAACGCCCTCCCTCAACCGCTTCATCTCATTAATTCTCCCTTTGCCTTTGGAAATCTCCTGGAAACCCACCTCACCTGGCTGTTTGGTCAGTACCCCCCCGACTCCGTATCCAGACCGTGAGATGGAACAGGCTTTTTTTATTACATTAAGGGCGCTATGTAAATATAACTGTGGACAGAAAGTTGAGTCGGGCAGCGTTCCGCCAACAAATGCCAAGTTGTCACCTAAACAATTTTGGGAAAGAGCCGAATGGATAAATGATCTCTGCTGATCAAAGCCTGTGGAAAGATTGGGAGGCCAAAGAGACTCAAGTGTACTCGCACACAAAATATCAAAAACCCATTGTCAGCAGGAAATTATTGACAGATTTATTCATCATCTCATCCAACAGGTTTTCAATATCACAGGAAATCAAGACATTTGTTACTACAATTTCATGTGTGCTCATCCACTGGGGGTACTCAGGTTAGTGACCGCACCGCTGCTGCTTCTTAAAAAATTCATCCATGGGACATGGGCGTCACTGGCTGGCCAACATTTATTGTCCATCCCTAGTTGCCTGAGGGCAGTTGAAGTCAATCACATTGCTGTGGCTCTGGAATCACATGTAGGCCAGACCAGGTAAGGAGGGCAGATTTCCTTCCCCAAAGGACATTAGTGAACCAGATGGGTTTTTCCGACAATGGTTTCGTGGTCATCAGTAGATTTTTAATTCCAGATATTTTTTATTGAGTTCAAATTCTACCATCTGCTGTGTCAGAACCAAGTCCCCAGAATATTAGTTTCCGAATGAACCTAACTCACACCCAAAGAGTAGTGAGTCTGTGGAAGTCGTTACCACAGGACGTAGTTGATGTCAAAACATTGAATCATTGAATGTGTTCAAGAGACGGCTGAATATAGCACATAGGGCGAATGGGATCGAAGGTTATGGGAAGAAAGTAGGATTGGGCTATTGAGTTGGACGATCAGCCATGATTGTAATGAATGGCAGAGCAGACTCGAAGGGCCAAATGGCCTCCTCCAGCTCCTATCTTCTATGTTTCCAGGTAATAGTCTCAGGATAATACCACTGGGACATTGCCTCCCCCATTATTTATTGCTTTCCTGTGCTTGCCTATTTGGAGTTAATTGTGTGTTTTCCTTTGACAGTGCATTTAACAATATCCTGAGTAACCTTGGATACCTGATGCTGGGCTTGCTTTTCCTGCTCATTGTCCTGCAGCGAGAAATTCTGCACAAACGTGCCCTGATGCGGAATGACATCTGTGCACTGGTACACACCACCTTCCTGTTTGCTTTACCGCTCGGGTTTGTATTAATGATATTGCAAATGGCTAATTGTGTTTGGAACAAGCTGGGGTGGACAATGCAGGTGACTGCATATGCATTAAATTACCTTTATTAACAACAACCTGTATTTATATAGCACCTTTAATGAAATAAAACTTAAGCAGGAGGCTTCATATGGGGCATTCTAAAATAAAGTATGACACTGAGATGCACATTAGATTGGATGATCTCAACATTGTCAAAGAAATAGTCTAAAGATGTGTAGATTAGGTGAATTGGCCATGCCAAATTGCCCTTTGGTGTCCCAAGATGTGCAGGTTAGGTGAACTGGCCATGCCAATTTGCCCCTTCGTGTCCCAAGATGTGTAAGTTAGGGAGCTTATCTGGGTAAATATGCGGGGTTGAGATAGGACGTGGGTAAGATGTTTTGTCGGAGAGCCAGTGCAGACTCAATGGGCTGAATGGCTTCCTTCTGCACTGTAAGGATTCTGTGATAGTTTATAGGCACTATCTTAATGGAAGAGTGTGAGCTAGAGAGGTGGAGGTGTAGAATTGGAATTCCAGAACTTGGGAACTACACAACTGAAGGTGCAACCTCCAATGCTGGGGTGATTAAAATCGAGGTTGATGAAGAGACAAGAGTTAGAGGAATATAAGGATCTTGGAGGATTGTGGGAATGGAGGAAATTGCAGAGATAGGGAGGGTGAGACCACGGAGGCATTGAAAACAAGGATGAGAATTTTAACCATCGAGGTATAGCTAGACTGTGATTCTGTGAAGGTCATTGAGGGGGGTGGGGTTGATAGGGCACTAGGACTTGCTGTAAGATGACAGATGGGAAGCAGTGTTTACAGGGGGTTGAGTATGGGAGTGCATTGGAATAATCCAGTCCAGTAATAATGAAGGCATGAATGAATGGTGGCACAGTGGTGGACGGCACGGTGGCACAGTGGTTAGCACTGCTGCTTCACAGTGCCAGGGACCCAGGTTCCATTCTCGGCTTGGGTCACTGTCTGTGTGGAGTTTGCCATGTCTGCAAGGGTTTCCTCTCACACTCCAAAGATATGCTGGTTAAGTGGATTGGCCATGCTACGTTGCCCCTTAATGTCAGGGGGACTAGCTAGGGTAAATGCATGGGGTTATGGGGATAGGATCTGGGTGGGATTGTGGTCAGTGTCGACTTGATGGTCAAATTGTCTCCCTCTGCACTGTAGGGATTCTATGTTTCTATGAATGAATACTTTGCGATACTATCAAGTGAATGTATTTGTGTTAAATTATTTTGGCTGTCATTTTAAAATGGATAGGTTAGCATTTGTTTTTAAACTAAGAGATGCAGGAAATTCATGACAATGTTTCGATTTAATACAATGGATAGATTTGCCATTTATCTGGCACGTTACATACCTCAGAATGTCTCAAAGTCTTTTCCAGCCAGTCAGTCACTGTCAGATTGTTACTGGTGTAAACACAGAGGAACATAGCAACCAATAGGCTCATAGTATGACCACCCAATAATAGAAGTTCATTTTTACACAGATTCTTTAATAAACCATCACAAGATCTTTCACAGGAGCATTATAAAAGAGCATTTGACACTGAGGAAATACTGTAACAGATGACCAAAGAGCTTTAAGCAGCATTTTCAGGGAAGGAGAAGAGATATCAATGTGGGGTGGATTTAGGGGAGAATTCTAGATCCTTGACAGCTAAAGGCATGGCCAACAATTGTTTGCATTTAAAGTTTATTTATTATTGTCACAAGTAAGGCTTACATTAACACTGCAATGAAGTTACTGTGAAAATCCCCTAGTCGCCAGTCCGTGTACACTGAGGGAGAATTTAGCATGGCCAATTCACCTAACCAGCACATCTTTCAGATTACGGGAGGAAACTGGAGCACCAGGAAGAAACTCACACGGACACGTGGGACAGTGGCTCCTGCTGCTGCCTCACAGCGCCAGGGACACATGTTCAATTCCAACCTCGGGTCACTGTCTGTGTGGAGTTTGCACATTCTCCCCGTGTCTGCGTGGGTTTCTCTGGGTGCTGTGGTTTTTCCCCAGTGAGCCAAAGATGTGCAGATTAGGTGGATTGGCCATGCTATATTTGCTCCTTAGTGTCCCAATAATGTGTAGCTTAGGGAGATTAGCCAGGGTAAATGTAGGGAGTTATGGGGATAGGGCCTGGGTGGGATGATCTGTCAGAGAGTCAGTGCAGACTCGCTGCATTGAGTATTTTTTTATATGGGACATGGGCGCACCAGCTGGCTGGCGTTTATTGCCCATCCCTAATTACCCTTGTCCCGAGAGCAGTTGAGAATCAACCACATTGCTCTGGCTCTGGAGTCACATGTAGGCCAGACTGGATAAGGATGGCAGATTTCCTTCCCTGAAGGACATTAGTGAATGGCCTCTCCTGCACTGTAGGGATTCTATGATTTTATGAAGTGTAAATATAAAAGAAGAAGAATCCAGTGGCAGACCTAATATAACTGGGAACAATATTGTAATTGTCCTTCTCTCTGTCTCTGCAGGAGTGTGGAATCCCTAAGCACTTTGGTTTGTTTTATGCGATGGGGACTGCTCTCATGATGGAAGGACTGCTGAGTGCCTGTTACCATGTGTGCCCGAACTACACTAACTTCCAGTTTGGTGAGTTTGCGCTTATTTGTAACATCGTTAAGGATTCCCATGTCATCTCTGGTTCAGGAGCAAGAGCTGGGATCGGGCTCTGTGTGCAGGCTGTTCTGTTGGTGGTGAGAGTCCATTACAAATGACCATAACTGACCGCGTCCCACCATGCAACTCTGAAACAAGCAGAGAAGCGTGTTTTAAAAACCAGAGTGAATAGGTGGTAATCTTTCAGTGGCAACATGTATTGGAGGCGCCAGGCAGTGTGTCACTGTGAGTGGGAAGGGAAAGATGACAGTTCTTCAGAATGAGGAAAGGAGAATGGGAAGATGAATCACTTTGGACTGCTCTGTCACTTACTGAGCTGTTACAGAGCAACCCTGCATAAGACCCAGAAAGATAACTCTACCCAGAGATTGAATGGACCAAAAAAAGAGAAGATAAGGGACTAGATATTAAAACACAGTATGTAATGCCCCCTGATGATCTCTTCTTAACAGCAGATATCTCCCTGGCTCCACATATCCTTACAAAGCAATGGCTGGGGAAAGGCTTTGAAAAAGAGCAGCACGGTGGTACAGTGGTTAACACTGCTGTCTTACAGCGCCAGGGTCCCGGGTTCAAATCCTGGCTTGGGTAACAAGAGTTTATGCATTCTCCCCATGTCTGCGTGGGTTTCCTCTGAGTGCTCCGGTTTCCTCCCACAGTCCAAAGATATGCGGGTTAGGTGGATTGGCCATGCTAAATTGCCCCTTAGTGAGGTAAATATGTGAGATTGTAAGATAGGACCTGGGTGGGATTGTTGTCGGTGCAAATTTGATGGGCTGAATGGCCTCCTTCTGCGCCATAGGGATTTTATAACGGGAATTATCCGGTCGTTTAGACCGGCAGGATCAGAGAATCCCACCGGCAGCGCACCCCCACCTGTGGGTTTCCTGCAGGAGCTGGGTAACATGAATGGGAATTCCCATGGGAGACAGAGGGCTGGGGAATCTCACCCTGTATCTTTCAAATAAAGAAAGATTTTCATTTATAAAGCGCCAACATGACCACCAGACATTGCAAAGCACTTTATTGCCAACGAAATAAGAACAGAAAATGCTGGAAAATCTCAGCAGGTCTGACAATATCTGTGGAGACAGAGTAGAGCCAACGTTTCAAGTCCAGATGACCCTTTGTCAAACCTCTCCATTCTTTTCTCACAGTTGTTGTCAGACCTGCTGAGATTTTCCAGCACTTTGTTTAATGTTTCAGATTCCAGCATCTGCAGTATTTTGTGTTTATTACAGTCAATGAAATTTTTTTGAAGTGTAGTCAATTTTAGGAAATGTGGCAGCCAATTTGCGCACAGCAAGATTCCACAGACAGCGATGCGATTAATGTGTGTGTAACCTGTCTCCGCGATGCCGATTGAAGGCTGATACACTGGGGGTAAATCTTCTGCTCTTCTTCGAAATAGTGCGACGTGATCTTCTGGCTGGAATTCTCCAGCCGTTTTCGCCCCTCTAGCAAGGACAGGGATTCCGGCGCACAACCAAATGTTTGATCAGTACAGCGGGATTGGAAAATCTCACTGGCATGAACGGCCAGAGAATCCCTCCATCTACGTCCACTTGAGAGGGAATCTGGGACCTTGGTTTAATGTGTTATCCAAAAACAGTGTAGCACTCCCTCAGTACTGCACTACTGAGTGTCAGCCCAGACTGTTGTGCTGAAACCTGAACTGGGATTTGAACCAACAACCTTTTGGCTCAGAAATGAGAGCATTTCTAACTGAGCAATGGCTGACATGTGTAAGGCATTTTGAAATCTTTCCCTAATGTTGCTGGCCCACACTTCTGGGCCACAGTCCAAGGCAGGTGGCTCGGATAACCATTTGAGTTAAGCGCTTCCAACTATTTTTGGCTCTTGTCTTAGTTGTTCTCCACACCCCAGCAGCCCACGAAAGGAAGTTCTGCGGCATCAGAACCTATGAGCCCATCAAGGTCTCTCAGCAAAGGAGAATCCTTTTAGTGACTGTGGTGTCCGTTGTTTGGTATTTGATTATATCTGTTCTCTGTGTCTGATTGCTTAAGCCTGAATGTGGTCACCGAGAGAAAGCAGATAAGCAGAATGGAGATAAGTTGCTGTAAGGGGAGATCTTATAGAAACACAAGCTTATGAAGGGAATAGATGAGAAAGAAGCAGGGAGGTTGTTTTCACTGGCGGGTGAAACTAGAACTAGGGGACATGGCCTCAAAATAAGGGGGAGCAGATTTAGAACTGAGTTGAGGAGGAACTTCTTCACCCAAAGGGTTGTGAATCTGTGGAATTCCTGCCCAGTGAAGCAGTTGAGGCTACCTCACTGAATGTTTTTAAGGCAAGGATAGATAAATTATTGAACAGGAAAGGAATTAAGGGTTATGGTGAGTGGGCGGTAAGTGGAGCTGAGTCCACAAAAAGATCAGCCATGATCTTATTGAATGTCAGAGGAGGCTCAAGGGACCAAAATAACTATTCCTGCTCTTAGCTCTTATGTTTAAGCAAGAGAGCAGGCATTTTAAACCATTGAATAAAATTCCTGTTACTCACACAGAAGCTAGTCTATCATCTGATAAGAGTCAGAGATATACAGCACAGAAATAGGCCCTTTGGCCCAACTCGTCCATGCTGACCAGGTTTCCTAAACCGAACTAATCCCATTTGCCTGTGTTTGGCCCATATCCCTCTAAACCTTTCCCATCCGTGTACCTGTCTAAGTGTCTTCCAAATGTTGTAATAGTGACCCCGCCTCTACCACCTCCTCTGGCAGCTCATTCCATTCACGCACCACTCTCTGTGTGCAAAAAGGTCCTTTTTAAATGTGTCCCCTCTCACCTTAAACCTATGCCCCGTAGTTTTGGACCACCCTGCTCTCTGCAATATAATGCTGGATAAACTCAGCAGGTCTGGCAGCATCTGTGGAGGGAGAAACAGAGTTGACGTTTTGGATCTATTGACCTTTCTACAGAACTGAAGCGTATCTCCTTGGTGTATGGTAGCACAGCGGTGAGCACTGCTGCCTCACAGCACCAGGGACCTGGGTTTGATTCCGGCTTGGGTCAATGTCTGTGTGGAGTTTGCACATTGTCTACGCAGAGACCAGGTACTCAGGTTTCCTCCCACAGTCTGAAAGACGTGCTGGTTAGATGCATGTCTAAATTCTCACTCAGTGAAGCCAAATAGCGCCGGAGTGTGGCAACTAGTGAATTTTCAGTGACTTCATTGTGGTGTTAATGTAAGCCTACTTGTGACACTAATCCATTTTACAGTGAATAAGTATTGAGGTAGGAATGTGTTACTTGCTGTGTCCTGATGCATGTTTCTGTTTGGCACACAGATACATCTTTCATGTACATGATAGCAGGACTCTGCATGCTGAAGTTGTACCAGAAGCGACACCCGGACATCAATGCCAGTGCCTACTCTGCTTACGCCTGTCTTGCCTTAGTCATATTCTTCTCTGTGTTGGGAGTGGTGAGTATCACAGTTCACTGGGAAAGAAGCACTTCTGATTCTGATCATCCAAACCTCTGCTGCCCGTGTCTTAACCTGCAGCGGGGCCCCTGGGAGTCAGGCTGGGCAACCCCGGAACATGCAGAGCATGCTGGGTGTGGAATCAGCCTGCGATCTAGCATTGAATCACTTTTAAAATTAAACATTTAACAGCCATCCAGTCCTTAATGATTGGATTTATTATTATCACATGAATTAACATAGTGAAAAGTATTGTTTCTTGTGCTAAACAGACAAAGCATACTGTTCATAGAGAAGGAAAGGAGAGAGTGCAGAATGTTGTGTTACAGTCATCGCTAGGGTGTAGAGAAAGGTCAACTTAATGCGAGGTAGGTCCATTCAAAAGTCTGATGGCAGCAGGGAAGAAGATGTTCTTGAGTCGGTTGATACGTGACCTCAGACTTGTGTATTTTTTTTCCAACGGAAGAAAATGGAAGAGAGTTTGTCCAGGATGCGTGGGGTCCTTAATTATGCTAACCTCAACCCTCATCCCCTACCATACAGTCACCATGCCAACCCATGCCAGCTCATGCCCATGACCCCTCATACCCTTCATGTCAACCTATGCCCCCCACTCATGCCCATGATCTGTACACCCATCATGTAAACCAATGTTTTCCAATCTGTGTCCCATTGTGGTCTCTGTGCCAACTTAGCATCAACTCATGGGCTGGCATGTTGGCACAGTGGTTAGCATTGCTGCCTCACAGCACCAGGGACCCAGGTTGATTCCAGCCTTGGGTCACTGTCTGAATGAAGCTTGCACATTCTCCCTGTGTCTGCATGGGTTTCCTCTGGGTACTCTGGTTTCTCCCACAAAAGTGTGCAGGTTAGGTGGATTGGCCATGCTAAGTTGCCCCTGAGTGTCCAAAGATATATAGGTTAAGTGGATTAGCCATGGTAAATGCAAGGGGTTACAGGGATAGGTTAGTAACGAGGGCCTGGGTAGGATGTTCTTTCAGAGAGCACCGTAGACTTGATGGGCCGAATAGCCCATTTCTGCACTGTTGGAATTCTCTGGTTCGATGGTTGATGCCAACCCATGTCCCCCACCCCCACCCCTTGTCAGACTTACTAGCTAACTCCTCTACTCTCCATCATAGGCAGACCCGGGACTCGTGCTGAGATGAAGTTCAAAGTATCCACTACAGACTTAATTTTTAAAAAAACACTCTCTCTCACAAATAATTAGGGCAACGTGTTGACAGAGTGGTTAGCCCTGCTGCCTCACAGCTTCAGGGACGCATGTTTAATTCCCAGCTTGGGTCACTGTGTAGAGTTTGCACATTCTCCCTGTGTCTGCATGGGTTTCCTCCAGATGCTCTGGTTTCCTTCCACAATCCGAAAGATGTGTTAATTAGATGCATTGGCCATGTTAAATGCTCCCTCGGTGTGCCCGAGCATGCACCTGAGTGTGGCAACTAGGGGATTTTCACAGTAACTTCATTACAGTATTAATGTAAGCTGACTTGTGACACTAATAAATAAACTTAAACTTAAAACTTAAAAACATTGGCTACATTTACATTCCTTCAACTACACTGTTCCTGATAACAATGATCATTTCATTCAATAACATAATCACTTATAAAAACAGCAGTGGAATTCATAATTTCACCACCAAGGTTCCATAACCATTTGGAGCTGTCAATCAAACTGAAATGGCAAGCACCCCACTGTGATAATACACCTCGGTGAGATCAGTCATGCAGCACTAATCCACTAATGGTAGCCATTAGGCTTATTTCAACAGGCAGAGTGGAATAGCAAATATTTGTTGCCCTTGAACTGAGTGGCATTCAGAGGGCAGTTAAGAGTTTACCACATTGTGGCTCTGGGTTTGGAGTTACAGTAGACCAGATAAGGATGGCAGATTATCTTCTCTAAAGGATATTCGTGAACCAAAGGAGTTTTTAACAATAATCATTACTGAGCTTAGTTTTCAATTCCAGATTTTATTGAATTCTTCCGCTGCCGTGGTGAGATTTGAACCCGTCTTTCAGAGTCCAGTATCTGCAGTGATTTGCTTTTATCCCTGGGCATTGGCCTGGCCCTCTGGATTACGAGGCTAGTAACACTCTATTGCACCAAGCCTTCCAATCTTGGAGGCGCAGTGACTAACAAAGCCATCTAGTGAAAGAGTGTGGAAGGTCCTTTGATTTATCCAGCTCACAATAATCGAGTGGGGACGGGTTCCCTTTGGTTCTGGGGGTGGGTTGTGGGCTGCAGGGGGGTGAGAATTGTTGGGCGGTGAAGTTGGCGGTGAAGGAGGAGAAGTGCAGTCTGTCCTCGCTGTGCATTTCCATCAGAAATTGACACAAAGGAGAAGCCAAGAGAACTTGTTTCTAATTCTCTTTATTTTTGCTTCTTTCTGGGCAGGTTTTTGGGAAGGATTACATTGTATTCTGGGCTGTTTTCTCCTTTATTCACATCCTGGCCACACTTCTACTCAGCATACAACTCTACTATATGGGACGCTGGAAACTTGGTAATTATTGTTTCTTTGACACTGGGATTTTTCTGGGGATGTTCAGCAAATAAACCTTTTCTTTACCTGTCTGTTTTCTCCAGCTTTATTTGTCATCGGACTCAGGGGACCAGCTGTAACCCAAGCCTCCCTCTGAGAATGATAAGTTCATGGGGGGACAAACTTAACGTGGGTTGTAGTATTCGCAATCACCTTCCCTTTCTGTTGGACGTCTAGTGGAAACTATTGATTTGGGTGTAACACAAATGGCTGGATCACCGTTAATCCAGTAAGAAGTCTCACAACACCAGATTAAAGTCCAGCAGGTTTGTTTGGAATCACGAGCCTTCGGAGCTCCGCTCCTGCTCCCTCCTGACTCACCTGATGAAGGAGCAGCGGTCTAAAAGCTCGTGATTCCAAATTGGAATTGGACTTTAACCTGGTGTTGTGAGACTTCTTACACCCCAGTCCAACGCCGGCATCTCCACATCACCATTAGTCCAGTCAGCACTTCCAGTCCATGATTGATTTCCTTGGGGGAGATTTTTCCGGCTGTACTCGCCCCGAGCCCGGAAAATCCCACCCTGGGTCAACAGACCCCTACATGGCCCTGTCCCGCCCACCACGATTCCTGTGGCGGATGGGACGGACAATTTCTGTTTTATTCTATCATGGGATGTGGGTGTTGCTGGCAAGGCCAGCACTCGTTGCCCATCTCTAATTGCCCTCAAAATGAGCGGCTCACTCGGCCATTTCAGAGGACAGTTAAGAGTCAACCACAGGGTGGTGGATTTGGAGTTACATGTAGGCCAGACCAGACCAGACCAGGCGGCTTGGTGGTACACTGGTTAGCACTGCTGCTTCACAGCTCCAGGGTCCTGGGTTCGATTCCTGGTCGGGTCACTGTCTGTGTGGAGTTTGCACATTGTCCTCGTGTCTGTGTGGGTTTCCTCCCACAGTCCAAAGATGTGCAGGTTAGGTTGATTGGCTATGATAAAATTGCCCCTTAGTGTCCTGAGATGCATAGGTTAGAAGGATTAGTGGGTAAAAAAAAGTAGGGATAGGGGGGTAGGGCCTGGGTGGGATTGTGTTTGGTGCAGACTCGAAGGGCCTCTTTCTGCACTGTAAGGTTCTATGATTTTATAAGGGAGGAAATTAGTGAACCAGATTTTTTTTTAACAACACAATGATGGTTTCGTGACCACCTTAATTAGACTAGAGGCGAATTGCTGAGTTACAAAACTGAACAGGGTATGGGTGTAATTCCTTCAAGGATGTCACTATCATGGATTACATGACTCAACAGTAATTGACCACATTGCAGGAAGTATTGTCTATCGATGTGCCATTGTCAAAGGACAGATTCAGTGTTGGATTTTTGCTTTTTCAGACACTGGGATCTGCAGAAGAATAATTCATGTGATTTACACTGACCACATCAGACAGTGCAGTGGACCGGCCTATGTAGTAAGTGCCTCTCACGCGTTCTAGATTCACAATAGCCAGGAAGGGGATTTCTCTCTTTTTGGCTGTGATGGTGAAATAGTCTGACATGGCTACTTGTGTGAGACGTTCTCCAAGCTGTCAATGTCTTCAGGAGATTAGGGGGAGAAAATTGAGTGGAAAGTGATGAAAGAAAACCATTGACACAAGTGATGCTCACCACATTACAAGAAGGACATGGAGGCTTTGGACAGAGTGCAGAACAGGTTTACCAGGATGTTCCTTGGTGTGGAGGGTATTAGCTATGAATAAACTGGGATTGTTCTCCCTGGAAAGATGGAGGCTGAGGGGGCGACGCAATAGAAGTTTATAAAATTACGAGAGTAATAGATAGGGTGAACAGTTGGAAACTTTATCCCTGGGCAGAAATGACAATTACAAGGGGGCACAAGTTCAGGGTAAGGGGGAAAGGTTCAGTGGAGATGTGCGGGGAAAGTTTCTTACCCAGAGAGTGGTGGGGGCCTGGGATGCACTGCCAAGTGAGGTGGTTGAGGCAGTTATGTTAGCGACATTTAAGACTTATCATGATAGGCATATAAACAAACAGGGAATAGAAGGATATAAGCAGTTGGTTTAGATAAGTAAATGTGATCGGCGTAGGCTTGGAGGGCCGAAGGGCCTGTTACTGTGCCGTACTGTTTTTTGTTCTGTGCTTAGCGAAGCCTAGATCCCAGTGCTGGGTTATGGAGATCACACTGCAGCTCAGTGAGCACATTGAATGAAGTCCTGAAGCAACTTAATCAAATGCAGCGTAATCAGTGAGTGGTGCGGTGACACAGTGATTAGCATTGCTACCTCACAGCGCCAGGGACCCGGGTTCAATTCCCGGCTTAGGTCACTGTCTGTGTGGAATTTGTACGTTCTCCCCGTGTCTGTGTGGACTTCCTCCTCTCGAAAGGTTAGTGAATATTTGGAATTCTCTCGTGCAGCAAGCTGTGGAGATTGAGTCCTTGAACATCAAGGCTGAGATTGATAGGTTTTTAATCAGTTGGTGAATTAAGGGTTATGTAGCAGGAAAGGCAGGAAATTGGACCTAATGAGTGTTGAATCAGCCATGATCTTGCTAAATGGCAGAGTAGGTTTGAAGGGCCTACTCTTCCTCAACTCCATTTTAAATGAACACACCTTTTTCTGCAACTGTGCCCTCTGGTCCCACACTCTCCTACAAGTGGAAACATCCTCTCAACATTTACCCTGTCTAACTCACTAAGAATCGTACATATTTCAATCACATCATCTCTCCTTGTTCCAAACTCCAAGGAGTACAGACCCAACCTGTTGGGACTTCCCTCACACGACTGTCCCTCCATACCCAGGATCATCCAAATAAATCTCTTTAGTGCTACCTCCAATCAGATATCTTTCCCTCAATAAGGACCAAATCTGTGCACAATATTCTAAATGTGGCCTCACCACTATCTTGTACAGTTGCAGCAATAAATCTTTACTCCTCGTTAGACTTTTAATTCCGGTCTTTTTATTGAGTTCAAATTTCACCATCTGCCGGGGTGGGATTCGAACCTGGGTTCCTCCCAGAACATTACGCTGAGTCACTGGATTACTAGTTCAGCGACAATCCCACTACGTTATTGCCTCCCCTCAGGAGGAATCCATTTCAATCGCAGGAAGACCCCAGTGCGAATTTTCCCCGTTCCCCCTCATTAGACCCTGAATCCAGTGTAGCCACTGGCATCGCCCCCACCACCACCCCCAGCTAAATCGACCTGTGGGAAAGTGCGTGCCCAGCAAGCTCAATACCAACATCTGCAGGTTTGCTCACAGCTCCCGTTTTCAAACCTGTCACCAAAGGACAGGGAGGCTTCCATCCATTGTCATCCTTGGAATCTAACAGCAGTGTGAAAAGGGGAATGGTAAAGGTAGAAACAATGATTTTAATTCACTGCTGGAAGGTGGATTCTGCACATTCTGAGCCAGTCCAGTCATAAAAGCTCTCAATTTTCGATAGCAGTAATAGGAAGACAGATTATTACTTGAATGGGTGTAAATTCAGAGAGGTGGATACTCAGCGAGACCTTGGTGTCCTCATGCATCAGTCACTGAAAGTAAGCGCGCAGGTACAGCAGGCAGTAAAGAAGGTAACATTGGCCTTCATAGCATAGCCTTCATAGGGCAGCACAGTGGCACAATGGTTAGCACTGCTGCCCCACAGCACCAGGGACCTGGGTTTGATTCCTCATTTGGGTCACTGTCTGTGCAGAGTCTGCACATTTCCTGTGTCTGCGTGGGTTTCCTCTGGGTGCACCAGTTTCCTCCCACAGTCCAAAGACATGCTGCACTGGTGCATTAGCCATGCTAAATTCTCTCTCAGTGAACCTGAACAGGCACTGGAGTGTGGCGACCACGGGATTTTCACAGTAACTTCATTGTAGTGTGAATGTAAGCCTACTTGTCACTAAAAAATAAACTTTAAGAGGATTTGAGTATAAGAATCAGGATGTTTTACTGCAATTGTACAGGACATTGGTGAGGTCGCACCTAGAATATTGTGTTCTTCTCTGAGGAAGAATGTCCTTGCTATAGAGGGAGTGCAGCCGAGGTTTACCAGGCTTATTCCTGGGATGGCAAGTCTGTCATATGAGGAGAGACTAAGTTGGTTAGGATTGCATTGATTGCAGTTTAGAAGAGTGAGGAGGGGATCCCATAGAAATTTATAAAATTGTAACAGGGTTAGAGAGGGTAGATTCAGAAAGAATGTTCCCAATGGTGAGGGAGTCCAGAACTAGGGATCATAGTTTGAGGATAAGGGGTAAATCTTTTTAGGACTGAGGTGAAGAGAAATTTTTTCACCCAGAGAGCGGTGAATGTGTGAAATTCACTACTACAGAAAATAGTTGAGGTCAAAATCTTGGGTAATTTCAAGAAGAAATTAGATATAGCTCTTGGGGCTAAAGGGATCAAGGGATATGTAGAGAAGGTGTGAATAGGATATTGAATTTGATGATCATCCATGATAATGAATGGTGGAGCAGGCTTGAAGGACTGAATGGCCTCCTCCTGCTCCCAGTTTCTATGTTTCATCTCACTAAAATCTTTCATCTCTTTTTCTTAGGATCGGATGGTATTACTTATTATGGGGAATATCGTGAACTGGTCCCTGTAAGTATGAGGCTGCCCTGCCTCTCCTGATCAACATCCATGTCTTGTTAATTGTCAGTGTGGAATCCCTAAATAAACTCAACTGGATTTGAAGCATTTCACCAAAGGAGGTTTGCTGGAATTGTACCAGAACTGGGAGCTAATAACAATCAGGAAAGACTGATTGGCTGGAACCTTACTGTTCCGCCCACCACCAGAATCGGAGTGGATGAGGGGCGGGCCATGGGAAGGTCTGTTAGCCTCGGGCGGGGTTTTATGGGACGAGCAGAGCGATAAAATCCCACCCATTAGGTTTGGGCTCTTTTCTATAGATTGAGGGGTGATCTAATAGAGGTGCTTAAAATTATTACTGGGTTTGAATGGGTCGATGTGAGGGAACCCTGAACCATTAATGTGAGGTAGACACCAGTAAATCTACAAGGAATTCAGGAGAAGCTCCTTTACTCAGGGTATTCTCTATAAAGCATAGTTGAGGAGATTTGCATAGATACATGCAGGGGGAGACTCATAGACACATGAAGGAGAAAGGAATGGAGGATTGTTGGGGTTGGATGAAGAAGGGAGAAGGAGGCTCATGTGGAGCTCAAACACTTTATTGAGATACAACCAGAAAGGATGCTTTCTATGGTGTATCTGTAAAAGTTGGTGAGTCATAGCGGACATGCTGAATTTCCTTAGCTTCCTGAGAAAGTAGAGGTATTGATGGGCTTTCTTAACTATATAGCATCAGCATGGAGGGATCAGGACAGGTTGTTGGTGATTTGGACACTTAGAAACTTGAAGCTCTCAACCATTTGCACTTCATCCGTGTTGACATAGGGATTCTATCCTGAAGTTGATAAGTAAACCATTCATGCAGAGGGTTCAGGAGCAACTCAGCTGCCCCTAGACTGGCTCTGAAGGGCAATTTGTGAACAGGTTAACTAAAGGGTGGAGATTACACTCAGAGAATCGGTTCTATAAAATGCTTTCACAACCTTGGGTAGCACAGAGGCTAACACTGCTGCTTCACAGCTTTAGGGACCTGGGTTCCCGGCTCGGATCACTGTCTGTGTGGAGTTTGCACATTCTCCTCGTGTCTGCATGGGTTTTCTCCGGATGCTCCAGTTTCCTCCCACAGTCCAAAGATGTGCGGGTTAGGTTGATGGGCCATGCTAATATTGCCCTTAGTGTCCTGAGATGTGTAGGTTAGAGGGATTAGTGGGTAAATATGTAGGGACATCGGGGTTGGGATTGTGGTTGGTGCAGATTCAATGGGCTGAATGGCCTCTTTCTATACTGTAGAGTTTCTATGTTTCAACGTCTTGGATGTATTTTCACTTCTCAAACTGTTATTGGGCGTCCAGAATGTGTTGCCTGGTTTAGTGATAGCAGAAACTCTCAACGCATTCAAAAGCTACCTGTACTGGCTGCGGTTAATCATGAAGAATCATCAAATCGTACAATGCAGAGGAGACCCTTCGGCCCATTGAGGCTGCACTGACACACGAGAAACACCTGAACCCCCACCTAATTCCATTGACCAGGACTTGGTCCATAGCCCTGAATGTTATGATGTGTTGAGTGCTCATCCAGGTACTTTTTAAAGGATGTGAGTAACTCGCCTCCACCACCCTCCCAGGCAGCATATACAGACCGTCACCACCCTCTGAGTAAAGGCATTTTTCCTCACATCCCCCTCAAACCTCCTGGCCCCTCGCCTTGAACTTGCGTCCCCTCGTGACTGACCCTTCAACTAAGGGGAACAGCTGCTCCTTATCCACTCTGTCCATGTCCCTCATAATCTGGTACACCTCGATCAGGTCACCCCTCAGCCTTCTCTGCTCCAAAGAAAACAATTCAAGCCTACACAACCTCTCTTCGTAACTTAAATGTTCCATCCCAGGCAGCATCCTGGTGGATCTCCTCCGCACTCCCTCCAGTATGTTCGTATCCATCCTATAATGTGGCCACCAGAACTGCGCTCAAATCTGTCTTCTCAACCTTGCTCCTTGCCTAAGGTGTGGTGACCCCCAGGTTAAAATCGCCACCAGACAGCTCTTCCCCTCAAAGGGGAAAGCAGCCTATGGTTATCTGGGACTATGGCGATTTTACTTTTTTGCCTGGATCTACACCTGAAGTGCTGTAACCGCAAGGCCGGTGCTGGAAGGTGGGATTAGATGGACGGCTAATATTTTCTTTTTTGCCCCGAATGCATGGCCGTTTCTGTGCTGTAACTGTAGGAAGCAGAGCAGCCACCTTTACACACAGCAAACTCCCACAAACACTGAGACATTGATAATCTAATGATCTGTGTTAGTCTTGCTGCCTGAGGGATAAAACTGTTGAGGATACAAGGGCAAGCTTCCTTTTTTATTCCCTGAAATAGTGGCACGGGCTTCGCTTACATCCTTCTCATGGGGTCTCAGTTTAATATCAGAAACACAGCAGCTCCACCAGTGCAGCCCTCTCCCAGTGCTGCAGCTTGGGTCCCTGGTACACGGCCTCAGTGTGTGACCTACTCTCTCCCAGCTGAGATAGCCACAGTCCACGCCAAAACTGGAAAGCTGCAAACCAAAACACTCCTGTGCACACCTGTGTGCACACCTGTGTGCATACCTGTGCCTGTCCCGTTCTGTAGCCCCTGCAGAAAAAGGCAATAGTGGGACGGTAGCTCAAAGTTGAACTTCGACCTCTGGATAGTGTCCCTGCTCTCATGGTAGGACGGGGAATGTGAGAAAATTGTATAAACTCTCTGTGCACTCCCTGTGTCTGCGTGGGTTTCCTCCGGGTGCTCCGGTTTCCTCCCTCAGTCTGAAAGGCGTGCAGGTTAGATGCTAAATTCTCCCTCAGTGTACCCGAACAGGTGCCGGACTGTGGCGACTAGGGGATTTTCACAGTAATTTCATTGCAGTGTTAATGTAAGCCAACTTGTGATACTAACAAATAAACTATAAACTTGCTGTTGAATGTGTGCTATCACAGTGCCTGCTTCATCACCCGACACAGCTGTTAAGTAGTCTTGCATTTAATTTTCAGGGCTGCATATGGACTCATCCTGAGGCCCAAAGATTTTGCCTCCTACCTGCTGGCGATAGGGATCTGCAACCTGTTACTCTACTTTGCGTTTTACATTATCATGAAGGTAAGAGACTGACCAATCACAGCACAGCGAGAGGCCATTCAGCCCATCTGATCCATGCTCCACATGGCCCTCCTCGCACTCACCCCATCAACATCTCCTAATCCTTTATGGATTTATCCAGTGTCCCCTTAAATGTATCTCTATTACTCATTCCGAACTCTTTCTCCCACACTGACCACCTACCGTTGGCTTAAGTTGGTAGTTTTTGATAAGGTGAGGCAATGGCCTAATGGTTTTATCGCTAGACTATTAATCCAGAGACTCAGCTAATGCTCTGGGGAACAGGGTTCAAATCCCACCACAGCAGATGGTGGAATTTGAACTCAATAAAAAATTTCTGGAATTAAGAATCTAATGATGACCATGAAACCATTGCCGATTGTCAGAAAAACCCATCTGGTTCATTAATGCCCTTTAGGGAAAGAAATCTGCCGTCCTTATCTGGAATGGGCTACACGTGACTCCAGAGCCACAGCAATGAGTCACATTGCCCCCCTGAAATGGCCTAGCAAGCCACTCACGTTTCAACAGCAACTAGGGATGGGTAATAAATGCTGGCCAGCCAGTGACGTCCATGTCCCACAAATAAATTTTTAAAAATCTGTTTGGCCACATTATGAACTCACCTTCCTTGGCTGCCAGCTCCTGGGGTGGGACTCAAACCCTGGGTTTCTGGCTCAGAGGCAGGGTCAATACCCACTGCGCCACAAGATCTCTAGTTGACAATTAGCTCTCTGTTAACCAAGTACCAAATGTGTTTGTTGGACATTGAGGCAATAAACAATATTACAGAGCTTTAGTTAAAGCAGCGTTGCGTTAAGATCAGTTGACTGTTGATTTTTTTTCTGAGTTACTGAAGCTGCTGTTTTCTCTGTTGCCCTAGTTACGGAGCGGTGAAAGGATCAGACCCATTCCCCTGATCTGTATTGTCTGCACAGCTGTAGTCTGGGGTTTCGCTCTCTTTTTCTTCTTTCAGGGTCTCAGCACATGGCAGGTAAGCACATCCTCCGTTAATCCATCCGGTCACTATTCAATATGAGCTTCTTGCCCTGCACTGCTCTGCAATCCTTTCTTGTCAGCACCCAAATCTGATGAAAGGCCTTTAACCTGAAGTATTTAACCTTACATTTCTGCCTTCGCAGAAGCTACTTAACTGGGCTAAACTGCCCCTTTGTGTCCCCAAGATGTTTAGATTAAATGGGTTAGCCATGGTAGATGTGTGGGGCCATGGGGATAGGGTGGGGGAAAGGGCCTGGGGTAATGTCAGAGGGAGCTGTTGCAGACTCGATGGGCTGACTGGCCTCCCTCTGCACCATGTGATTCTATGATTAACCAGTTGAACGTTTTGAGCATTTTCTGTTTTGATAGATCATTATTTAGCAGATCATCTAGCACAGTGGTTCCCAATCAGTGAAGACCACCTCACCCCCCCCAAGAAAGATTCAAAATTCATGTAAATAACTAACTGTTGGATCCATTCATTCCTTTGAACAGACAAGGGGATAGCACTGGTACGGGATTTTAAAATGAATTACTTTTATTGGAATTAGAGAAAATTAAATCAGAAGCAGAGAAAAAGCAAAGCAAACTTGGAGAGACTTGGGTCTTAAAGTGAACGTTGCTTCTAAGCAAGCCAGTCTCTGTACTGAATTCTTAACATGATTGTGAAACTGAGCTGATTTTGAAACAAACATACACTATATCTCAGCCCTTATCTCATTATTGTAATGTTCCTTCGCAGGCTGTCTCTGTCTGGAGAAACAAGTCTTGCAGCTGCTAAAACTTGTTTTGCCTGCTGTGTACCCTTCAGGAATGATGTGGGTATGCCGGCGTTGGACTGGCGTAAACACAGTAAAAAGTCTGACAACACCAAAACCTGGTGTTGTCAGACTTTTTACTGTGTTTACCCTTCAGGAATGCAGACAATTTTCACCTGAGCCAGCAGGCCTTCTGAGTTTTAAAATGTAGTCAAGTTAGTGAACCCCTACAGTCTAGCTTTTAAATGTAATTGCATAGGAAAAAAATCTTAGAATGAAGTCTTTGCAAAGACTGAAGCAAATAGGACGAAGCATACACAGGATCCCTCCTTCATCTAACCCTCATCTCCAGCTCAGTGTTCAGCACCTTCAAGAACTGATGAACCTTGGGCCTCCCGCGCAAGCACCAGCTGGAAAAAAGCCGCACGTATGCAGTTTACATTTTTTACGTTGCTTAGGCCCATGCACAAGTGTGCGCGTGACCAACAAGACTTGGAGTTGAAGACAAAGATCCTCATATGTCTGCACACAAAGCAAACACTCAAAAAGGGTGATAAGAAGTGGAGGGGAACGAGGAAAAGTAAAAAAAATCAGCAGAGAGGACATGGAGAAGTTAAAAATGAAGTTCCCAATAAGGGAAGAAGACAGAGATACGAAACAGGAAGCAAGGAAAGCTTCAAGGTTTTAGGTGTCCAGATCACCAACAATCTGTGCTGGTTCCCCCCATGCCAACACTATAATTAAGAGTGCCCACCAACACCTCTGTGTTCTCAGACGACTAAGGAAATTTGGCATTTCAGCTATGACTCTCACCAACTTTTACAGATGCACAATAGAAAACATTCTTTCTGGTTGTATCACAACTTGCTATGTCTCCTGCTCTGCCCAAACCATAAGAACCTACAAAAGGTCATGAATGTAGCCCAATCCATCACTCAAACCAGCCTCCCATCCATTGACTCTGTCTACACCTCCTGCTGCCTCGGGAAAGCAGCCAGAATAATCAAGAACCCCCATGCACCCAGACATTCTCTCTTCCATCAGGAAAAAGATACAAAAGTCTGAAGTCACTTCCAACCAACTCAAGAACAGCTTCTTCCCTGCTGCCATCAGACTTTTGAATGGATCTACCATGTATTAAGTTGATCTTTCTCTGCACCCTAGCTGTGACTGTAAAGTTACGTTCTGCACTCTCTCTTTCTCTATGAATGGTATGCTCCGGCTGTATAGCATGCAAGAAACAATACTTTTCACTGAATGTTAATAAATGTGACAATAATAAATCAAGTTAAAAAAGGAAGCTAAGAAAACAATAAACAGTCCCCAGGTAGAGAACGGGTTGCGAGAAGCAGATCTGAAGTGAAGTGGGCTCGGAGATATGGGGCGGGGGGGTGGGATTTTCAGACCTCCTCACTGCAGGAGATGGTCACACTGTTCGCCGATGGTGGGCTCTCCCGGTCCCACTGCCGTTAGTGGGACATCCTAATGGTTGTCCCCCATGCCACCAAGAATCCTGTGGTGACAATAAGCCATCAGCGAGAGCAGAAGATCCCAAACATGAACAGCCAGAAAATTCCATCAACTATATTAGACACACACCTAGTGATAAAGTTGTAAACTTCTCAAACTTATGAACATTGTATTAGATGGTGGCTTGACTTGTTTTTAGGAGGTTTTTGAGATAAAAAGTCTTTTGCTCAAGGGCAGATCAGCCATGATCTTATTGAATGGCGGGGCAGGCTCGAAGGGCTAGATGGCCTACTCCTGCTCCTATTTCTTATGTTCTTATGTATCTCAAGATGTTTTGAGTATAGCAGTGTGCTGTGATGTATGAAAGGTTGGGAACCACTGATCTGTTGGCTCAATAATGTAACATTATCCATTTCATAGTAGCCTCTACTAAAGTTTATTTAGCGTCACAAGTAGGCTTACATTAACACTGCAGTGAAGTTACTGTGAAAATCCCCATGTCACCACGCTCTGGCACCTATTTGGGTACAGTGAGGGAGAATTTTGCATTGACCAATGCGCCTAACCGGCACATCTTTCAGGTTGTGGGAGGAAACTGGAGCATCCGGAGGAAACCCATGCAGACACGGGGAGAATGTGCAAACTCCACACAGACAGTGACCCAAGCCAGGAATTGAACCGGGATCCCTAGTGCTGTGAGGCAGCAGTGCTAACCACTGTGCCACTGTGCTGCCCCTATTTGCAGCAGCAAATAATTTAACATGCTGAATAATTGTTTATTTTTCTTACTGTTTTACAGAAAACTCCAGCCGAGTCCAGAGAGCACAACAGGGAATGTATCCTGCTCAATTTCTTTGACGATCATGACATTTGGCATTTTTTATCCTCTATAGCACTATTTGGCTCTTTCCTGGTGAGTAACCCACTCCCGCCTCACCACCCCCTGTCCCCTCCTTTCAGATACTCTGTGACAACTGTCTCATTGACCCAGCTTTAGGTGGGTGACACAGCAGCACAATGGTTAGCACTGCTGCCTCACAGCGTCAGGGACCCAGGTTCGATTCCCAGCTTGGGCCACTGTCTGTATGGAGTTTGCACATTCTCCCTGTATCTGCATGGGTTTCCTCCAGGTGCTCTCACACTCCAAAAATTGGCTGTGTTAAGTTGCCCCTGAGTGTGAGGGGAATTAGCTAGGGTAAATATCTGGGGTTAGGGGGCTGGTTGGGACTGTGGTGGGTGCAGACTCGATGGGCCGAATGGCCTCCTTCTGCACTGCAGGATTCTATGATCTGTCTTAATATCTCCGTAAACCAAAACAGAAAGTGCTGGAAATACTCAGCAGGTGGGGTGGCATCCGTGGAGAGAGTAAAACAGTTAATGTTTCAGATTGAACTGATCTAATGAGATCACTGGCTTTAAAACATTAGGCAAGATTCTCTGGTCTCCCCACCGTGTCTCTCACGCTTGGCGAGAAGCAGCGCACCATTGGCTGGTGGCAGGATCTTCTGGTCCCGTCTCTGCCAATGGGATTTCCCATTGACTCCATCCCACATCCCTGGGAAATCCATGGTGGGGGTGCACCATCGGCAGGACCAGAATATCCCATCAGCGTAATACTTAAAATCATAGAAGTCCCTACAGTGCAGTAGGAGGCAGATCCATCAGGTCTGCACCAACCACAATCCCCCCCCCCCAAACCCTATTCCCACTACCACACATTTCCCCTGCTAATCTCCCAATGCTAGCATCAATTTAGCAGGGCCAGTCAACCTAACCCACATACCTTTCAGTCTGTGGGAGGAAACCGGAGCACCCGGAAGGAACTCACGCAGACACGGGGAGAATGTGCAAACTCCACACCGACAGTGACCCGAGGCTGGAATTGAACCCATGTCCCTGGTGCTGTGAGGAAACCTCACTAACCACTGTGTCACCATGCTGCCCAGCTGGAGAATTCCAGCCATTCACTCTGCCCCTCTCTCCATTGCTGTTGCCTGACCTGTTGAGTATTTCCAGAATTTGATGTTTTTATTTCAGATTTCCAATATGTGGCCGATAACATTTCCTTGTTGAGGTTTGGTGTCAAATCTTGTTTGGATAAAGGGACATTTATTTTAAAGGTGTTATGTAATTGCGTGCTATTGAATGGGATTTTCCAGCCCTTCCTGTCGGCGCGATTTTCCAGTCCTGCTGAGGGCGACACCCCCCCCCCCCCCCCACCCTGTCCCTGTCACTGAGGGTTCCCCAGCAGCAGGGTGGGTGAGCCATGCAAAAAGCTATAGATTTCGGCAAAGCCGGAATATCACCCCCCAAGTGGCCCATGGTGAGCAGCTAGAAAACAAGTCATAAAGAAGGGGTGCCAAAAAATCCCAGTCATTGTTGTAAATTGCCGAGAGAGAGCTGAAAATGCACATCAGGGACTGCACTGAGTTCAACTCTTATTTGCTGTCATCTGTTTCACAGGCCGATCCTCATCCATCTTTTTCAAGCTTTTATTTTTGCCCCAGTGTATCTCCGAGTGTCTTCCGATCAGTGCTTCCCTCTCACAGTCCCTGCTCTGTATGAACAGTTTTCTCTTTATAGACCAAGGTGCTTCAGCCTTTCCTGGTGGTTTTAGGGTTGCCAACCCCCAGGATTAGCGGGAGCCTCTGGCAATTGGAGACTAATCTCCAGGACGCTGCTACGTTAAACCCTGGAGCAAAATCATCAGGACGTTCAAAATGATTTTTTCTTTTGATTATCTCTTTTTACCACATATATAAACATTTGAAAATGGGGCAAAAGAAGGCTGTCGAGCTGACAGTCAGACATCATCCACTGAGTCACTTTGCGTTCCATTTGAGGTAGGAAAATATTGCATCACGAGGAGGGATGTGTTGGCCAATGTGACTAATGGCTGGCGTGTGGGGGACCAATCATGTAATAAAGCCTCCAGTGATACATTTAACTGCAGTCAGCAGCCCTAGCTAGTTATAACCTGTCTGCTCTGGTATCACTGCGTGGCACAGTGGTTATCACTCCTGCCTCATAGTGCCGGGGACCCGGGTTCGATCCCCGGCTTGGGTCACTGTCTGTGCAGAGTCTGCACGTTCTCCCCATGTCTGCATGGGTTTCCTCCAGGCGCTCCGGTTTCCTCCCACAGTCCGAAAGACATGCTGGTTAGGTGTGTTAGCCATGCTAAGTTTGCCCTCAGTGTACCCAAACAGGTGCCGCAGTGTGGCAACTAGGGGATTTTCACAGTAGCTTCAATTACATTGCTAATGTAACACTGATAAATAAGCTTTAAACTTTATTAAAGGCGACTAAAAAAATGGGTAACGTTTTTTATTGAGCCAACAGATCAGTAGTCATAGAGTCATACAGAGTATGGAAATGGGCCCTTCAGCCCAACTTGTCCACGCCACCCTTTGTCTTTAACCACTAAGCTAGTCCCAATTGCCCACATTTGGCCCATATCCCTCTATACCCCTCTTACCTGTGTAACTGTCTAAATGTTTTTTAAAACACAAAGCTGTACCCGCCTCCACTACTGCCTCTGACAGCTCGTTCCAGACACTCACCACTCTCTGTGTGAAAAAGTTGCCCCTCTGGACTCTTTTGTATCTCTCCCCTCTCACTTTTAAGCTGTTAATTTTATCAGTTTTGTGAACCTTAACAACTGCCTCTCACTTCCTCCTCCAGATTTTACTGACTCTGGATGAAGACCTGGATCACGTGCAGAGAGACAAAATCTATGTCTTCTAATCCCTGGCACAGAGACACCGACTGCACAGCAGACCTTTACCTTCATACTCGGGGCCTGTCCCTCTGGAGCAAACAAGACGAGAAATGGGGCTCACATTGTGGCTTCGAGCAAGCTTTGGAGACAACCAGAATCTCAAGAGCCAGTTGCACGACATCAGTCCTTGAGATGCCAGCTCTTACATTTAAAGCAAAGTGTTTTTGTCATTGTTGGAGATCTTTGTGCCATTGGTCTACAGCTGAAGACATTGTGCTGCTGAGGTGATGAGCCTGCTGGCTCCCCCAGTCAGTCAGCCCCTTTACCTTGCAGGCCGCAACATCATCTCCTTTCCCAGCTTACTCATCAGAAGTGGACCTCGTGTTTGAAGGAATTTCATTTTATGCACAATTTCTTTTGGAATAAAAACCAGATCTTCGCGACAAGTGGAAACGGATGCTCTTCGTTGGAGAAATATTTATCTGCACTTGCTTCATTTTGCCTGTCCCAGCCAAAACTATTGATGGAAGAAGAGTATGGGTATGAAAAATGAACGCATCCAAGGCTTTGAAAGCCAAAGGGTTTTTTTTATAAATATGCTTTGCCACATAGTCAGTAATGGAAAGCCTCAGCTGTTCATGTGTTGGCAGGCATCGGTTTTGATGCCAGATTGGCACTATTGTTGCGTTGGGTGCATCCATCAGCTCAACATTGCAGGCCCGTTCAGTGAATTCAGTCAGCATTGAACCCCTGCTACTGACCAACCTATACAGAGGCTCTGAAACGGAGGGGGAATCTGTCAGCAGGAGGGTTTTAGAGATTTAGTTTAGATACAACTGAGGGGGTTAGAAAATTAGAGTTGAGGAAAGTCAATCCACAAAACCAACTCCACAAATTTGTAATCTCAGGCAGAGGTGATTGAGTTTCACCTTGCTGCTGATTGTTACGGGGTCAAAAGGAACACGAAACGTCTGAATCCAGACTCGAATGCAAACTGGATTCTCAATCTTGCCAAAAGGAATAATGAAACTATAATCTGAAACAAACAAAAAAAAAACTTTTGCTGGCATTGGCTGGCCTTGAAGGTAAAATTGGAAACTGGGGTTCACCGTCATGAGAACACCAACTTCAGTTGGCAGGTACGGTGAAGGTTCCTCCACAATATATCGATTTGTATGTGATACGGGAATACTTGGTGCTATTGCTGGGCGTAACGTGTTAAAATATTTCCTCACTCCTCTTAATGTTACATGATAGTCTAGCTGGGGGGGATTTCCTCCTTCCCTCCAGAGGGTGTGAACATTCTGGACTGTAAGGTCCATCGTGACTTATATTGAGGCACAATCTACATTGTAGCAAGCACATTATTAATAAATAATCCATCACTGTGCATTCTTCAATCTCCTCAGAATAGTTCTGAGAGAGATTGACCTCCCCACAACCTGCTCCAGACGTACTGGGGCCTCAAGATGAGTATAGGAACAGGCAGTGGGTATGTCAGGTGCATTCACGTTTTAGGCCTACAACACATAACATTTGTGTATCCATATATACCAGGTGCTGTCTACACCTGCTTGGTGTCCACAATGGCAGGTATTGTTGTTGTTTACCATAGGCACTGGCACATTTATAACCCAAAAAGTCCAGCTTCCAGAAAGATCGAAACATGTCCGCACCGATGGGTTTCCTTGGCTTAGTGACAATATCCATTTCAGTGAGGTGGCATGGTGGCACAGTGGTTAGCACTGCTGCCTCACAGTGCCGGGGACCCGGGTTCAATTCTGGCCTCAGGTCACTGTCTGTGTGGAGTTTGTATGTTCTCCCCGTGTCTGCATGGGTTTCCTTCAGGTGTTCCAGTTTCCTCCCACAGTCCAAAGATGTATGGGTTTGATTGATTGGCCTTGGTAAATTGTCCCTTAGTATCAGGGAGGTAAATACGGGGATAGGATGGGATTGTTGTCGGTGCAGGCTCGATGGGCCAAATGGCCTCCTCTGTACAGTAGAAGTTCTAATGTGCTATCAATGCCCCCTCAAGGAACCTGGTGTGATTGAAGTCTCCAGTAGCATTTTGGATGTACGCATCTTTTATTGTTGCATTCTCCAATCGAACAAGTGATTTGGTTTAGCACAAGATCCCACAAACCTCTCCATTTACCGAGTGCCGTATATAATGTATTACCTGAAGGTGCAAGTTTACATAAAACGCCCCCAAGACAACACAACTGCCTGTACCTATTTTCGGATCTCTTGCTGTACCGACCCACTTGTTCTACCCATTGTCGTACATTACACTCGTAATATCCACATGGGCTCAGTGCGTGAGTGAATGATTCTTACAAAGTTGCTGTATTGTTACTAGAAAGGAAGAATGAAGTTAATCATAAATCAGATAGCTAGATTCTACTTTTAGAGAGAAATGAATAGTAAATGCTGCTATAATTTATCGCTGCTGCTGTATTAACTGCTCCGTCCTGCTGTGGCTCTTGATTGTAAAGTGTCTAAATACTCAGCAATGACATTGGCTCAAGGAGTCAGATAGCACAACATTCTTGATAATTTTGTTTTAATTTTCCTTGAGTTCAGTAAAATCTAAACAATTCCTTGGAATATTTTATAGATGATTATCCATGGTACTTGCAGAGGCATCTATTGAGGACCTTAATGTCGACATATAGAGAGCCAGTAGGAGCAAGGGTCAACCTGTCGCAACTGGTGAGGAGGAGGGTTAGACTAAAGCTGTGTCTCCTAAGGTACCGGTGTGAGCATTGGGGCTTTGCCGTGGCTCCACTAGTTTGGCATGTTATTTCTGATGACTGCAATGCGGCAAGCTCTTTTTTGGCAGCACCGGATAAATTGATAAGAGTTTATTTTTGTAAACTGGTTGAAAACTGATTTACGAAACACAGTTGAGAAAAATCAAGCTGGGTGCTTCCATGATTGGCGGTTGCCAATTACTGAGCAACATTGGTGATGGGGATGAGAAAAGTATCAGCCATGATTGAATGGAGGAGCAGACTCGATGGGCCGAGTGGCCTAATTCTGCTCCTATGTCTTATGGTGACTACGGATGTAGGTTTATTCTCCCTTTTTAGTTTCTATACATCCAGTCGGCACGTTGCTGTCCTGAACTATTAGACGACTGAGTGTGCCGGTGAAGCAAGTACAGATCCCAATTTCCTGCTTCATTTCCCCAATTTCCTGAACCGTGGGCCTGCCTTTGTCTACCTCAAAGGAAGGAAGTGATGCGGACTGGGATTCGACCCCTGACTCTGGGACTTCCATCCATGTGATGCAGTTAGTCAGGTTTGCACAGTAAATGTTGTAATGTTAGTTCGATATGATGCATTTTATTCCCTTTGACCAGCAGGGAGAAATCCACCATTCTGTTGTGTTATGAACTGAGAGGCCATGCTGACACAACACCACCTACCTTTAGGCTTAATTTGGCAAACCTGTTTGCCCCAATCCCAGTGAAATGTTAATGTACACCCAACAATTTATCTGGTAACCAGAGAATGTTTCATTGCAATTCTCCTCTTTCCAAAAACCCGTTTGAAACATTTAACTGCAACAGGGTTGAGTGTGTAGCTTTTTTTTACTCCTGTTTTGACGATCGGCTGAGGGACTTGGCCTGATCATCATGACATTGGGGGATTGGTTTGTTTGCAGTGGCAATGCCCTTAGTTGTGAAACTGAAAAGGGATGGAACAGACAAACCCAGCACTGCACACCTCCTAAAACTGCCCTTAGTTCGATTTCCTATTCCTAACATCCTACTGCCAGGTGAAAATTATCCCTTATCATGAGATTTATCAGGGCCAAATACTCCTCCATAGTCAGTAAAATTCAAGCACAAACATATTTATTGTTAATTCCCAACTTTTGGCTACTCAATAATTTCCTTACCGTCCCTCACCTCCTGGATTCCAACATTGGAGAACACCATGTACAGAATTTGAGTGCGGCCAATCTAATTCCAAAACATATGGAATGCTGGGTAAAGTCAGCCATGTTGGTACAAATAATGCAGAGGCATTGGAGAAGATACAAAAGTGATGTACAAGGATGACAACAGAACTGCGAGATTATATCTACCAGGAAAGGATGAAGACTGAGTCTCTTTGCCTTTCTTGAAAGGACAAGGCTCATATTCACTATAAAAAAGAAAGGTTTTGACAAATAGCAAATTCAGAAAGATCTTTTTTACTTAGAGTGTGGTGAGAATGCGGAGCTTCTTACCACAGTGCATCGTTAAGATGAACACTACAGATGCATTTAAAGGGAATCTAGGTAAGCACATGAGGGAGATGGGAATAGAGGGTTATGTTGAGTTAGATGAAGAGCATAAACAGGGCATGAGATATATGGGTGGGTTAATTGGCCTTTTATTCATTCACGGGACATGGGCATCACTGGCTGGCCAGCATTTATTGCCCATCCCTAGTTGCCCTTGAGAAGGTGGTGATGAGCTACCTTCTTGAATCACTGCAGTCCATGTTCTGGGGGTTGAACCACAATGCCGTTGGGGAAGGAATTCCAGGATTTTGACCCAGTGACTGTGAAGAAACAGTGATGTATTTCTAAGTCAGGATGGTGAGTGGCTTGAAGGGGAACTTCCAAATGATGGTGTTCCCATGTACCTGTTCCCTTTGTCCTTCTGGATGGAAGTGGTCGTGGGTTTGGAAGGTGCTGTCTAAGGATCTTTGGTGAATTTCTATCTCGTAGATAGCACTGCTGCTACTGAGCGTCGATGGTGGAGGGAGTGGATGTTTGTGGTTGTGGTGCCAATCAGGTGGCTGCGTTGTCCTGGATGGTGTCGAGCTTCTTGAGTGTTGTCGGAGCTGCACCCATCCAGGCGAGTGGGGAGTATTCCATCACACTCCTCACTAGTGCTTTGTAGATGCTGGACAGGTTTCAGGGAGTCATGAGATGAATTACTTGCCTCAGTACTCCTAGTCTCTGACCTGCTCTTGTCACCGCTGTGTTTATGTGGCAAGTCCACTCGAATTTCTGGTCAGCGGTAACCACAAGAGTGTTGCCTGTGTTGTATATTCTATACCATGGTGACATTGACATTATCGCCAATCTCTGCATCTGTAAGTCTATTGTTGCTTCTGGGTACTTAATATTTTATATCTTCCTGTTGGAGTCAGTTGGCTAACCAGACAAAGGTAATTTAGAGAACTCGAGATTGTATCTGTGGATTATTGCTAATGTTGCTGCTTGTGGCAGGGTGTACGTGCCTGGTGAGAGTGGATAACCCCATTACTGTGGCAATACGAGGGGAGATACAGATTGGAGTGGAGAACTGTGCTAATATTTACTTACCTCTCATTCAAACATCTGAAAACTTCTTCATTTTCAACATCTCACTAGCTCTGAATCAAAATGTCCAACCTATCCGAGGAATGATTACCTTACTCTTTCCAACACTACACCTTCCCAAGATGAAACATTACCTGTTAAGATATTAAACCATGAACTGGATATTCATTACATCTGAAAAGGAAGAACGTTAAAGGTTACGGGAAGAAGGTGGGGGAATGACGCCAGGTGCATTGTTCATTCTGAGAGTCAGTACAGACATGGCGGGCTGAATGGCCTCCTCCAATGCTGTAATTATTCTGTGAGCTATCCCCACATGGGTTTCAGTTAACTGTGTCAGCAGTCTGGTGTGTACACATCATCCAAAGACCAGGGCTGTCTTTAGCCAATTGTTCTCTACGTACTTTTTGTTTAACAAGTCTTGTGAATGCAAAAGGGTTGAAGGGTTCACTTTATGTTTACAAAATTCGTAAAGAATGAATATCCTGCCTTTGTTTTATGTGGCAGTAGTTCACAGTTTCGGGGCCTTTATTAAAAATTGTTTTGTTTACGGTTATTTAATTTTACTACTTACTGTACAGCTTTGTTTTCGTTGTAACAGAAAAATGTTCAAATATAATAAAGTCTAAAACCTACTTTGTGTCTATGAGACTGTGGGTGGAATTTTCCCTTTTTTATGCTGGGTGTAGCCGGAGGGGGGTGGATGGGAAAAGTGGTCCCAAAGCTGTCGGCCCCAATAGTGGCTTTGTCCACCATCTCATCTTGCCCAGAACTTGGCCGAAAGAACATGAAGGTGTTGGGGGGGTGTCCCATGACTTGTTGGTGGGCTCTGCCAGCAACTTTGTTTCTTAAAGATGGGGGTGCCGTTTTTAAAGGCCATCCCTGTACACACGATTTAGAACGGAACACCTTCTACACTCTGACACTACCGGGTCATGAACCTCCCCCGCCCTGAGTGATGCACTCACCTCAGTAAAACCTTATCCTCAAACTGTGATCCCCTAGTTCTGGATTCCCCCACTATTGGGAACATTCTTTCTGAATCTACCCTGTTAGAATTTTCTGTTTCTATGAGATTCCCCCTCACTCTTATAATCTTGAAGAGAAACCTCATCAGGTGCACGCCCTGGGAGACCAGTCATAAGTCACACCGGCATCTCTCACGCTGACGTGAATAGACCATTGAACCATAGAACCCGACAGTGCAGAAAGAGGCCCTTCGGCCCATCGAGTCTGCACCGAACACAATCCCACACAGACCTTACCCCCATAATCGCTACATATTTTACCCACTAATCCCTCTAACCTACACATCCCTGGACACTAAGGGGCAATTTCTTAGCACGGCCAATCAACCTAACCGGCACATCTTTGGATGGTGGGAGGAAACCCACGCAGACACGAGGAGAATGTGCAAACTCCACACAGACAGTGACCCGAGCCAGGAATCGAACCCAGGATCCTGGAGCTGTGAAGCAGCAGTGCTAACCACTGTGCTACCGTGCCGCCCCCATTAGACGATCTAATGGCGAGAATGATCAGGTGGAAAGGTCTGATAATTTATTACAATGCGGGTTGCCGAGGTTTAACATCAGAATTTGCATTATATCACTGGCTGGCAAGGAGGAGGGGCCGGGGGGGCAGTGATAATTACAACTCTACAACCGCCGACGTAAAACACGGTTTGGATCTCTCGTGAGATTTTCCACTCCTGCCACCGAGAAGCAGAAAATCCGGGAGCGGGGGTTGTGATCTGGGCCCTCTCCCAAGTGATCATCCTTGAACTCAGACACTCGGAGCAGGATTCTCTGGCTTCCCCATGGCATCCTCCTCAAGGTGGGAGGTGGCCCACCGTTGGTCAGTGACTGGATCGTCTGGACCCCCCCCAACCGCTGTCAACGGGATTTCCCATTGAATTCGCCCCACACTGACAGGAAATCCACCCAGGGGTGCTTCGTTGGCAGGACCAGAAGATCCCACCGATGTAAACAGCTGGAAAGTTCAGGTGTTGATCTCAAAAAACACTAGAAGCAGGAGGAGGCCATTCAGCCCGTCGAGCCTGCTCTGCTTTTCATAATGATCACGGCTGATCAGCAATTTCGATATCCTGACCCTGCCTTTCCCCTCCCTCTCCCCCCCCTCCCCCCTTCCCCCCCCCTCCCCTTCCCCCCTTCCCCCCCACTCCCCTTCCCCCCTCCGCCCCCACTCCCCTCCCTCCTCCTCCCTCCCCCCCCCTCCCTCCCCCTTCCTCCCCCCCCCCCCCCCCCCCCCCCCCCCCGTATCTATGTACATGGTGGCCCAGTGGTCAGCACTGCTGCCTCATAGCGTCAGGGACCCAGGTTCGGTACCAGGTGTGGATTTCTTCCCACAGCCCAAAAAGACATGCTGGTTAGGTGCACTGGCTGTGCTAAATTCTCCCTCAGTGCACCCAAAGAAGTATTCAGAATTAGTTTTTATACATGTTGCTTCTCAGTGATAGGGGGTCCATTTTCACCTTTGTGATTTGTGCGGTAATCTATTACAGTTGGGGGGGGGGGGGGGGGGTGGGGGTGCACTCCTTTAGCCATTCCCATTTCTTCCCATTTTTATCCCATAAAGGCATGCCGTGCATCCCATTGGATTACTGACTGGGAGCAGGGTGAAGTCACAGGTCCAATCCTGTGATAATTAAGGGGCTAACCCGAAAGCTAGTGAATTTACTATGAAATAAATCGGTTGGACTGAAACCTGGTGTTGTCAGACTTTTTACTGTAATTAAAATCATCATTTGAATATCACAGGACTCTGAACAGAGTAAAATATTTCAGTCGCCTAGCTATTCTGAATGGAAAACTACCGAAAAGCTCACCATACCTCATGTAAAATCTTACACCCGTGCTCTGGATCCCAGAATATAGTCGCAATGAGACAAAACTGCAAATTAACGGTTGCTACAGAATTAAAATAAAAGTGATTCAAGAGGGAAAGAGGAAATCACAAACTCATTGCAGATTAACCTGATGGTGATTCACATTGACTGGCGTGGACAGCACGGTGGCACAGTGGTTAGCACTGCTGCCTCACAACACCAGGGACCCAGGTTCAATTCCAGCCTCGGGTCACTGTCTGTGTGGAGTTTGCACATTCTCCCCACGTCTGCATGGGCTGCCTCCGGGTGCTCCAGTTTTATCCCACACTCCAAAAGATGTGTAAGTTAGGTGGACTGGCCATGCTAAATTATCCCTTAGCATCCAATGATATATAGGTCTGATGGAGTGACCATGTTAAACTGCCCCTTACCATCTAGAGTTGTGCAGGTTAGGTGGATCGACCGCGCTAAATAGCCCCTAAGTGCCCAAGGGTGTGTAGACTAGAATCATAGAATCTCTACAGTGCAGAAGGAGGTCACTCGAGTCTGCACCAACCATAATCCCACCCAGGCCCCATCCCCATAACCCCATGCACTCACTTTAGCTGATCCCCCTGACACTAAGGGGCAATTTAGCATGGCCAATCCACCTAACCCGCACATCTTTGTAAAGTAAGGGGCAATTTAGCATGGTCTGGTAAGCTGCTCTCTCCCCAGCATCACACCAATTTCCTTAAATCCTTGTCACACCTGTATGGGAAGGTGACTCTAACAAGCTGTCTGCAAAGTGCACCACCCAAATTGTACCAGCCTGGGCTCAGCTGGGGAGTGGAGACGCAGGGGCTGGACTGAGATCTGTCCGAGAGAGGAAGAAAATACATTTATGTAGCACCTTCCAGACCATTGGGTCATCTCAAGGTGCTTGACAGCCAATGAAGTACTTTGAAATGTCAGACGGATTAGTTAAAGCAAATCAATCAGGGAATTTAAAGAGCCCTGTATACATTCGACACCCTTTCTAATTGGGTTGAAGTTGCTGAAGTGGTTCAGTAGCAAAACTGTTCCTAATATGAAGATTTATTGTCAGTTATTGCTACAGTTATTTATCTGACCACATTTCCCTTAACTAAGAATGCAACATCCAAATCATCAGCTGCAATTGTTTAAATTTCCCCCCCAATATACATTATCATTTTGGGCTCACAGTCGCCACCAGTATTTCCAACACAACATTCTTCATTTTGGTTCTTTCTGGGTTACTTTGTGCACTAGGTCATCGACAACAGTGATCAGCAGTTTGAGGTCATCACTGCGCGACATGCGGTGATCACCGCTCTTTCGGAGGATGACATCCACATCGTCGCTCTTGAGTTGTTCTGCGACCTTGAGGGACGTCTGCCAGGGGACAAGCTCGTCGTTCATGCTGTGGAGGAGGCGCACTGGGCACGTGATGTCGATGCTGCTTTGTAGCAAGCAGTGCTCCTCCGCCTCCTTTACAAAGTTGTACTGAATGGTGTACATGCCACCCTCAATGTACTTGGAGGGCCTCTTATACTCACCCATCTTCGCAGCTTCCATTCTCACCTGTCGAGGTATGGGGAAAATGGAACACCAAAATTGAGTGCATGCTTCAAGTGAGGCGCATGAGGAGAGGCAGTGGCATAGTGGTATTATCACTGGACTAGTCATCCAGAGAACCAGGGTAATGCTCTTGGGACCCGGGTTCGAATCCCATCGTGACAGATGATGAAATTTGAATTCCATAAAAATCTAGAATTAAAACGTTTAATGATCACCATGAACTCACTGTCGATTGATGTCAAAACCCATCTGGTTCACTAGTGCCCTTTAAAGTTTATTTATTAGTCACGAGTAGGCTTACGTTAACACCGCAATGGAGTTACTGTGAAAATCCCCTAGTCACCACACTCCAGCACCCGTTCGGGTACACTGAAGGAGAATTTAGCATGGCCAATGCACCTAACCAACCAGCTCTTTCAGGCTGTGGGAGGAAACCCACACACACACACATGGGGAGAACGTGCAAACTCCACACAGACAGTGACCCGAGCCAGGAACTGAACCCGGGTCCTTGGCACTGAGAGGCAGCAGTGCTAACCACTGTACCACTGGCCTGTCCTCACCTTGTCTGACCTACATGTGACTCCAGATCCACAGCAATGCAGTTGATTCTTAAATGCCCTCAGAGATGGGCAATTAAAGCTGGCCCAGACAGCAGTGCCCACGTACCATGAACAAATAAAAAAAAACTCACCCATGTGTATTTTTATTTCAGATTTCCAGCATCCGCAGTATTTTGCTTGTATTTGATGTTTATAATTTTGAGTTTATTACACTTTTTTATTTTTAATATTTACTAAATTATTTTTATTTTTAATAAAACAAAAGTAAATAAACTCAAACTTAGAGCAAACTTGTGCATATAAGGACACGTGCCTGTTTGTAAATAGAACTCCCAGTCACCTGATGAAGGAGCAGCGCTCTGAAAGCTTGTGGCTTGTACTACTGAATAAACCTGTTGAACTTTAACCTGGTGTTGTGAAACTTCTTACTGCGCCCACCCCAATCCAACGCCAGCATCTCCACATCATGGATTTTTAAAATTCAGAGTCAAGTATATACGCAGATGAATAATGACTTTAACCATCAATATAAAAGATTAGAAGCTTGCATAATGCTCTATGAATAATAATACTGTTATGTCTTTTCTTAAATTTATTCATGGGACATGGGTGTCACTGGCTGGCCGGCATTTATTGCCCATCCTTAGTTGCCCTTGAGGGTCAGTTGAAAAATCAACCACATTGCTGTGGCTCTGGATTCACATGTAGACCAGACCGGGTAAGGATGGCAGATTTCCTTCCCCAAGGAACATCAAGAAACAGATGGATTTTTCTGACAATCGGCAATCGTTTCATGGTCATCAGTAGATTCTTAATTCCAGGTATTTTTTAATTGAATTCAAAATCCACCATCTACCATGGCGGGACTCGAACCCAGGTCCCCAGGACGCTAGCTGAGTTTCTGGGTTAATAGTCGAATGATGACACCATCGTCTCTCCCCAGATGCTGCCAGACCTGCTGCATTATCCAGCATTTTCTGCTTTTATTTCAAAATCAGACAAACTCGGTGATACACTCTATCCACTGTATCATTTACGTGCACTGTGGAAACATGTATATACAACTTAAAGTATAACCTTTGGAGGGAGTGTCCTTAATTCATGCTAACTAACCTTGTCGTTCATTGCTCTCAACATTGCAATTCCAGGACAGCGTAAACACATGAGGCATTTTCAAATTAACTTTCCTTATGCACAGCTGTCTTTCCCTCAATATAGAATGGGGCAGTGCAGTACTCAGAATAAATACATCTGGGAACCAAAAGAAAGGTGTGCGGGTTAGGCGTTAGTTGCCCCTTAGTGTCCCGGGATATGTAGGTTAGAGGGATCAGCAGGGTAAATATGTAGGCTTACAGAGATACGGCCTGGGTGGGATTGTCGTTGGTGTGAACTTGATGGGCTGAATGGCCTCTTTCTGCATTGTCGGGATTTTATGGAAATGTGGCGTGGGCTGATCTCAATTCCCTGAAGATTGTGATGGTGATTTTTTTTTCGTAATTAAAAATATAACTATGTAAAAGTACAAGTTTTTAAAGAAGTGACAGGAGGAGTTAAAAGCTCTGCAATGTGCAACGTGCAACGTGAACCTTGCAATACTGACAGCAAAACTTAAACGCTTCTGCGCTGCTCAATGCAAGTAAATAAGCAAACTGCCAGACATCTTGAGCATGCATAATGTGAATTCTGTACTAAAATTGTATGTTTAGTGAAAGTGTCAGTGGAGTGAGTGGGGCAAGAACACTGAGAAACTATACCCAGAGTGGGTAATTACGCATAATGGAAATAAAACGGCAGCAAATACACTGATCTTTGAAAAGGTATGACAATGTTTTGAGTATGCAACTTTTGTCACAATTTCTAAAGATTCATCTGTCTTGAGATGGTATAATTTCAGCAACTTTCTGTCCCTTTTGGTTAGCGAGTGAGTGAGAGTGTGAGTATGAGTGAGTGAGAGTGTGAGTATGAGTGAGTGAGAGTGTGAGTGAGTGAGAGTGTGAGTGTGTGAGTATGAGTGAGTGAGAGTGTGAGTATGAGTGAGTGAGAGTGTGAGTATGAGTGAGTGAGAGTGTGAGTATGAGTGAGTGAGAGTGTGAGTATGAGTGAGTGAGAGTGTGAGTATGAGTGAGTGAGAGTGTGAGTATGAGTGAGTGAGAGTGTGAGTATGAGTGAGTGAGAGTCCCGAGGCTCCACGGACCCAGGTTCAATTCCCGGCTTGGGTCACTGTCTGCGTGGAGTTTGTATGTTCTCCCCGTGTCGGCATGGGTTTCCTCCCACACTCCAAAGATGTGCGGGTTAGGTGGATTGGCCGTGTTAAATTGCCCCTTGGTGTCAGGGGGACTAGCAGGGTAAACACATGGTGTTCCGAGGATAGGGCCTGGGTGGGATTGGGATTGGGATTGGGATTGGTGTCGGGATTGGTGTCGGCGCAGACTCGATGGGCCGAATAGCCCCCTCCTGCACTGCCGGGATTCTGAGATTCTATTGCAGACGTGCGCATGTTGTAACACTCCCTGTTCCCCGCGCACTTTTTATTCACAGAATTATTCCAATGTTGGTGCATTTTCAATCTCCTACCTCGGGAGGGAGCTGGTTGAAAGCAGTTACGAAACTGTCAGCTGCCGTTGCTATACCAACCATCCCAGCCACCCTCTCCGGCCTCTCAAGGCCAGCCAATAGCATCAGCCAGCCACCCATGCTGGAGCCAACGAGAATCTGAAATAGAGGAGCGGATCAGTCAGCTCAGACACAAACTTAACATTTTTCACATCATAGCACCCTCCCCAAACTTGGAGGTGTTAGACAGCCAGTCTAAAAAAACAGGGATCTGTTTAAAGCACGTTCCAATGACACATTTTCATTTTGCCCTGGGTTTTAAATTAGGGAAATTCTACGAATAGCGCTGCCCCCATCTTTTGTTTTGCCTGTGTAGAGGCAAACTGCCTCTTCACTCACCAATCCTGGGACATGGATGGCGCTGGCTGGCCAGCATTTGTTGCCCATCCCTAGTTGCCTGAGGGCAGCTGAGAGTCAACCACATCGCTGTGGCTCTGAAGTCACATGTAGGCCAGACCAGGTAAGGATAACAGATTTCCTTCCCTAAAGGACATTAGTGGACCAGATGGTTTTTTTCCGTAAATTGACAATGGTTTCATGGTCATCAGTAGATTCTTAATTCAAGATTTTTTTTATTGAGTTCAAATTCCACCATCTGCAGTGGTGGGATTCAAACCCAGGTCCCCAGAACATTCAATGAGTTTCTGGATTAATAGTCTAGCGATAATACCACTGGGCCATCGCCTCCCCTGTACTCCTAATGAAGAGCAGCAAGATCCCAGTTTCGTGCGTGCCTGAGTGCGAGCGTGACTGAGTGCGTGCGTGACTGAGTGCCTGAGTGCGTGCGTGACTGAGTGCCTGAGTGAGTGCGCGCGCGCGAGCGAGCGAATGTCTGTGTACATGTACGTGTGTATGTGTGTGTGTGTGCGCGCGCGTGCATGCATGTACACGTGTGTGCATGAGTGGAGAGGGTGGTAAAGCATGAACAAATGATTGCTATTTCACAATTAATGCAGACTAAAAGAAGTTAGAAACAACTTGGTAAAAGAGCAAAGGTAAGAATGTAGCTATCACAGGGGTTTCCATGGCTGACCTGTGGTCCCGTGGTGAGATTATCCAAGACTGTCAGCACATCGTCCTTCCAATCTCTTAGCAAACAATCCTTGAAGTTCCCTTCAGAACTGCCACAACCTGTGTAATCAAACCTAGGCAAAGAAGAGTAGACCAGGTGAATGACTGATTGTAAAACATCATGTCAAACTAAATTCATATTTTAGAGATCAAATTTGACTTGAGTATAACCCATAACATGACCTCAGAAATTCTACATTTTACACGTCAAGTGTAAACTTTCCATCAATAAAATATTCAAGTTACTACAAAGCAGCTGTGATAAGGTAATCGAGTTTATCAGATACAGAATGATATTAAAGTGGGTGGCCTGACAGTTCATTGGCAGTACAATACCGGACTCTCAGCGCGGGAGACAGGACTTCGAGTTTCATCAACGCCTTTGATCTTCATCAAGGAACATCTTTGAGCAGACCACAAGTCCAGTTCCCTGGCCTCTTGGCAGTTCTCACTGTCAAGTTGCTTTTAACTGTAATTAGTTAAATCAATCATCAAAAAATCTCTTCCCAGATCATCCCTGTAGATCAAAGGATATTTATATCTCTACGCTTCAAACATTCAGTTATATCGCCGTGATTTTAAGTCATTGTTGGGTTTGCAAAGGAAACTCCAGATCGAAAATGGTCTCTATTCACTTTACTGAAATCTAAAATTGCTGTTCAGAGACTCTTCTGTTGTAGAGGTGCAGAACTCTCTTCACCTATATGTGAATTAAATTACATACTTTAAAATTATTGTAGATAATTAATGATGTGATTTCCAATCCGGAGACACTGAAGTGTTGAACAAGCTAAAGTTCCAGGCAATGGGGGGAGTTTTCCCGTCTGGTCCGTAGGAATCATAGCCACCGGGTGTGGACCATGCAAAAAGTCTGTTGATCTCGGACGGGATTTTCTGGTTTTCACAGAATCCCTACAGTGTATCCCTACAGGAGGCCATTTTCTTTGTTCTTTGTAAGGATGGATGCATTAATTTGATTCTGTACTTACCTATTTACAGACCGTCCCTCAATCTGTACTAACCTGTATCATAACGCTGGCATGGGCATGGGAGGGGCTGCCTACACCTACCTCCTGGTCTTGCTGCAAACTCCCATGGCACCCAACCATTCCTCCATGAGCCTCACCCCGTGAGACATGCCCCCACACCCACCCCCATCACCAGACACACAACAGCACTTAGCATTTATCTTTTTCCTCGGGTGGCACTGCAGAGCAGCATGGCGGCACAGTGATTAGCACTGCTGCCTCACAGTGCCAGAGACCCAGGTTCAATTCTGGCCTTGGGTCACTGTCTGCGTGGAGTCTGCACATTCTCCCCGTGTCTGCATGGGTTTCTTCAGGTGCTCAGGTTTCCTCCCACAGTCCAAGAATGTGCTCGTTAGGTGATTAGTCAGGGTAAATTGCTTCTTAGTGTCAGAGGGGCTAGCAGGGTAAATGTGTGGAGTTATGGGGATAGGGCCTGGGTACGATTGCAATCAGTGCAGACTCGATGGGCCGAATGGCCTTCTTCCACACTATAGGGGGTGCATTAGAAAAATCCTCAGGCTCCTTGGGTGGGAGGGTGGGTGTCGTTCCAGCAGCAGCTACCGCCTCCTCTATGGTGCTACCAAGCACAGGATCTGCTGGTCTCTGATTTGGGGAAAAAGAGCTGCCTCTATCCTCTCCACTGCCTGATGGCAGAAGGCAGAATGAACTTTCCTTTTAAGACTGCTTTTTTCGGGCAGTCCATGAGAAACCTACCCAAACACAACATGCCTCTCACTTCAAGTCAATGCTCTCACATTAACCCTGCTTTTCTCCACAGGTTCTTCCAGACCTGCTGTGATTTTCCAGCCTTTTTTTTCAGTCAGATTTCAGGTTTCCAGCAATCTGCAGTATTCTGCTTTTCAATACTTGCTGGAGATTCATGGAACGGTCAGATAAAGGTTTGTGTTCATGATCTCTGCACAGTGTCTTTCCAAAGTTAATCCAAGAGGGAAGCCATAAGGCCATAAGATATAGGAGCAGAAATAGGCCACTCAGCCCATCAAGTCTGCTCCGCCATTCAATCATGGCTGATATCTTTTTCATCCCCATTCTCCCAACTTTTCTCCGTAATCCCTGATCCCTTTATTAATCAAGAACCTATCTCTGTACTAAAAACACTCGATGACCTGGCCTCCACATCCTTCTGTGGCAAAGGGTTCCACAGAATCACCACCCTCTGGCTGAAGAAATTCCTCCTTATTTCTGTTTTAAAGGATCTCTCCCTGACCCTGAGGTTGGTTCTAGTTCTTCCTACTAGTGGAAACATCTTCTCCATATCCGCTCTATCCAGGTCTCACAGTGACCTGTAAGATTCAATAAGAACCGCCCTCATGCTTCTAAACTCAGAGTCCTGAACCATTCCTCATAAGACAAGCTCTTCACTCCAGGGATCATTCTTGTGAACCTTCTCTGGATCTTTTCCAAGTACGGTGACATTCAGGCATTTTCCCATCAAAGGACGGTAAATCAGCCTGAGCCACTTTGCTGCTCCTCTTACTGTCCAATTTCAGAGAGCACTGCGATTTCCTTTTCGTTCGTCCAAACACTACCTTTACACTCTCATGTTATGCTGGACTGAATCCACTGCAGACTGAAATCTCTGACTTTTGCCTTCTGCCTGGTGTCACAATGATGTGACATGTGCTTGTGTGATTTTAATCTTTAATTGCATTGGCTGGTCTCTCAAACAGTCATAAAAGGACTTCTAAAAAGTGAGCAAAGGCACGGACTTAAGATGGCTGCCACAAGTCACCTGAGGTCTGGCATTACAAGTTGACCCATTTTCTGGAAGGTTCTCTTGTGAATTAAAATGAATACATGTCAAGGCAACCTTCTATGGAATTTCACACCTGCTGAAATCAAGAACTACGTCAAAAGGAGAACTGAAACTGTAAAACTTAAACTATCAGGCACTTACTTTTTCCGTTTCTATAAGGTTACCTTTCAAGTAGAGACAGAACGTCTACCAAGACGAGAGCTGTATTCCAATCCCATCAAGATGGAAGATGGATCATTCAAGCATTAATGGCTGGGACACTACACAATCTAACCATGTAGGCGATAAAACAATAGCCACAGTCTATCCAGGCACGAACTAATCAATCACCTTCTGAAATCATCATGGGGAGAGAAGCTGAATGACTAGAATAACCATTTATAAATGTATTTTATTACAACACCTCCGGTGGAGGGATGGCCTCTGGTATCGTCCCCAACACCAACCCACCTCCTTTAAAGGCTCTCCTTCAGGGGCGGAAGATTCTGGGCCAACTCTGGTTTCCCTCTCCACGAGTTTCTCCAGCATTTTCTGTTTTTATTTCTCCATTACTCTTTCAAACAAGCTTTTTTCTAAGGGGCGAGGGCCCTCAAGCTATTAATTCTGTCAAGTTTGATCAGTGAGACGCGTGGGATAAGTGCGTGGCGGAGAGGGCTTCGCACTTACACTCGGCAGATATTTATTTGTTCCCAGGGAAATGGTAGCAGAGCAGACAAACGCCAAAGGACATAAACGGGGGGACCCTGGTGTTGGGAAAGCACGTGGATCTAATTGTTTTGATTTGAAGGCTTTTTCAGCGCACGCACATTACATCGAGTGAAAACATCAACTTTGGCTCCAGCGCAAGTACAAAGGGGGTGGAATTCCTGTCACAGCAAGAACATCTGCCTGCGCATATTTCGCCTCATAATTAGCAAGCTCGCCCACAAGGTGCAGGTTACAAAACCCGATATTCCCACGTTGCGGGGGGGGCTACTGACTGTGATGAGGTGAGTGAGACAGGCTGGACTGCCCAGCCTGTGCCTTGCTGATCTCCCCTGCGCTACAAGAGTGTTCAAAACCAGGCAGGGAAACAGCCACTTTCCAGGAGAGGAGGAACTGCAGTCCCTTCCAGGCCTCTCGTATCTTTCCCGAGGAGTTTTAAATGATGAACGACAAAGATTCACCAGTTGAGTCGTGCAAAGGTCAGCCTCCCCCTCTCTCATCACCGGCACCAGTTAGTCCCTCTGAGACTTCCCTGAGCTGTTCACTCTCACAAAGGTTTCAAGCCTCATCAATTTCTTTGGCTGCACTTTGAACATTGCAAATGTAACTCAAAATGCATTCCTCCTGTGAAATACTCCCTTTGGTATTGTAATAATTACTTGGCACAGGGTGTGGTGTAAATAGAATAATCCTCTGTCAAATGTAAACACAGCTATATGTACACGGTGGTATTTAAACACCAAACTTAACCCCACTTCTTAACCAACCACACAACCATCCTCTGAGAAGCAGAACGTCAGCTCGGTAACACAGCACACTTCTGAGTTAAGGAAGTTGTAGATTCTCCCCATGTCTGCGTGGATTTCCTCCGGATGCTCCGGTTTCCTCCCAAAGATGTGTAGGTTAAGTGGATTGGCCAAGCTAAATTGCCCCTTGGTGTTGGGGGGTGGTGGTGGTGGTGGTGGGCTAGCTGGAGTAAATGCATGGGATTATGGGGATAGGGCCTGGGTGGGATTGTGGTCCAGGCAGATTCAATGGGCCGAATGGCCTCCTTCTGCACTGAAGAATTCTACGATCTAGATTCTAGCCCTCTTCCAGACTACCTAATCTTTGCTGACACTGTTGGAAATTCTTCAGATGATACTTTAGCCTGTATCCTGACATAAATGGACATAAATGATCTAATGTCATTCTTCAAAGAGGACCAGAGGAACTCTCCTGCCGTCCTTGACCTATATATTGATCCCTCAAACCATCACTGACAGATTACTTCATCATTTTTGCATGCGCACAAATTTATGTCTTTTTATCAATTCATCCACGGGACATGAGTGTTGTTGGCTAGGCCAGCACATATTGCCCAGACCTAATTGTCCTCGAGAAGATAGAGGTGCAACGTCTTCTCGAACTGCTGCAGTCCCTGTGCTGTAGGCACACCCACAGTGCTGTTAGGGGGAGAGTTTCAAGACTTTTGACCCAACAACAATGAAAGCACAGTGATACATTTCCAAGTCAGGTTGGTGAGTGGCTTGGAGGGGAACTTGCAGGTGGTGGTGGTGTTTCCAGCACTGTTGCCCTTGTCCTTCTAGGTGGTAGTGGGTTTGGAAGGAGCGTTGGCTACAGTACTGCTGTGACTATACTGCAAAAGTACTTTCTTAGCTGTGAAGTGTCTTGCACAGCGCTATACAAATGCAAGTTCTCTCTCTCACTCCAAAAGCAGTGGAATAGGTAAACAGACACAGTGGATACTAGCAACAGGGTTGGAATCTCAAAATGTTGGGTGTTTGTGGGGAGATCAGGGGAGGCGATGATCTAGTGGTATTATCGCGAGATTATTAATCCAGAAACTCAGCTCATGTTTTGGGGACCTGGGTTCGAATCCCTCCATGGCAGAATTTGAATTCAGTAAACAAGAAATATCTGGAATTAATAATCTACTGATGACAATGAACCATTGTTGATTGTCAGAAAAACCCATCTGGTTCATTAATGTCCTTTAGGGAAGGAAATCTGCCATCCTTACGTGGTCTGACCTACATTGGGGCCACACCAGGTAAGGATGGCACAGTGGCAAACACTGTTGTCTCACAGCATCAGGGACCCGGGTTCGATTCCCAGCTTGGGTCACTGTCTGTGCAGAATCTGTGCATTCTCCCCGTGTCTGCGTGGGTTTCCTCCGGGTGCTCCAGTCACCTCCCACAGTCCAAAGATGTGTGGGTTTGGTGGTTTGGCTAAATTGCTCTTTATTGTCAGGGGTATTAGCCGGGTAAATACATGGAATTATGGGAATAGAGCCTGGGTGGGATTGTGGTCGGTGCAGACTCGATGGGCCGAATGGCCTCCTTCTGCACTGTAAGGATTTTATGATTCTATGATACATGTGACTCCAGAACCACAGCAATGCAGTTGACTCTCAACTGCCCTCCAAGGGCAACTAGGGCTGGGCAATAAATGCTGGCCAGCCAGTGACACCCATGTCCCACAAATGAATAAACAAAAAGATTTGGGCTCTTTGTGCAGTGAAATCACAATCGCGTGTTTAATAAAGAGAAAGCATTTAAACAGTTAAGAAATGCCCGACGGCTACATGCTTAGAATATCGACTTCGATTTGAACTTTCAAAGTTCAAATGCTAATCAGCATTATTTATGAAGCAAATATATTTCCTGCGGTGCTTAGTAACAAATTCAATCCAGCAGATTTAGTCCAGTGGCCAACCATTGTGAGCAATGAGTGGAAAGCAGCTGAATAGATTGCTAACCATTGAAACGCAGAACATTTTGAAGAGTAAGTCAACAGGACATTATGTGACCTGTCCGTTCCTCTCCTAGCTGTTCCATTTTATTTACATCATTGGTCACTTTGATTAAGTTGGTCCACTGTGGGAACATCTGAATGTCAATGTTACAGCTCAACAAGCAGGGGCGACAGAACCAACTGCACCAATGATTTTATCATTCTACACCATATCAAGCCATCTATTTCCATCCAATTAAATATTTCAGAAATGTATTTTGTTATTCATTTATCTCGATGTCTCTTTCGTGCCCCAAGTTTAAAAAAGTAGAGTTTATTTATTGGTCGCGAGTAAGGCTTGCATTAACACTGCAACAAAGTTACTGTGAAATTCTCCCAGTCGCCACACTCCGGCACCTGTTCGGATCAATGCACCCTAACCTGCACGTCCTTCTGACTGCAGGAGGAAACCCATGCAGACACGGGGAGAACATGCAGGCTCCACACAGAAAGTGACCCAAGCCAGGAATCAAACCCAGGTCCTTGGTGCTGTGAGGCAGCAGTGCTAAACACTGTGCCATCATGCCGCCCCAAGTTTAAAGTTTAATTATTAGTGGGCTTACATTAACATTGCAATGAAGTTACTGTGAAAATTTCCTAGTCCCCACACTCCGGCGCCTGTTCAGGTACACTGAGGGAGAATTTAGCATGGCTAATGCACCTAACCAGCACGTCTTTCTGACTGTGGGAGGAAACCGGAGCACCCGGAGGAAACCCACACAGACACAGGGAGAACGTGCAGACTCTGCACAGACAGTGACCCAAGCCAGGAATCGAACCCGGGTCCCCGGCACTGTGAGGCAGCAGTGCTAACCACTGTGCCGCCGTGCCGCCCTCTCACCGCCCCAGATATTGAAAAGCAAGCCAAAGGAGGTCACTCTCGCTGCGCCAGTGATAATGCGGATGCAGATGTGTGTGGATCGAACAGATGTGGCGGATGCAGGTGTGGGTGGACGTGGACAGGCAAGCCAAGATCAAAGGGTGCAACCAGCAATATACTAGAGAACGGAAGCGAAACTTAGAGATGTAACTTTTAATAATCATCTCAACATTTAAAAGAATGTGTAAACTCTCAGTGACTTCACAGTGTGGTTCAAACTCAGCTAGGTCAACATAAACAGCAAATTTGGCAGCTTACATCCTGAAGGAATGGGGCTGAGCCAACAAACCCACTATAATTTATAATTTCACAATCCTGATCTGTTCATTAAGAATAAAGTACAAATAAGGGAGGCCATTCAGCTCATCTATTTCATCCACGCTCCATGTGATACCTCACACTGTTTTAAACTGCCTGAGCAAGTCAGAGGTGGCTTTTCCAGAGTTCTTTTTATCCCTCTGGACCCTGAGCTTTTCTCTGGTGTCCTGCCTCTCCCAGGGGATTACACGGTGAGGGGGTTAGGGAGTGTTTCACCATGATGCCCCAGTAGTCATGTGTGGGACCCGGTTTGACACACCAGCTGATATTATTCATACCTTTAAATAAAAACCTACAGCACACTATCTAGCCTTACTTCATTGACTGGTTTTAACCTTCACCACGGCAGCAGTGACTAGCACTGCTGCCTCACAGAGCCAGGGACCCGGGTTCGATTCCTGGCTCGGGCAACCATCTGTGTGGAGTTTGCACATTCTCTGCATGGTTTCCTCCGGGTGCTCCAGTTTCCTCCCACAGTCCAAAGATGTGCGGGTTAGGTGGTCTGGCCATGCTAAATTGCCCGAGTGTTAAGGGGACTAGCTAGGGTAAATGCATGGGGTTACGGTGATAGGACCTGGGTGGGATTGTGGGCAGTACAGACTCGATGGGCCAAATGACCACCTTTTGCACTGTAGGATTCTCTGATTCATTATATCCAGAAGCCCATTCTAAGAAGCGGTCTCTGTCTGACATCATTCTGCGCTGATAACTTTGACAAGGTACCTGACATAGGAGTAGCCAGCAGATCGACAGAAGTTCTCCAAAGCCACGGCTTTCTCTGCATTCATGCTGGACATGAATCCCGACAGGAAGACAATTCCAGGGTTCTGCGCAGAAATTCTGTGATAGGCCAAACGAGGCAAGGACAGCCTGGTGAGGAACTGGATGGAAGACATCTCTCTGTGGATGAAGAAAGAAGTCATTTTTTGCTGCAATTAGAGACGCGTTTCTGACAAGCCAACTCATTTTGTGGGGCAGCACAGTAGTTAGCACCACTGCCTCACTGCGCTAGGGACCCGGGTCTGATTCAACTCCCTTCCTAACAGTCAGTGTACCTACACCTTATGGAGCGGGGCATTAATTGCTGGTGTAGTCAGCAATATCTATATCCCATGACTGAATAAAGACAGAAACCATGCACGGCAGTGGCAAAAAAAGGGTCACTGGCCTCAGGTCACCATCTGTGTGAAGGTTGCACATTCTCTCCGTGGGTCTCCTCCGGGTGCTCTGGTTTTCTCCCACACTCCAATGATGTGCAGGTTAAGTGGATTGGCTATGCTATATTGCCCCTTAGTGTCAAGGAGATTAGCAGGGTTAACACATGGGGTTACGGGGATAGGAACTGGGTGGGATTGTAGTCGGTGCAGACTCGATGGGCTGAATGGCCTCTTTCGACACTTTATGGATGCTATGAAATTTCTATGAAAATCTCAGGCAAGCTATTTGAACATGGAGGCCGTCACAAGCTGACACAGCACTGCATCCACCCAAAGTTCAAGCACACTTTCCCTCTCGGCCAGTGGGAGCGTTAACATTGTACTCTTCCACATAAAATACAGCACAAAAACAGACCATTGGAACCAACAGGCACGAGTCTTGTGCTCCACAAGTGTAGCCTCCTGCTTTTTGTGGTCCAACCCTATCCACAAAACCTTCTATTTCCTTCTCCCCCACCATGGATCCAAGGATGAGCAAACCCAAAATATCAGTGGTTAACACTGCTGCTTCACAGCGCCAGGGACCCGGGTTCGATTCCTGGCTTGGTTCACTGCCTACGTGGAGTCTGCACGTTCTCCGCGTGAGTTTCCTCCGGTTTTCTCCCACAGCCCAAAGATGTGCAGGTTAGGTGGATTGGCCATGTTAAATTGCCCCTTAGTGTCGGGGGGGATTAACTAGGGTAAACACATGGGGTTGTGGTCGAAGCAGACTCGATGGGCCGAATGGCCCCCTTCTGCACAGTAGGATTCTACGATCTGCTTTGGTGAGAACCCTGAACTGAGATCGAGTTTGCTGGAACTGCCTTGGTTTATGTCGCTCACTCCTCGAGTGCCCTCGCAAAGGCTCCGGTGAGCCACCTTCTCAAAGTGCTGCGTGTGCAGTGAATGCACGCCCACAAGTTAGGGAGTTCTCGAGTTTGTGGCTGCTGCCAACATTCTGGAACTCACTCCCTAATAGCACAGTGGATGTTCCTACAACACACAGACTACATTGGGGTTAGCGTAACCTTAACCCTAATGCAGCAGTTCAAGTAGGCAGCTCACCACCACCTTCTCAAGGGCAATTAGGGATTGGCAATTAATGCCAGCCCAGCCAGCGACATCCACATCCCTTGAATGAATTTTTTAAAATAGCCACACTGTAGGAAGTGACATAGTTCCAAGTCAGGAAGGTTTGGTGTTCCCCGATAGTAGATCAAAGTTCAAAATTGCACTCTCCAATGTGTTCACAAGGTTCCTTATTCTATCAGTCTGGGTGGTCAACAAGCCCAAGATTGGGTGTTATTCCTTTTCTTGTCAGCTTGGATCTTGTCTCGCTTCTGGAGATAATTAATTGGATTCAATTTGAATTGTTTTTTGGAGCAAGCAAGGAGATACTTTAAGGGATTTGACCCTCTGACAAAGGGTCATCCAGACTCGAAATGTTGGCTCTATTCTATTGAGGCAGCACAGTGGTTAGCACTGCTGCCTCACAGACCCAGGGACCCAGCCTGGGGTCACTGTCTGTGTGGAGTTTGCACATTCTCCCCGTGTGGGTTTCCTCCAGCTGCTCCGCTTTCCTCCCACACTCCAAAGACATGCATTAGCCGTGCTAAATTGTCCCTCAGTGTACCCAAACAGACAACAGAGTGTGGCGACTAGAGGATTTTCACAGTAACTTCACTGCAGTGTGAATGTCAGCCTACTTGTGACACTAATAGATAAACTTTACTATTCTCCCTCCACAGACGCTGCCAAAATTCTCCAGCATTTTATAGCGTCATAGAGGTTCACAGCATGGAAACGGGCCCTTTTGGTCTCAGATCCCAGCTCTTTGTAAATTTACTTTTATATCATGTTGGAGTAAGGGTTTGCCTGGTCCACTCTGCACACTGGCTTTGTAACCTGCGGTAAGAATTAACCAAAACAACGTAACCCCCTCTCCAACCCCACTGACTGTAACTTTCATAATGGAATAAAAATAAACCCCCTCCCCACCCTCCACCCCCTTCCTCTCCTAGTTGAAGGCATTGAGTCAATGCCCATCTCCTCATTGGGATTTGAGTAGTTGCCTTCCTGCTCCCAGCGCTGTTTCCAGCCCAGCCCAGCCCAGCATGCGGAGTGCGGCAGCTCCCACTGGGACAACCTGTACCTCCCACCGCGTAGATAAACAGCAGCAATACCTTAACCAGGACTACACCAGGAAAGCAATTAAAGCAAACCCTTAACTTTAACCCCGATAACGCTGAATCATCGCTACGGACAAAGAACAAGGACAAAAACACTAGAAGCGTTTCCTCTACTTCGCTTCTCGCAATTTTCTCCCTCTCTTAAACCTTGTTTCTTTTTTCTTCCCTCTCTCTCCTTCACTCCCTTATCTTGCTCACCAAGTTTCATTTCACACCCGTTCCTCAATAATGTTCCATGTATTTTTTTATTACAGGGGTCCATTCTGTTATTCACTCAAACGCATGAGTTGTGTTTATGTAGCTGGCAATGCATTAAGACATTAACTTATTTACTGGAGCTTTTAAAATTCATTTCAGTTAACTCTTTGATTTCATATATTGAATTAAGCCCTTCATTCATTAATATGTTAATTCATTCACCCTTTCACTTTCCGCCTATTTAATTGATGCTAATGAATATGCACTGTGCCTCACAGCGCCAGGGACCTGGGTTCGATTCCCGGCTTGGGTCACTGTCTGGCGTTTCTACATTCTCCCCGTATCGGCGTGGGTTTCCTCAGTGTGCTCCGGTTTCCTCCCACAGTCCGAAAGATGTGCTAGATAGGGTGCATTGACCCGAACAGGCGTCAAGTGTGGTGACAAGGGGAATTTTACAGTAACTTCATCGCAATGTTAATGTAAGCATTACTTGTGACTAATAGATAAACTTTAACTTTACTGCTGCCTTACAGCACCAGGGACCCAGGTTTGATTCCACAACTGTGTGGAGTTTGCGCATTCTCCCCGTGTCTGCATGGGTTTCCTTGGGGTGCTCCGGTTTCCTCCCACAGTCCAAGGATGTGTAGGTTAGGTGGATTGGCCATGATAAAATTGCCCCTTTGTGTCAGGCGGGATTAGCAGAGTAAATACATGGGTTTACAGAGATAGGGCCTGGGTGGGATTGTTGTCAGAGCAGAGTCAATGGGCTGAATGGTCTCCTTCTGCACTGTACAGATAATGTAATTCTATTTCAGGTATTTTGTAACATTAGCTGGGTAAACACATGGGTTTACTGGGGTAGGATCTGGATGGGATTGTTTTCAGTGCAAGTTCAATGGGCCAAATGGCCTCCTTCTGCACTGTAGGGTTTCTATGAATTAGCATGTGGTATTTCCCCCTTCCCCCGGGCAGTTAATGAATATACAGAATGGTGCTACATCTGTATAACACCTTTGAATGATGTTAAATATTATATTTCAGAGTTCTTGGACCTTCTCCCAATTAATTTGTTTTAAATTCTTATGGTTTATTTTTTTCTGAAGCATTTTGTTTAACAGGCAATTATTTACTCTGTGTTGGTTCTCCTGTTCAATTAATCTTTGAAGGCATCATTTGAAAAAAAGAGTGGTCTGCCTCTAATTAAGCTGCGAATAAATAAAATATGACTCAATGATGTTGTAACAGCAACCTATGAAAGGGGATGTAGAAAGAAAAATAATACCTGTATTTGTGTAGCATCTTATCAAGTTCAAACATCAGAAGGTGTTTCACATAATGAATTGTTGTGTGGAAAAACACAGCTGCCACTTCCCACAAGCAACATAATGCGAGGGACATTTGATGTACAGTCTGCTGAGAGAGAACAACTTCAGCAATATAGCACTCCTTACTCGCAGCATTGGTGTTTGCCTATTTATCACCTGGAGTCTAAATGCACAGCCTTCTGTGTCGAGCTGACATGTACTGGATTAATATAGTATAAATGATTGTATTGCATTGTTTGGAATGCAGAATGTTTTTCCAAACCTTCTGGGGAATATTTACATGGTAAGAAGTCTCACAACAGACTTCTTACTGTGTTTACCCCAGTCCAACGCCGGCATCTCCACATCATGAATATTTACATGGGAATTTCTGGAAAATGTTGTTCCAATTCTCAATCCTGAAAGTTATTGACTGCAGAGCCTAATACGAGCAAAACAGCTCATGGCAAAATAATTAAATTGCACAAAAAAAGACTTCACATTTATGCACTGGATCGTTAATCCAGCAATCTTTAATCTTTACTCCAAATATCTTTAATCTTTGATCTGGGCCTGTACTCATTGCAGTTTAGAAGGATGAGGGGTGATCTTATTGAAACTTACAGGATACTATGCGGCCTGAATAGAGTGGACATGGAGAGGATGTTTCCACTACCGGGAAAAATAGAACCAGAGAACACAACCTCAGGCTAAAGACTCAATCCTTTAAAACAGAGATGAGGAGGAATTTCTTCAGCCAGAGTAGTGAATCTGTGGAACTCATTGCCGCAGGAGGCTGTGGAGGCCAGGTCATTGAGTGTCTTTAAGACAGAAATAGAAAGGTTCTTGATCGATAGGCAGATGAGACTTTATGGGGAAAAGGCAGGAGAATGGGAATGAGAAAAGTCATGATGTGGGTATGCCGGCGTTGGACTGGCGTAAACACAGTAAAAAGTCTGACAACACCAGGTTTTAGTCCAACCTATTTATTTGATAATATTCTCACAAGCTTTCGAGGGGTTACCCTCTTCGTCAGGTGAATGCATTCACCTGACGAAGAGGGTAACCCCTCGAAAGCTTGTGAGAATATTATCAAATAAATAGGTTGGACTAAAACCTGGTGTTGTCAGACTTTTTACAATGAGAAAAGTATCAGCCATGATCGAATGGTGGAGCAGACTCAGTGGACCTAATTCTGCTCCCCAGGTTTATGGTTTCATGGTCTTTAATGTCATTTCAGAGTTGTTGATTTCTGTAATTCATGATATTTGGGTCACTTCTGTGTGGAGTTTGCACTTTCTCCCCATGTCTGTGTGGGTTTCCTCCGGGTGCTCCAGTGTCCATGAGACGTGCTGGTTAGGTGCATTGGCCATGTTGAATTCTCCCTTAATGTATCCGAACAGGTGCCAGAGTGTGGCGACTAGGGGATTTTCACAGTAACTTCATTGCAGTGTGAATGTAAACCTAGTTGTGACATTAATAAATAAACTTTTAACTTTAACGCATGGACAATACACATAATTGGCACTGTCCCAAGCCAGGGATAGAAGGTGAGTTGTCCATGCTAAATTCTCCCTCAGTGTACCCAAACAGGTACACTGTTTATTAGTCACAAGAAGGCTTACATTAACATTGCAATGAAATTACTGTGAAAATCCCCTAGTCGCCACACTCCAGCGCCTATTCGGGTATACTGAGGGAGAATTTAACATGGCCAACGCACCCAACCAGCATGTCTTTCGGACTGTGGGAGGAAATCAGAACACCCGGAGGAAGTCCATGCAGACAGGGGGAGAACATGCAAACTCCACACAGATAGTGACCCAAGCCACGAACCAAGCCCATGTCCCTGGCGCTGTGAGGCAGCACTGCTAACCACTGTGCCTCTGTAACTTCATTGCAGTGTTGATGTAAGCCTACTTGTGGCATTAATAAATAAACTTTAATTCATGGAAAATACACATAACGGGGGCTGTTTTCATAACAATGAATAAGATTAAAATATGATTTGACCGAGCTGTTTGTAATGATGGGGCAAGTGTCGCTTTTGAGGTCAAGAATAAAGAGACACAAACTAACGGTTAGATTTAGGATGAAGAGAAGGGACCTTTTGTGATACTGAGAACTGTGATTTTTTTAAGCTTAGTGCCTGAAGCTGACAACATGGTGGTTGAAGAAAAAGAGGACAAACTGCTCACTTATTTTGCAACTGTTTGTGGGATCTTGCTGTGCACAAATTGGCTGCTGAATTTCCTTCATTCAAATATCAACTACACTTCCAAGAGAGCCTCATTTGGCTGTGCAACACAGTGGGACATCGTGAGGTTAGGCTGGGGAAGGTGTGATACAAATATCACTTCACCTTAAAAAGAGAACTGTCAAGAAATCTCTTTGAACAGGGCACGGTTCCCTACTTAAGAAATTGTCAATGTAACTTGCATAAAGTTAAAAAGTTTATTTATTAGTCACAAGTAAGGCTTACATTAACACTGCAATTAAGTTACCGTGAAATTTCCCTCATCGCCACATTCCAGTGCCTGTTCGGGTCAACGCACCTAACCAGCACATCTCTGGACTGCGGGAAGAAACTGGAGCACCCGGAGGAAACCCACACAGGCATGGGGAGAACGCACAAACTCTACACAGACAGTGACCCAAGCCGGGAATCGAACCTGGGTCCCTGGAGTTGTGAGGCGGCAGTGCTAACCGCTGTGCCACCGTGCCAGATGTTGGAAAGAAATGCCTGCGAGTGAGGTATCAGTCAGGTGTTGCCCTCCTATACTGTCAGTGTAGTTCAGGAATGCAAGTACAGCCCAGAGATCTTTCACTGAGAAACATTCCAGTGTGGGTGATGTAGTGAACCGTACACTGACGAAGGGCAGGGATGTTAAGGATGTCTGACAACTTGAGAGCTGATCACCCTAGACAGAAATGCAATTAGGCTTTCAAAGTATGCACATTATCAAATTCTTCTGACCACGGTCATAAAAAACATTCTCAGGATCAGCATTATTCACAGGCTGATGAAAATGTGCTTCAGGGTGGAAAAATGCATGGAATTTTAAAAAGAATGGCTCGTGCAAGAACTCAAAAAGCAACATAAGTGATCGCTCAGTAATTCGGTTTAGCTTATTTTAGGCAGCTGGCATGAGGGAGATGCCGGGTGCAGTAGTAGCATCAATGGGATTAGTAATCCAGAGACCCCGGCTAATGATCTGGGGAGGGACACAGGTTCAGATCCCACCATGGCAGCCGGCGGGATTTTGATCCAACGAACGATCTGGATTTGAAAGATGTAGATTCAGTAATGGTGACCATTACCATTATCAATTGTAAAAACCCAAATGGTTCATTCATGCCCTATAAAGAACTGCTGCCCTTACCCCCAGAGTCATGGCAACTGCCCTCTGGAATGGTGTGGCAAGCCACTCAGTCTGAGACCAATTAAGGATGGGCAGCAAACGAGAGGGGATCTGATAGAAACTTATAAAATTCTACCAAGTTAGACAGGGTAATTCCCAAAGTTTAAAAGTCTTATTTATTAGTGTCACAAGTAGACTTGCATTAACACTGCAATGAAGTTACTATGAAAATCCCCTAGTCACCACACTATGGCACCTGTTCAGGGGGCGGCACGGTGGCACAATGGTTAGCACTACTGCCTCACAGTGCCAGGTACCTGGGTTTGATTCCCGTTTTGGGTCACTGAGTAGAGTTTGCACGTTCTCCCTGTGTCTGCCTGGGTTCCCTCCAGATGCTCCGGTTTCCTCCCATAGTATGAAAGATGTGCTGGTTGAGTGCATTGATCTGAACAGGCACTGGAGTGTGGCAACTACTAAGCCTATTTGTGACTAATAAATAAACTTTAAAAAAAACTTTAAAGATACACTGAGGGAGAGTTTAGCATGGCCAATGCACCTAACCAGCACGATTTTCAGACTGTAGACATGGAGACAATATACAGACTCCACACAAACACTAACCCAAGCCAGGGATCGAACCCCGGTTCCTGAAACTGTGAGGCAGCAGCCAAGCCACCATGTCGCATGGTGGGGGGAGTTCAGAACTTGGGGGGGGGGTCATAGCTTGAGGATAAGGGGTAAACCTTTTAGGACTGAGGGGAAGAGAAATTTCTTCTGTGTAGTTGTGTGGAATTCACCACCACAGAATGTAGTTGACGGTTGCATGATTTCAAGAAGAAGTTAGTTATAGCTCATGAGGCTGAAGGGATCAAGTGATAATGGGGAGAAGGGGGGATTTGGATATTGAATTTGATGATCAACCATGATCATAATGAATGGCAGAGTAGGCTCAAAGGGCTGAATGGCCTACTCCTGCTTCTAGTTTCTCAGTGGGATTTTCCAGCCGGCTGCCCCAAGACTGGAAAATCCTACCCAAGGTCAACGGACATTTGTCCCGCTATGATTCCCATAGTGGATGGGACAAGAAAATTCCTCCATCTATGTTTATAAAGTTTTGAACATTATTTTCCAGAGTCTCAAATATCTACTGATTGAAATTTGAACATGTTTTTCTTTACTCTTTCATGGATGTGGCTGCCAGTGATAGCCACATCCATGAAAGAATAAAGAAAAAAATGTTCAAACTTCAATCAATAGACGTTTAAGACTGCTATTGCAACATTAGTCCAAAGATATGTAGTTTAGGTCAATGCTAAATTGACCCTAGCGTCAGAGGGATTAGAAGGGTAAATATTGGGGTTAGAGGTATAGGGCCTGGGAGGAATTGTTGTCGGTGCAGATTTAATGGGCTGAATGGCCTCTTTCTGCACCGTTGGGTTTCTATGATGATTATCCTGGAATATGCTTTGATTTGATTTGATTTATTATTGTCACATGTATTAGTATACAAAGAAAAATATTGTTTCTTGTGCGCTATACAGACAAAACGTACCGTTCATAGTGAAGGAAACAAGAAAGTGCAGAAGGTATTGTTACAGTCACAGCTAGGCTGTAGTGAAAGATCAAATTAATGCAAGGTAGGTCCATTCAAAAGTCTGACAGCAGCAGGGAAGAAGCTGTTCTTGAGTCGGTTGGTACGTGATTTCAGAATTTTGTATTTTTTTTCCCAACAGAAGAAGGTGGAAGAGAGAATGTCCGGGGTGCGTGGTGTCCTTAATTATGCTGGCTGCTTTGCCGAGGCAGTGGGAAATGCAGACAGAGTCAATGGATGGGAGGCTGGTTTGCGTGATGGATTGGACTACACTCACAACCTTTTGTAGTTCCTTGCAATCTTGGGCAGAGCCATACTAAGTGGTGATACAACTAGAAATGATGCTTGATAATAGTACCATTAATAATATTGCATGGATTATTTATCTTCTGGCACAGAAAGGGTTTTTTCCCATCAGCATTCCCCCTCCATGCTCCCCCGGTGATTTTGTACACCATCCAATGTGCCATTGAGCTGCATGGAGGACAAAAGCTTCCATGTTCTAACAATGAGCTGTGCCAAGATAGCCGATTTCAGTTGGGGCTGGGATTCGGATGTTGCAGTTTCAACCCTGGGAGTGTTCTCCCTCTTGCCAAGTCTCCATTTGTGAATATCAGGGAGAGGACCAGGTTTCCTGGTCAAATAGCCTATCAGCATTCACCAACTTGGAAAAGGTTGTCCTTGCACCAAGCAATGTTGTTCCACTCCAGGAGATGACGGGAGGGAATACTGAGTTTGTTGGTGATTAGGGATCTAGCATTAGAAACCGCACGATTCTTTCTTCTAATCATGTGTCAATCATATTACCTTTGAAGGACTTCCTGAGGGTTACTTCATGTAATGTCATCAAAATTTAGTCAATCATTAAGGGGAAGTGATGGCCTGGTTGTGTTATTGCTAGACCATTAATTCAGAAATTTAGCTAATGTTCTGGGGATCCGGGTTCGAATCCTGCCACTGCAGATGGTGGAATTTGAATTCAGTAAAAAATATCTGGGATTAAGAATCTACTGATGACCACAAAATCATTTTCGATTTTCGGAAAAACCGATCTGGTTCATTAATGTCCTTGAGGCAAAGAAATCTGCTGTCCTTACCTGGTCTGGCCTACATGTGACTCCAGAGCCACAGCAATGTGGTTGACTCTCAACTGCCCTCCAAGGGCAACTAGGGATGGGCAATAAATGCTGCCAGCCAGCGACGCCCATGTCCTATGAATGAATTTAAAAAAGGCATGAGTTTTAGTGTTTATATTTGCTTTCATAAATCCGGCTTCTATTAGTTTGTTTACTTTGCAGCAAAAATGTTTTAGTTAATCTTAAGCAACAATGAAAGCACATTTATTAACAACACAAAGGCAGTTGCAATCCCTGGTTTTGCTTACTTAATTCTAGGGAGCGTTTGGGTTTTAGAGGTGGGTAGGTGAGTGTGACATAGCAATTGGATTGAAGAGTTAGGGAAAGGCTTAGTGAGCGATTGTAGTTTAATTGGCATTTCTCCATATCCCTTCCCTGCCAAAGGTTGTTACAGTGCTAGCTGAGGTGGTCATTACTGAGCTTAGTGCCTTTGCGTTAAGCAGGTGTGAGGAGAAAATAAGAAATTAAAACAGTTTCATTCACAAATTTTTCATATATGTGTACATGTGAAGATTGAGTATATTTTTACAGTGCAGCACAGCAAACTGGCCACCAGAGGGCATCAATAGTTGCCATTGTAATGCCCATTTATAAAGTACCTCCTGAACATACTCGGTGAATAGAGATGGTTACAATTTTTTTATTGGATAAGCTGAAGTAGGTATCGCTGGCTGGGCCCAGCATTTATTGCCCACCCTTAATTGTCCTTAAACTGAGTGGCTCACTAGACCATTTCAGAGGGTATTTAAGATCCAACCACATTGCTGTGGTTCTGGAGTCACATGTAGGCCAGACCAGGTAAGGACGGCAGATTTCCCTAAAGGGGATTAGTGAACCCCAAGGGTTTTTACAACAATCGCCATCATAAGATTTTTAATGAATTCATTTTTCACCATTTTCTGCCATGGTGGGAATTGAACCTGGAACTCCAGAGCATTACCCTGGGTGTTTGGATTCCAGCCCAGTGACAATACCACTACGCCACCGCCTCCCCAATGATTGGCAACGCAATGACATGACCGGAATGTAATAGGACATTTAAAATTTATTTGTTGATGGGATGTGGGCTTCACTGGCTGGGCCAGCATTTATTGCCCATCCCAAATTGCTCCTGAGAAGAGCTGCCTTCATGAACCGCTGCAGCGTGTGTGCTGTAAGTACACCCACAAGGCTGTTAGGGAAGAAATTTGACTCAGCAACAATGAAGGAACAGCAAATCAGGGTGGTGAATAACTTAATGGGAAAGTGCAGGTGATGGTGTTCCCAGGCATCCTCTTTTTGTCCTTCCAGATGATGGATAATTGGAAGACACTGCAGAAAAAGCCTTGGTGAGTTGCTGCAGTGCATCTTGTAGACGGTACACACTGCTGCTACTGTGTGTCAGTTCTGGAAGGAGTTAATGTTTAGGGTGGGGTGCCAACTGAATGGGCTGTTTTATCTTGGATTGTGTTATGGCTTCTTGAGTGTTGTTGGAATTCTTCTCATCCAGGGAGAATATTCCATGATACTCCTAACTCGTGCCTTGTGGATCGAATTTGGGGAGTTAGGAGGTGAGTTACTCCCTGCAGAATTCCCAGCCTCTCATCTGCTCTGGTAGCTACGGTATTTATGTGACTGGTCCAGTTCAGTTTCTGGTCAATGGTAAGTCCTGGGATGTTGATGGCTGCAGAAACATGACATGGCTGACATTTCAGTGATGTAGTTGGTGGTATAATGATATAACAGGTGGCGTAATGATATGCCTTGGCCGCTGAAGAAGGAATCCTCCTTATTGCTAACAATCTGACACAGAAGTACAGTTTTAGTGGCGTCTAATTCTAGCTATACTGGAATGTACCCTCCCTAAATTCAGCGGAATGACAAGATCCCTGTAATCATTAAAATACAATGTTATGTCTCTTGAGCAAAGCTGAAATAAACCAGAAATTTATGTTCCACGATCACTTCACCATAACCACAAATAAATGTTATTCAGAATGCATGTGTGTTACCAAAACTGGTGGGCGAAGGGATTCAGTCAAAATATCTGTAATTATTACTCTTTATAATTCTGATCCTAGTTCTGATAAACATTTATAATCTTTTTAGCCTTGAGCAATGTGGTGCATGAAAATAAGTGTCATCATGTAACTCTGTTTGGGAGAGGACAATATTCATTACTTCTTAACTCTGGTCTCCAGCTGTAACATCACATCTAAATCCTGGGACTCACTCTCTAACAGCACAGTGGGTGTACCCACACCACATAGACTGTCAAAGGCAGTTAGGATTGGGCAATAAGTGTTGATCTAATCAGTGATGTCCACATCCTGTCAAAGAATAAATTTTAAGAAGTATGTGTGTGGTTTACAGGTGGGAGAAATATTACGTGAAGCATCAGACCACCCACCTACGGAGTTCCAATTATAGAAACATAGAAATTAGAAGCAGGAGCAGGCTTGCTATTCATTTTGATCATGACTGATCATCAAAATTAATATCCTGATCCTGCCTAGCTACGACTCTCACCAACTTTTACAGATACACAATAGAAAGCATTCTATCTGGTTGTATCACAGCTTGGTATGCCTCCTGCTCAGCCCAAGACCTCAAAAAACTACAAAAGGTTGTGAATGTAGCCCAGTCCATCATGCAAACCAGCCTCCCATCCATTGACTCTGTCTACACTTCCTGCTGCCTCGGCAAAATAGCCAGCATAATTATGGATCCCACGCACCTTGGATACACTCTTTTTCACCTTCTTACGTCAGGAAAAAGATACAAAAGTCTGAGGACACATACCAACTAACTCAAAACAGCTTCTTCCCTGCTGCCATCAGACTTTTGAATGGACCTACCTCGCATTGAGTTGATCTGTCTCTCCACCCGAGCTATGACTGTAGCATTACATTTTGCACTCTCTCATTTCTTTCTCTATGAATGGTATGCTTTGTCTGTATAGCGTGCAAGAAACAATACTTTTCACTGTATATTAATACATGCAGCAACAATAAATCAAATCAAATCAAATCGCTTTCCCCATAGATCCTTTGATTCCTTTAGCTCCAAGAGCTAAATCTAATTTCTTCTTGAAATCACAATGTTTTGGCCTCAACCACTTTCTGTGGTAGTGAATTCCAGAGATTTTCCACTGTCTGGGTGAAGAAATTTCTCCTCACCTCAGTCCTAAAAGGTTTACCCCTTATCCTCAAACTGTAACCCCTAGTTCTGAGCGCCCCCATCATCGGGAACATTCTTTCTGAATCTACCCTGTCTAATCCTGTTAGAATTTTGTAAGTTTCTATGAGATCCCTTCTCACTCTTCTAGACGCCAATGAATATAATCCTAACCGACTTAGTCAATCCTCATACGACATCCCAGGAATCAGCCTGGTAAACTATCGCTCCACTTTCGGAAGCTCAAGAGTGATCTACTCCTGAGGGAACTGTTTTCTGTAAAATTGGATATAAATCCTATCCCATGACTTCTTCATTAAGTGTTCCTTTATACTGTAAAACTACATTAATCATATAGACATGCATTATTGTTAAACAGTAACCCATTGTACTTTGTGGATTGGTTCGCTGACCTGTATTTTTTTTAGTAACATTACAATTTGGAGAAAGTCATTCTGGAAGCATGTAATCATTACAAGCATGTAATCATTACAAGCTGGAGGAGGCCATTCAGCAGCCCCCTCAGTTCTGTTCCAGCATTCAATCTACTCAGGGCTGATCTACATCTCAAATGTTTTATATTTGTTCACAGGCTGTGGGCATTGTATGCAACACCAGCACTCATTGCCCATCCCTAACTGCCCTTGGGAAGGTGGTGGTGAGCTGCTCCCTTGCACCGCTACAGCACATGTCGTGTGGGTACACCCACAGTGCTGTTGGGGAGTTCCAGGATTTTGACCCAGCGACCGTGAAGATACCATCTACTTGCCTTTGCTCCATGTCCCTGGTTACCCTCTCGCCTGCAAAAACCTATTTCAGCCTTGAAATCTCCAACTGGCCAAGTATCCTTTCTCCGGAAGGGGACGGTGTACTGTCTTCTTGAACCTCTGAAGTCCATTGTCCCAGTGACCTACCCTTTTTGTGGGAGGTCAGTTGAGATGTCTACTATCCTTTGTGTGAAAAATTATTTTCTGGCTCACTCTCGAAAGGCTTTGCTCTAATTTAAGTTATTTTCTTCCCCCACCAGAAGAAATATTTTCTCAGTAGCTATCCTTGTGAGATGTTAAACACTATCCTCAGTTCACTCTCTAATCTTCTGTACACGGAGGAATACAACTACATTTATGCAAGATGTCCTCATAATTTCACCCTCTAAACCTCAGGATTATTTTGGGCAAATCTGCATTGTGACTCCAAGGTCAATATATCCTTCCTGAAATCCAGTGCTGTAAACTGATGGGATCTGACCAGGGCTGTCTACAATAGCAATGTTACTCACCCTGAGGCCATCCTAAAGACAACCCAATACATATTAAATTACAAAAGCAATGAGAATAGTGTTATCTGGAATATCCTTGAGTCTCGATCCATTGTGGATCATGCAGTATGGTACCTTTCTGACTTCCACTCTGATATCCCGATTTCTGGGAACATTGTCTCTCTGGCGTTGGACATTGTCAACGAGTGCCCATTGCCCACGATTAATGACTCAAGTCCATTTCTCATTGTTAACTCAGTTACACCATCTAATCCCAGCAGTGGCCTGTGTATATGAAGCACTCCCAGCTCCTTAATTTAAACAGATCTGTGCCCTCTGATCCTGAATTTGAAAAGAGAGGGGGCTGCTTACTCCAACGAGGATTCCCATTAAAAAGAGTTAATCCCTTCCCCTCTCTATCATTTAGCCTTTTCATTCAGGACGGCGCTGGTGTAGTGGTATTGTCGCTGGCCGAGTAATCCAGAAACTTCAGGGTAATGCTCTGGGGATCTGGGTTCAATTCCTGCCAAGGCATATGGTGAAATTTGAATCCAATAAAAATCTGGAATTAAGAATCTACTGATGATCATGAAATCATTACCAATTGTCAGAAAAACCCATCTGCTTCACTAGTGTCCTTTAGAGAAGGAAATCAGCCGTCCTTACTGGTCTGGCCTGCATGTGACTCCAGGGCCACAGCAATGCCCTCAGGGATGGGCAATAACTGTTAGCCCAGCCAGCAATGCCCACATCCCATGAACGAATATAAAAAAAGTACGCTTACGCATATCCCTCAGGCATCAGCCTGGGAAAAACAGTCTGCTGATATATTAAAGGAACAAGTCACTTGGAGGCAGTTTATTTGGATGTAATCACTGTTACCTCCTCTTACCAATTCTCTCTCTCTGCGCTGTTCCATTTCAGAAGCTTCAGTTTGGGAACGGCATGGTGGCACAGTGGTTAGCACTGCTGCCTCACAGCACCAGGGACCCTGGTTCGATTCCCAGCTTGTATCACCGTCTGTGTGGAGTTATAGCACATTCCCCCCATGTCTGCGTGGGTTTCCTCCGAGCGCACCGGTTTCCTCCCATAGTCCAAAAACGTGCAGGTTAGGTGAATTGACCCCATGGTAAATTGCCCCTTAATGTCAAGGGGACTAGCAGGTAAATGCATAGGGTTATGGGGATAGGGCCTGGGTGGGATAGTGACCGATACAGACTCAATGGGCCAAATGGTCTCCTTCTGCACTGTAGGATTCTAAGATTAACAGCCTCAATCACGTTAATCCACTCTAGTGCACAACGCATTGGAAACTTTCCAATCCTGTGTTAATTTCATAAAGATGTTCCATTTTATGGGAATAAAATGTTCACTTTGGAATAAACACTGGGCCTGATTTGTTGGAAGACTGTTCTCAATATCCCACATCGTTGAAGTCATAAAGATAACTCCTCTTCAGAGTCACCATCAAGAAATGAAGTATGAAGCTGACTTTGACACTGTTAGCCGCTGGCAAAAAAACACATCCAAAAATTGGAACAAAACGCCAGGCATAACACTGAAACTGTACACCACAAGCAGAAACGGATACCAGGCAATAGTTTCACTTTTTTAATCTCAGCCTTCAGGTGGCAGTCGTAAACCACAGACTGTTTGACTTTTATAGCTGATGACTTCATCTCAACCTCGCGATCAGAATCGTGACTTGACACACCTGGCTGAGACATTGCTCTCCACAAATTATATTCCAGCTGCCATTTTCTAGAATTTTATTTAACGTGTATCGCTTACAGCCCCTCAAGCCTGCCCTGTCATTCACAGAATTGCTACAGTGCAAAGGAGACACAGTGGTGGCACAGCGGTTAGCACCGGTGTGTCACAGTGTCAGGGACCTGGGTTCAACTACAGCCTTGGATGACTGTCTGTATGGAGCTTGCATGTTCTCCCCATGTGTGTGTGTGTTTCCTCTTGATGCTCCAGTTTCCTCCCACAGTCCAAAGATGTGTAGGTTAGGTGGATTGCCCATGCTAATTTGCCCTTTAGTGTTCAAGGATGTGTGGGTTAGGTGGATTGGCCATGCTAAAGTGCCCCTTAGTTTCTAAGGATGTGAAGGTTGGGTAGATTAGCCATGCTAAATTGCCCCTTAGTGTCCAAAGATGTGCAGGTTGGGTGGGTTGGCCATGCTAAATTGCCCCTTAATATTCAGATCAGCGTAGATTAGATTGTAGATGTGTGGGGTTACAGAGATAGGGTGGGGAAAAGGGCCTGGGTAAGATGCTGTTTCAGAGAGTTGCTGCAGACCCAAAGGGCTGAATGGCTTCTTCTGCACTGTAGGAATTCTATGATTCTAAGGAGGCCATTCGGCCCATTGCACTGACAACGATCCCACCCAGGCCCTATATATTTTCCCTGCTAATCCCCCTGACATGAAGGGGCAATTTAGCATGGCCAATCAAGCTAACCCACACATCTTTGGAATGTGGGAGGAAACCAGAGCACTCGGGGGAAACCCACGCAGACATGGGGAGAACGTGCAAACTCCATATAGATGGTCACCCAAAGCTGGAATTGAACCAAGGTCCCTGGCGCTGTGAGGCAGCAGTGCTAACCACTGGGCCATCACGCCGCAGTAAAGGTCACTTACTGAATTGTACATGTCTCCCTTTGCTGTATGATTTGGTGCCTACTGTTGTAAACTCCCTTCCAAAAACTATGACCAAACATCTTTTAGGAATTACAATACTAAACTCTAAAGGAAATCAGCTTTAGCATAAATGATGACTTGGGACTGTGCTCAAGGCTCTAAAGTGGTGATGTTGGAATAAAAGAATGTAAGTTACAGTTCTTTGACATTCCCACACCAGGAAACTGGAGTGAAAGAGCCAAACTCACTTCAGTTAGGAGCCTTAGAGCCAACAGAGACTGGGATCCCCTGAGACTGGCATGGGAGAGAACCTGTTTGACAGGCTCACACTCAACTGACTGGACAGGAATGGAGTTTGATCCAATTTTGACTGGTTTTCTGTGCTCCATTTCCTGTTCTGAGCTGTTGCTGTTTTATTGGAAATAAAAATATCTATTGTTGGGCTGAGTTTTCTTGTTCTTTAGTGTAATAAGGTGAACTTGACTCCTGATTCCAATAGTGTACAGTATCACAATATCGTTCAGTAATCCCTCCCATGCCGCTGTGCTGATTAAATTCAAATTCATTCCAAAATAAGCCAAGAGTACTTTGTTCTTAAGGGTGGCACGGCGGCACAGTGGTTAGCACTGCTGCCTCACAGCGTCAGGGACCCGGACTCGATTCTCGGCTTGGGTCACTGTCTGTGTGGAGTTTGCACATTCTCTCCATGTCCGTGTGGGTCTCCTCTGGGTGCTCCGGTTTCCTCCCACAGTCCAAAAGATGTGCGGGTTAGAACATAGAAAAACTACAGCACAAACAGGCCCTTCGGCCCACAAGTTGTGCTGATCACATCCCTCCCTACTAGGCCTACCTATAACCCTCAATCCTATTAAGTCCCATCAGGTTAGGTGGATTGGCCATGCTAAGTTGCCCCTTGGCATCAAGGGGGTTAGCCAGGGTAAATACATGGGGTTATGGGGATGGGGCCTGGGTGGGATCGTGGTCAGTGCAGACTCGATGGGCCGAACGACCTCCTTCTGCACTATAGGATTCTATAATTAGGCTATTTCAAAATGCTTAGAAATAAGTTCTAGGCTTTAACACATTTTTTTCAGCTTTCAGATTATAGAAATGTTTAAGACTCATGGATCACAAGGCAGGGACATTACAGCTGTAATGAAGTACATTACAGTTTCTAGTCATCTTCTGCAGTTCTGGGATGGAGCTGACTGCAGACAACAACAACAACAGCATCTAGCATTTATATGGCATCATTTGGACGGTAGGATGACATAGTGATTAGTATTGCTGCTTCACAGCGCCAGGGCCCTGGGTTCAATTCCAGCCTTGAAGATTGCCTGTGTGGAGTTTGCACATTCTCCCCATGTCTGCGTGCGTTTCCTCCGGGTGTACAGTTTCCTCCCATAGTCCAAAGATGTACAGGTTAGTTGGATTGACCAGGCTAAATTGCCCCTTAGTGTCCCAAGATATGTAGGTTAGGGGATTAGCAGGGTTACGGGGATACGGCCTGGGTAAAGTGCTCTGTCAGAGAATCGGTGCGGATTTGATGGGCTGAATAACCTCTTTCTGCACTGTAGGGATTCTCTGATTCTGTGAAAATCCCCCCAGCCATTTCACAGTTGGGTTAATCAGATAATAATTGACATTGAATCAAAAAAAGGAGAATTAGGGACATGAGGAAGGTTTTAAAGAGTGTCTGAAGAGAGGAGGGAGTGATAGAGAGGCCTAGAACTTTCCAGAGTGTGGCCTTATTGGCTGAATGCACAGTACTGTGGGGAAAGAAAATGGAAACAGCACAAAAATCCAGGGGTACTCATCTCTTCCTCAGCTTCTTATATAGTTAACCATCCATCCTACCTTCAACCAATGTAAATCTGGATCTGCCAATAATCTGCAAGTGATTTAATTCAGATTAATGTGGGAAACTGACCCTTTGCAGTTGGATCCCTGGCTCTGAATTTAAACTGTAAGAAGTCTCACAACACCAGGTTAAAGTCCAACAGGTTTACTTGGTAGCAAAAGCCACTAGCTTTTGGAGCGCTGCTCCTTCGTCTGGTGAGTTGGGGAGTTCTGATCACAAACAGGGCATATAAAAGCACACACTCAGTTTACAGAATACTGATTAGAATGCGAGTCTTTACAGCTAATCAAGTCTTAAAGGTGCAGACAATGTGAGTGGAGAGACCATTAAGATTAGGTTAAAGAGATGTGTATTGTCTCCAGACAGGACAGTAGGTGAAATGTTGCAAGCCCAGGCAAGTCAAGGGGGTTACAAATAGTGTGACATGAACCCAAGATGCTGGTTGAGGCTGGCCTCATGCACGTGGAACTTGGCTATCAGTCTCTGCTCAGCGACACTGCGCTGTCGTGTGTCGTGAAGGCCGCCTTGGGGAACGCTTACCCGAAGATCAGAGGATGAATGCCCGTGACCGCTAAAGTGTTTGCTGGAGACATCTCTTTAACCTGTGCTTAATGCTATCTCCACTCACATTGTCTGCACCTTTAAGAATTGATTACCTGCAAAGACTCGCATCCTAATCAGTATTGTGTAAACTGAATGTTTGTCTTTACATGCCCTGTTTGTGATCAGAACTCCCCACTCAGCTGACAAAGGAGCAGCACTCTGAAAACTAGTGGCGTTTGCTACCAAATAAACCTGTTGGACTTTAACCTGGTGTTGTGAAACTTCTTACTGCGTTTACTCCAGTCCAACGCCGGCATCTCCACATCTGAATTTAAACTCCAATAGATTCCTAATCTAAAAATTCAGAAAAGTAAGAGATACTTGGGTTGATCTATATTCAAAATAGGTTACCCAGGTCACAGTTTGTTCAAAAGATACATGAACAAGTTTCACCATCGCAGTCACACCACATTCCCTCCCCACCCCTACTCCCTCCCCCCTACCCCTAAATGATACGCACCTGTTTTTTACAGAGCAATTCAATACCTGCCCAGTGGGCCGTGTTTCGCTCTCTAGTCCTCTCTGGTCTGGGACAGGATCCTTCTGACTCGTACGCTAGACGTGGAACTTGATTCTTAGACAGACTGTAGAAATACGCTGATATCTGCTGAACACTTGATTATTTGAAATACATCTAAACAGGTTGTGGAGTAGCCATGATTCCAACCTTCGATTCCAGTCTCTCTCTCTCTCGAGTTTAACACATGTCTGACTAGTAGATTATCATCTACATCATACATTGGCATATCCAATCCTGTTAAGCCTTAATGCTACCCTCCCATGTAAGCTTTCCTGTTTTTTTGACATGAAACTATGGTCAGGATTTTCCGCTCATTCACGCCAGTGGGATTCTCTGGTCCTGCTGCAGTGAACGGAGATTTGGCTGGGTACCAAATTCTCTTTCCTCAGTTGGATGAATGGCCAGAGAATTCTGGCCTACATCTTTAACCATTTATATTACATTTCTGTAACTCCCTCTTGACAAGTAGCCAACTCCTGTTCTGACTCTTCTCCCCTTCCCCAGGTCACAGCACTGGGGGAATCAATCTCCCACAGTATTCCCAGCCCTTAGGAACGATGTTTGGGAGACATGACAAATTTCTTCTACATCTGGTTAGACGTCATCGTTCTCAGGGAGCACAGCACTTTTATCAGCATTGCTAGCAGCATAGCTGTAAGCTTCAGGATGACAGAATTGCAACGACTACAAAGACTTTTCAAAGAGAATCAAACATTGGATCCTCTGGGACTAGAAGAGAAGAATTCAGGACATTGAGGAACTTAGGGCGGCACAGTGGCTAGGGTGGCGTGGTGGCCCAGTGGTTAACAATGTTGCCTCACAGCATCAGGGATCAGGGTTCAATTCCCGGCTTGGGTCACTGTCTGTGTGGAGTCTGCATGTTCTCCCTATGTTTGCACGGGATTTCCTCCGGGTGCTCCGGTTTCCTCCCACAGTCAGAAAGACGTGCATGTTAGGTGCATTGGCCATGCTAAATTCTCCCTCAGTGTACCCGAACAGGCGCCGGAGTGTGGCGACTAGGGGATTTTCACAGTAACTTCATTTCAGTGTTAATATAATCCTCGTTGTGACTAATAAATAAATTTCGCTGCCCCCTTGAAGAACTCTGGGAAGAATCTTCAGAAGACAAACAATCTTCAATCCCAGTGAAGATTGCCACAGCTTTATCATTCATTGCTGTATCAAAGGCTGAAAAGGCATCGAAGGTCTAAGATTTCGGTGAACTGAGATGGCAAAGAAAATAACAACTAACTTCCTATAAGACTGTGAGGAAATGAAGGAGGGTTGATTTCACAGTGACATTTCAGGAGAATCGTCTGCTTTCTCCAGGCAGTGTAAGGAGAGCCACACTCCTCTCTGTACAAGGTTGCCCCACGATGGGCGATGGGAAAAATTCGTGAAGAGATGTAGTCAAGACACCCTCAACTTCTGTACTGCGAGAAATTTCCTGTAGACTATTAACCTGGGGATAAGTTTGCAGTGCAAGATTCTGCAGTTTCAAAGTGTTAAAGATTTAGCCACAGCTTCTGTCTTGATCTTTCTCTGGAGGTAGGAAAAAGGACTTTCAGCTAGGACTGAAATATGGTTGGCAAATGACTTTTTTCCCAAAGGGGAAGACAAATCATTCACTGGGACTTTGAAATCCGAGCGATCACTTAGGCCTGCAAAAGATTCTTCCTCGTCACTGTCTAGTGAAGAGTGAGTTGAGGCCCAGTAGGTCATCATGGGGATGGTCACCATCTGCTGCATTGCCCTCTGTATCCTCCACCTCTTAGTTCATGAAGAACTGAGAGATCCACAACTTCAAATTCTGCCCCAAGATGGTGTCTCTGTGAAAGAAAGCGACTTGCCGCTGAGTGTATAAAGCTTTTGACAGCCGAATCTCCACTGCTCTTAAATATAAGGTTGAAGGTTGTTGCCTGAAAGACTGTGGCCGGAATCTTATCATCATTCACACAGGCGGGAGTTTGCCATCCTGCTGCAGTGAATGGAGATTTGGCTGGCCATCTAATACTCCCACCTCGCTGCGGCGTGAACGGCTGGTAAGAACGCGCCCTGTGAGACATTCAGATGAGCATCATCTGATTTTTGCAGGACTGCTGGAAGTGAGCCAACATTGCCAATCAACAAGGATATACTTTGATTGTGAGGAACATAGAGAGAATCAGTGATCAGTTGCCCCTTACATTTAAGAGGAAGAAAGCTCTTGTCTTTAATTTGGAGCATTTGATGCCTGGACCTACTTGGCAATTTGATGTTTGATGGATGAAGGATCATCAGCTGAAACCAGTCAAGATCGTTTGCTAATGTGACAACAGCAGCTCCAGTATCAACTTTAAAAGAAATATCGAAGCCTTGAACTTAGATTGTAAATGACCAGTGATCCATCCATTGACTCTGTCTACACTTCCCCCTGCCTCGAAAAGCAGCCAGCACAATCAAGGACCCCGTGCACCGCAGACATACTCCTTTCCACCTTTTTCCATTGGGAAAAAGATACATAGGTCTGAGGACACATACCAGCCAACTCAAGAACAGCTTCTTCCTGGCTACCATCAGACTTTTGAATGGACCTACCTCGCATTAAGCTGATCTTTCTCTACACCTTAGTTAAGACTGTAACACTACATTCTGCACCCTCTCCTGTCCTTCTCCCCTCGTGTACTCTATGAACAGTATATTTTGTCTGTATATAGTTATCTGCTAACCTGTCCTTGTCCCTCTATGCAGATGCTATAGTTAAGAAACCTCATATCCCCCATCTCTAAACTCACCACAGAAAAGATATCGAATTCCACCCATATTCACTTTGATTCTGCACAATACTTCCTATCTATTACAAAATAAGAAACATGTTTTGTTGTAATCCTGCAGTGATGCAGAACTTAGAGGTTAATTCTACCTGCAGCAACAGAATTGCTTTGGTTTTCCTAATTCCTGTGGCTAAACTGATAATATCTCGAGGGATAATTCCTTCTGCATGTTACTCATTACAAATTACACACAATGCAAAGCCATTAACCTGTTAGTTTTTATAAGATCTTTTAGCACAGAAATGTCACCACAGACCTCAGATGTTGGGTCAGGTGAGTTGTATTGACAGATCTGCAGCTCTGAGTTCTGATAACGCACCGTACAATTAAGTACCGAGACACAGAGTGTGCCTTGTGATTCCTCAAGCGTGGAGTTCCTTCCAGTCCAGCCTCACCCATGCGGCTGACCGAGGGTAGTGGAAACGGAGATGGATCTTTGCTGCTCTGATTGATTGGAAATTCTTGCCACTGGGGAAAGAGCCGTACAGAGCAGAGGCCCCAGAGCAAGGTTCAAGATGAGGGGCAGGAGGTTTAGGAGGGATGTAAGGAAAACTCCCCACCCAGAGGGTGGTGACGGTCTGGAAATGTGCTGCCTGGGAGGGTGGTAGCTGCAGGTTGCCTCACATCCTTTAAAAAGTACCTGGATGAGCACTTGACACATCATAACATTCAGGGCTAAATGCTGGCAGATGGGGTTAGGTGGGAGTTCAGGTGTTTCTCGCGTGTTGGTGCAGACTTAATGGGCCTAAAGGCCTCTTCTGCACTGTATGATTCTATGATTAATTGATGCGTTAATTATTCTATTTTTATCAGAGTGCTCAAAAGAACATAAAGAGAGGCTGTTGCGAAACGAGTTGAGTAGGTAGAAGATAAACACATAGGATGGATTTTTCTGGTCGTTCCCACTGATGAAATCTTAAACATTAAGGTAGACAAGTCCCCTGGACCTGATGGGATATACCCCAGGATACTGAGAGAGGCAAGGGAGGAAATTGCTGGGGCCTTGAGAGAAATCTTTGAATGCTCACTGGCTACAGGGGAGGTCCCAGAGCATTGGGGTATAGCCAAAGTCGTTCCTTTGCTTAAGAAGCGTTGCAAGGATAATCCAGGTAATGACAGGCCAGTGAGTGTTACGTCAGTGGTAGGGAAATTATTGGAGAGGATTCTGCTAGACAAGATTTACTCCCACTTGGAAATAAATGTATATATTAACGAGAGACAACTTGGTTTTGTGAAGGGGTGGTCGTGTCTCACTAACTTGATTGAGCTTTTCGAGGAAGTGACAAAGATGATTAATGAGGGAAAATTACAGCATCAGAACAGGCCCTCCAAGCCTGCACTGACCATGCTGCCTGTCTGAATTAAAACCCCCTACCTTTCTGGGGACCATACCCCTCTATTCCCACCTTCTTCATGTACTTGACCAGACGCCTCTCAATCTAAGGGACTACCAGAAGAAGTGGCTAATCTAGAAGTCGTTGTTTGAGGGCCTTGTATGTGTGTGAGGTTTTTTTACTGTTTTTCCCTGTTCCCTAAAATAGCAGCAGTGATTCCATTTCAAAAGTATTCATTTAGCTGTAAAGTGCTATGGGATGTTACGAAATGTTGATATAAATACAAGCCATTTCTTTTTCTAAACATGTAAGCATATGATGTGATTGCCAGACTATTTCTGAGGGAACTGGTCCAAGGATATTAAATAAAAATGGAAAATTTCACAATATTCAGGACCTTGTTTCTGATTCTCAGCACAGCAAGCAAGCTTTTTTCTTCTTGTTAACACCAATTCTCTGCCTTCCTGTCCAGACAGGAGAAAATGGCTTTCTCAATCAGTGACCCCCAGCCACAAGATTTAGTATCCATTCCTTCCTCCTCTATCACTGGATTCTGGTTTCATTAAGCTCTGTCGGCAGGATGCAATGGCAACAGTTCACCAAGTCTACAGCCACAAATCCTCCCAGCCATGCATCATCTACCACCACCTTCCATCACCTGCACGTTCCCCTACAAATCATCCCTTATTCCTGCCCATCCATCCCCATTCCTCTGCCAAAGTAGAATTGCCAGCCAAACAACTCTTTTGGGGTGGTTGTGGCATAATGGACAAATAATCCAGAGGCCCAGGATAATGCCCTGAAGACCTGTGTTCTAAGTTGAAGTATCAGTGTCACGAGTAGGCTTGCATTAACACTGCAATGAAGTTACAGTGAAAATCCCCTGGTTGCCACATTCCGGTGCCTGTTCAGGTACACTGAGGAGGAATTTAGCATGGCCAATGCACCTAACCAGCACATCTTTCAGACTGTAGGAGGAAACCAAAGCACCCGGAGGAAACCCATGCACACACCAGGAGAATGTGCCGACTCTGCACAGACAATGATCCAAGATGGGAATCAAATCCAGGTCCCTGGTGCTATGATGGAGCAATGCTAACCACTGTGCCAGTGTGCCGCCTTGCTGGGTTCGAATCCCACCACAGCAGATGGTGACATTTGAATTCAATAAAAATCTAGAATTAAGAATCTACTGATGACCATGAAACTATTGTCAATTGTCATAAAAACCCATCTGGTTCACTCATGTCTTTAGGGAAGGAAATCTGCCAACCTTACCCGGTCCGGCCTATACGTGACTCCAGCACATTAGCAATGTGGTTGACTCTTAACTAGTCTCTGAAATGGCCTAGCAAGCCACTCAGTCCAAGGGCAATTAGGGATGGACAATTAATTCTGGCCAAGCCAGCGACACCTACATCCCTTGAATGAACACAAAATATATTAAGGACAAGGTGATGATGGCTAATACAAGACAATGTGATAACAGTTAATAAATTCAACTAATTCATCAAAGTATATCTGGAATGTAAGCCAGTCTCACTGGTAGTACCTGTGGAACTATTGATTGTCGCAAAAACCCATCTGGTTCACTAATGCCCTTTAAGGAAGGAAATCTGTTGTCTTTAGCTGGTGGTGCCTATATGTGACTCTAGACAAAGGGCAATGCCCTTAGTGATGGGCAATAAATGTTCACCTAACCAGTGATGGCCACATCCATGAATGGATAAAGAAAGAGAGTTAACGAAAGTCACCATACTTGACTGCTGCTTGCCCAGGTTAAATCTCTCCTCTAATTTCCTCTCCTTCCCGCTGGAGCAAGTTGCACCCATTCATTTTGACACCTGCCTAATCATTGGCCCCAAACGTTACTTGAAACTGTATCTGCCCTGCCTGGCGGAGCTGTGAACCTGCCTTCAATCAGCTCTCCTCACTGTGTAATTAGCACCAGATGATTTCACAGCAACGCAGACCCGTAATTAAAAGGCAACAGAGTAGATGTTGCAAGTCCGCTGCAAAGCTCTGAATATGTTTTATTTAGACATTGCAGTTGCCGATAATATCAAACTTTAGCAATGAAGTACTGCAAGTCCTTATGCGACACTACCTGTGGGGATCAACGTCTGAGGAAAATATCAATTAGAGCTGCCAATTCTTACCACCATCAGTACAGGGCTTCCCTTTAGCAGCACGGTGGCACAGGTGAGTGGCACAGTGGTTAGCACTGCTATCTCACAGTGCCAGTGACCTGGATTCAATTCCGGTCTTGGGTCAGTCCACTGTCTGTGTGGAGTTTGTGCATTTTCCCTATGTCTGCGTGGGTTTCCTCCGAGTGCTCCCACTGTCCGAAGGTGTGCAGGATAGGTAGATTGGCCGTGCTATATTGCTCGTTGGTGTCCCAAATGTGCAGGTCAGTGGGATCAGCAGAGTAAATACATGGGGTTATGTGGATAGGGTGTAGATGAGATGTTCTGTTGTAGAGTTGGTGCAGATGGGCCAAATGGTCTGCTTATGCACTGTAGGGATTCTATGAAGCAATGGTCAAGATCAAGCTAAGCCAAGGGGATTTGAGTGAATTAAAATCTAGCCCAGTTATGAGTCACTACCTTCACAACTCCAGGTTGAAGTCCAACAGGTTTATTTGGAATCACGAGCTTTCGGAGTGCTGCCCCTTCACCAGCAGACCATTTGGCCCATCTGCACCAACTCTACAACAGAACATCTCACCTAGACCCTATCCACATAACCCCATGTATTTACTCTGCTGATCCCACTGACCTGCACATTTGGGACACCAACGAGCAATATAGCACGGCCAATCTACCTATCCTGCACACCTTTGGACAGTGGGAGCACTCGGAGGAAACCCACGCAGACATAGGGGAAATGCACAAACTCCACACAGACAGTGGACTGACCTGATGAAGGGGCAGTGCTCCAAAAGCTCGTGATTCCAAATAAATGTGTTGGACTTTAACCTGGTGTTGTGAGGCTTCTTACTGTGCCTGCCCCAGTCGAACGCTGGCAACTCCTCATTCAGAAGAGTGGCAAGCTGAGAATGATGTTGGGAAAGTGGAACAAAGAAGGAAGTATTGTAGGTGTGGAATAATTTGTCTTTATCATTGATTTCCATTGGTCCAGTTTGATGTGATGTAATGCTCGGGATCTTTAGGACATAACTTATTCACTACACTTTCAGGAACATTCTTTTTCAGGTCAATCCTCTTGCTCCATCTTTGGTGGCTGTGCCTTCAGACGTCTGTCTCACAAGCTCTGAAATGATCTTACTAAATGTCTCTTTTTCTCCACCTCGCTACCTCTAAGATGCTCCTTAAAACCTAATTCTTTGACCAAACTTCAGGCCATCTGCCTGTCTTCTGTGGCTTGGTGCCAAGTTTTGTGCATGACATGCCTGTCAAGTGCCTTGAAACACTGTGTTTATGTAAAAAGATGCTACATAAATATAAGTTGTCATTAATTTAATAACAGAAAATGCTGGAAATACTCACGCAGCATCTGAGAACAAGCAGATAATGGTTCTGCTGATAGGTCAGCAACCTAAAACTCTGTTGACTCTGTTTCATTCCCCGAACATGATTCCAGAATTTTCTGTTTTTACTTCAGCATTCTCACATCCGCAGTCTTTTGCTTTCATAAGAAGCTTATGTTGGTTGAGGTCTTAGAACCATAAAACCACAGAATCCCAACAGTGCAGAAGGAGGCCATTCAGCCCATCGAGTCTGCACCAACTCTCTGAAAAAGCATCCTCCCACCACCCCACTGTACCCCCATAACACCACGCATTTATCACAGCTAATCCACCTAACATGTACATCTCTGGACACTAAGGGGCAGTCTATTGTGACCAATCCACCTAACCTACACATCTTTAGGACATGCAGGGGCAGTTTAGCATGGCCAATCACCTAACCTGAAATAATACTTTTCACTCTATATTAATACATGTGACAACAAAATCAAATTAAATATATTTACTTCCCCATGGAATTCTGTAGGGTTGCCATTTTCATAGAATCTCTACAGTGCAGAAGGAGGCCATTTGGCCCATCGAGTCTGCACCAACTCTCTAACAGAGCATCCCACCCAGTCTCTAATCCTGTAACTCCACATATTTAACCCACTAATCTCCCTCCCTGGGACAATTTAACACAGCCAATCCACCTAACCTGCGCATCCTTGGACTGTAGGAAGAAACTGGAGCACCTGGAGGAAACTCACGCAAACAGAACATGCAAGCTCCACACAGCCACCCAAGGTCAGGACTGAACCTGGGTCTCTGGTGCTGTGAGGCAGCTGTGCCAATCACTGTGCCACCCTTGTGGTGCAGTACCCCTGCGTCTGAACCAGAAGCACTGGGTTCAAGTCCCACTTCAGGCTTAATGGCCACAGAAAGTGCCTTCACAATACATGGCCAAACAGGTTGCCTATTTACCTGCAAATCCTTCCAACACACGCCAAGGGCAGGCAAATGGGTGGGTGAGATGACTGGGGGCTCTACCGTCACTGTCCATAGCTCCAGACTACTACATGCATGCGAAAATGATACCGGTGCAGCTCTGACTCCCAGAGAGAACTATAACGCACCTTTTGAGGGATGAAATGTCAATCCAGCAGCACTGTTATGTGGTGGATCAGCCAGCAGATGTCAGGACTCCCCAATGGAAAGACAGCACCAGAAACTACCCACCCATTCCTACAAGAAGATGTGCAGCCGAATAATATGAACGGGGGGGGAGCAAGGACGTGAAGAGGAAATTACAAACAGGATTAAAACATTTAAAAAGAAGTAATTTAAAGTCAGGAGGGCTCTGTATCCGAATATTATTACTTCAGCACAGTGTGTCCCTGACTGTCAAACTTTTAATGTTAAGATGTCACTCATCCTCACGGAATCTTTGACCAGTGATGGATTTGTCAAGTCTCTCCCTTGGTAGCCTTAACTAGTAGCTCCTTTAATCGGTCCAAGAAACCCAACTAGTAAATATTCTGGAAAAGTTACCAACATGAGTTACCAACATTACACATTCTGTTGAGAGGTGATAATAAAAGGGTGATGCCTAATTCAACAGGGATCTACTGAGTTGCTGTCCATAAATGGACGCTCTAGTTTAAAGACACTGGGCTTTGAAATCACCATGAGTTTGGAATGTTGGGAATGTGTCAATTTCTCTGAACCTGCCCCTTCTCACTTATTGTCTTTATTTGCGCCTTTTACCAAATAAGGAGGCTGTCTCAATATTGATTGCCCATTTAAGGCGTTGCTTTCCTTTTTTTCACCATGAGTTGACGTCATGGTGATAATGAGACCTTTTTTAGTCTGAGTTCCAGCCTGGAAGCCCACACTGTCGGTTCAGGATCGAGCCCTGCAGCATCTGATTCTCTGGTGGAAAAAAAAGTAAGTAGCAAGTTCGCTTTTTGTCATGGCAGATGTTGACATCGCGACTTCTCTAATTTCTCAATAGTACTTCATGCTGAATCGAATTTGATGCTGCTTGTGCTGGGGATATCCTCCCTGATTAGGAATTGTTTTAAAACTGACCCAGTCTTTAATCGGGAGCGAATTGTACAGCCACAAATAAGTAACAGATTGGTTACACTGACTTGTTAAGCTATCTAACCTAAAGGTTCGAGCGGAACTTTCTAAATACCATCTTGCGAGTTGTTACTCTTGTCCCCAGGTGTGTTAGGCACTCTAGCATATGTCTGGAGGGAGTGGTTTTAAGGATTTTAATATAACCTACGAGGTAAATTCGCCACCACCCTGCACTGTGCAACTAGAGAGAGTTTGTGGGTGAAATGTTGGGTGTGGCTCGCACTGAATCTGATGGGGCGTTTACAAGAAAGTTATTGTTCGAAAGGCACTTTTTCAAGATTGGCAATAGGATTTTAAAATAAAAATTTTAGTTTGTTTAGATTTGAGATATTTTGTGGTGATTGTAGGAACGCTTCGGGTGAAATTCACTGGGAAATGGGATTCAGTAATAACGGATGGCGATTAGAAAGTACGCTGTAGATTGATAAATCCATTCTGGATGTAGTGTATTTTCCACCATGGACGTTTAAGTATCCCATCGAGTTTTTTCTTTCCTTAACTCCAAATATAGTCTGGTACCTGAACACTCTATTCTTCACCCTGGGGCATTCTCTCTGGTTCAATTAAGCTAAATTAACCCCAATCCCCTAGGACAGGTGAGCTATGTGAGAAGTCCCACAGTTCCAAACGGGTGGTGTCTTTTTTTTGTTTAAAAACACTTAATCTGGATCAGTATCTGGGTCATAATTCAAAGCTAATTGCATTCTTTCATCACGAATAGATGACTTCCTGATCCAACCCTTTTATCCAACTTGGACAGACCGCGGCTTATTTCCTGAGACCCGCGTGTGACTTCAACAACCTTGCCTGCCTTCCAGGATACTTAAGTCCTCCTTTTCTTATGCGATTTCCTCCCAGCCTTGTACGCTCCAGTTCCTGACCAGTTTTTAGCTGGCATCCTGTGCGTACTGACCCTCCCATCATTGTTCTCTGACCTCCCTCCCTAAATCTGCCCAGTCTCTCTCAATCCAATTTAAATTACCTTCATGTCTTGGGTCGTGTTTTCTTCTGCTGAAGATTTGCGAGTTTTTTTTAGTTTTTTCAGTTGACATTTGAAATGGCAGCTTGTTGAGGAAATTATAAGTTTTAGACATTCTTGTGTTGGCTGCAGTGCTTGCAACTGATGTGAAGGTTTTAAAACCACATCAAATGCTGCTTAAAAACTTCATGGTGTGCATACATTTTTCTATTCAACTACAACCATTAATTTGACTTGGCAAGGAGACAGTGGTTAATGCTGCTGCCTCAGTGCTGGGGACCTGGGTTCACTCCCAACCTTGGGGTCACTGTCTGTCTGGAGTTTGCATCATAGAATCTCTGCAGTGCAGAAGGAGGTAATTTGGCCCATGATGTCTGCACGAACCACTATCCCACCCAGGCCCTATTGCCATATATTTACCCTAGCTAGTTCTCCTGATGCTAAGGGGCATTTAGCATAGCCAGTGCACCTAACCTGCAGATCTTCTGACTGCGAGGAAACTAGAACACCTAGAGGAAACCCACGCAGACACAAGGAGAACATGACCCAAGCCAGGAATCAAATCCAGGTCCCTGGTGCTGTGAAGCAGCAGTGCTGACTACAATGCTACCTGTTCCCCATGTCTGTGTGGGTATCTGCTGAGTGTTCTGGTTTCCTCCACAGTTCAGAGATGTGCAGGTTAGGTGGATTGACTATGATAAATTGTCCTTTTTTTATATCGGGGGCGGGGGGGAGGCTAGTAGGGTAAATGGGGGTAGGGTCTGGATGGAATTCAGTGCAGGCTTGATGGGCAGAATGGCTTCCTTCTGAACTTTAGGGATACTATGACTTATTAGGGAATTGAGTCTTTTTTCCTTTTGGGATGAGTTATTAGTCACAGCCCTAAACCATCACACTCCTGTGCTATCTAGGGATTATTTCAACAGCACTGAAGCTGAAAATGGATGGTTAAATCATGTGAGTAGAGAATGGGGAGAGGAAATACATATTGAGAGATACTAAACCCTCAAGAGAAATCTTGATGTGGCTTTTGGTCACCTGTCCTAAATCTTTTTGGCTTGATGCATCCATTGTCTGACCTTTTCTTATTTATGGGATGTGGGTGTTCTAGTATTGATTGCCCTCAAAGGTGGTGGTGGTGAACTATCTCCTTGAACTGCATTCCCTGAGAACATTGTAACATTCCCTAGAAATACAAATCGTTGCTAATGGTAAACTAATTTCACAAAAATCAAAATTATTGTGCCACAATGTTCAACCGTTGAATAGGTTTACTGATCAGTTTCTTATTATGGAATAAACAAGTTCCTAGGCAACTGGAGTTGAATGGTACTCTGAACAGCTGCTTGTGTTATCAAAGTGACTATGTACTTGGCTGCATTGAGTATCACGTGGAGAAACCTTGAGATACATCAAGGCCATCATAACAAGCCTGACCATAAACTATAATCAAAACCAGATTGCTGAGGTAGGTCTGGCATGTTGCAACCTGGTAAATTGATGTTGGATTGCTACCCCAATGAATGGGGGACCTGTTGATTTGTCCCTTTTATTTTTGAAAAAAAGATTTTTCAGTTAATTTGGAATATAGCAAGTTGAGTTAAAAGGACCATTCATTCATGGTGCCACCCAGTACACTAGTTATCTAATCTTATCCTTTTCAATTGCTTGCAAAGTGCTGGTAAATTCCAGAGGAATGTGCAATGTGGTGGTAGCCTTTATTGTTCATTACATTCACCACTAATGGGCAACTTTGGCATCAATGAATTCCTGCATTTCCCCCCCCCCCCAGCAAGGTAACGACTGAAAATAAATATCCACTGGTCTATAGTGGAACGTTGCCTCCACTTGTATGGGTAGTTTTTGAATTTGAAACCATTTCTATCTAAGTCCATGACTTTTTAAAAACCTCGTAGAATTAATTGCTATTTCAGCTTAGTTGTTTTGGGGAGGAGGAGAAAAGATGAAATATGACATGGAATTGGATGGGTGCTTTGTGTTAGTATGGGATAAATCTTTTGGAAACTCAACTAGTTATTAGTGGGTTCTGCTGACTTCCCATCAGAGAATCCAAATGGAATTTCTGGGCCTCTATTTGATCTGTTGGCCAATGGGCAGCATTCTGACAGCTTTGATTGGGAGAGTGATCTTTTGTATTAACCTTGTCAGTCACACCCATTGGGGGACAACCTTTAGCAAAATACAGCAACCATCAGCCTATCCTTTGCCTTGCTGTCTTCCCATGGCCATAACAGAAGTGGAGATGCTGGCTTTTGAAAGCTAGTGGCGTTTACTACCAAATAAACCTGTTGGACTTTAACCTGGTGTTGTGAGACTTCTTGTTGCATAACAGAAACACCAAGTATAGGTCAGTCGAAAGATCTTCTGGTGTTACTCATCCTTAGTTAACTCTTGGTCAGGAGAGCTGAGCCAATGGCCAGTTTCCGGGCCAAGCTTAAATTTGCAGTGACACTGGGGGAAAAAATTTTTTAAAAAAAAAAGCTTAGCTGGTCAAGCCAGTGTCTGTGCAGGGAGAATTGGGTCAGTAACATCTGCATTCTGATGGATAGTTCCCTTAATGTTAGGAATCACTTGAACCCTCACCAGCAATCTCAAATCCATTTTAAAACATTTATATTGGAATGCAATTGTGTGAAGGTGTAGCTGACTGGATTATGGTAAGATGACTTGCGTCTTGAGGGTTTTTCCCCATCTCCATTGGCCACCTTTGTCCCTGGAATAGACAAATCTTCAGATTGAAGATTTTTTTGCAGCCTTGAAGAAAAAGCTGAAACCTGTTAACACAAATGGGGCATGGTATTGTGGTGTAGTTTTTTGGACTTTGCCTGTAACAAAAGATGGTTTTATCTAAACCAAGGGCCTTCCATGGTAGGAGCAGCTGCCTCAGGGGGAGAATGAGTTTAACAGTGACAAGGTGGGGAATGCATGTTTAACAGTGAGGCTGATGAAAAAATAGCTGTGGAGAGAGAAAGGTGTAGACTTGTGCATCCCTTGTTCCAGACGTGCAACAGGATGAAAATGATCTATCCAAGTTTAGGTTAGCACAGGATTGGGGATCAGAACAGCCACTTCAACTACTCAATCCTAACATCTCCCTTTTTAGTAACCAATGATTGTCTTGACCACCCTAACTGGAGGTTATTTTGTACATCTTCCCTTGTTTTTTAAAAAATAAATCCTCCCATGACATACTGGTTTGAACTTTCACAGTCTAATATTCAGACTCATTCTATAGTGTGAACTATAGTGCAGGATACACTGCCTTTTGAGCCAAGAAATTGTAGGTTTGAGTCCCACCCTAAGACCTGATGGTCATAGGAAGGTATTCTTAATGTAGCCAAACAGGTTAAATATCAAATTGCAATTCCTTTCAGCATGCCATCCTAATAAAAGCAGGAGATTCCTGGTCAACCTGATGGAAAGACGTTTGGAGCCTCCATTATTCATAGCTCCAGACTGATATGGATGCTGCCACAGGAACTCTCTTCCACTATATCTACTTCCCAGACTGTCAAGTTTAGCTTAGGTTCTGACACAAGCAACCTTTCTGCATTGCATCAACTCTTGAACCTTTCCCTTGCTAACCAGAACTGGACATGCTGCAGGTTTGATCATTAACTCCAATGGCCCATTTGCTTTAGCTATAAGGTTAAACCTACTGACCTGTTCATGTGATCTCTTGTGAACAAAACATGGATTGCAACAAAAACAAAGCATTTTTTTTTTTCAGGGCCCTTGTCCCTGCAGGTCCATAACCAATAGTATGGTGCATCATGCAGTTGGAAAGTAGTTCAACCAACTTGCCATGCAGTTAGTGTAACCTACTTTCAACACTAGAGGAAAGCTAACTAATATTCAACTGCTTTCTTTCTTGCAGTACTGTCAAAAGTAAAATGTATCCCATATTTGGTTGGATTGCAGACTCCTTTTCATGCCTAATCTCCTTGTGGCAACTTGTTTAATATTGTAGATGGAATGTGAATTGCCTTTCTGCACCAAGAATGTAGATGAAAGAACAAAAACGTTAATCATTTGTAAAGTTCAAACATCAGTAGCTAAGCAGTCATAAATATAATCACATTGGCATATTGTAAAGCTGCCAGACAGTATAAAATGCTTGTCTTTAAGCGATGTTGTGTTGATTGCTTTGGCAAGTTGGGATGGTGGGCGGTATTTGGTGGCTGATTTATTTAATTCATCATATCCTGAGCATCCCCAGAATTTCCACTGACACCTTCCAGCATCTGTTTTCACTTGGTAGCCAGATTCATGTTGAGCACCCTTCATCTCAGTCACAACAATCCTATTGTTTGAATCTCTCCTGTGTCATTCCATCTGGCCTCTGTCATTCACTACTTCTACATTTCCTCCCTTCAACAGATGATCAGCCAGTTCAATCCATTTTCATTTCTCTTTGATCCCACAATCTTTGACTTCCTGATTTGTCATTTCCCATTAGTATCCAATCCTTGTCCCTCTGATGTCCTTATCCCTCTTGTGTTGATTGAATGTGGCCCAAGTTCCTGCATTTGTATAACCAGGTTAGTGTCTCAACTGCCTTGTAGATTCTTCCATCCAATTTTCCATCTCAACCTTCACTGCAGTCCTTCCAATTATTCAAAACTAGAGCTAATCTGTTGCCTAACTTCCATTTATCATCTACTGATACTAGTACTTGAAACTAATCACTTCGCCCTGTTATGGCTTCAACCCTATGTGAGCACATGTAAAAGATCCCATAGCACACCTGCCCAGTGCCTTAACCAATATTGCAACCATTTGTCTGGTCTTATGACTTGTCTTTTGGATTTTCTTGCGTACAAAAATGGATTTTGCATTTGTCAGATTGTCTGTAAAAACACTTTGATGTTTGTGTTCAAAGTCTCCTTCAGTTGGCAGCACTCTTGCCTCTGAATTGCAAAGTTCAGGTTCAAGTCCCACTCCAGAGCTTGAGCACTACTGAGACTCACTCCATTACAGTACTGATCTCTCTTGAATGAGATGGTACCTACACCTGATTTGATGGATATAAAGTATTCCATGTCAACCTTCCAAGGATAGGTGAGAGGTCCCTGTTCTCCTGGCCAGTATTTATCCTTCAATGACAATTATTGGCTGTTGCATTTACTACATCACAACAGTGGCTTTGCTCTAACATCTGATGCTCATTGAAAGTGTAATATAAATTCAAGCCTTTTCTTTTGTAGTATTGTTCCTAACTCCAAATCTGCTTCTGCCACAGGTATTAATTAACTGCTAAAGATGGCCAACTCGGGACCTGCTTATGGACTTAGTAGAGACATTCGAAATAAGATTGAGAAGAAGTATGAACCAGAACTGGAGGAGCGGCTAGTAGAGTGGATTATTGCTCAATGTGGGGCAAGTGTGGGTCGACCTGAGCCAGGGAGATCTGGTTTCCAGCTCTGGCTCAAAGATGGCACAGTGAGTATCATCTTGAAGGAATGTGGTTGCTGTTCATTCAAGGATTGGTTCAATGGAGAAAAAAAAAGCTTTGAAGAGTTGGCATTTCTATAGCCCCTGTGGTATTGCCAAATGGAAACAAGTAACCACTTGGTTGAGCACCTCAGATATTGGGGATGTACTGAGTGCCAGACCTTTGGTAATTTCAAATTAAGACTTTTTCACTGTTCCTGGGCACCTGGATTTGTACCTTTTTTTTAAACTTCAATAGTGGGGTACACATTCCTCATCACTAACTGTGCCATTTCATATATGTGAAAGCAGCTGAATGGCACACAATATTTCAAAAGCTCACTGGCCTCATGCTGCAGTTCTGATTTGATCCCATTGCCACATTATCCTGCCCTGACCCAGATTCTGATTGTGAAATACATCTGATACTGTAGCAGCTCGCCATTATAGTCAATGTAAGTGCAAATTGTATCTATTGTAGAATGGGAATGATGCATATGAGCAACAATATTGCATCATTCTGGGCTGGGTATCTTCAAACCCTTGATCAATAGATTCTAGGACACAAAGGGACATGAGGATTGGGATGGAGAAGGGGAGCTGAGATCAGTTGTGTTCTTGCTGCAGACTTGTGTTAATCATATGGCCTGCTCACAGTTAGATTTTTGTGTAATTATAATCCATGTATCAGCAATTTCCATCATTTAAAAAAATTAAGTTATTTTATGGTGGGCAATGATATTTCAATTAAGGGTCCAGCACTCTCATTGTTCTCCACTGGAATAAGTGCAGTTTGATATTGCTATATACTGTGTGATGTGATACAATATCATGAAGTATTTCTGTTGCAGGTACTCAGCCTGCTGATAAACAGTCTCTATTCTGAGGACAAGAAACCCATTAAGAAGATTCAAGACAGTGACAAGGCCTTTAAACAAATGGAACAGGTGTCCCGATTTCTGACTGCAGCTGAGGCATATGGAGTCAACAAAACTGACATCTTCCAGACCGTAGATCTGTGGGAATGTATGTAGACTTGTTAATGGAGCTTTTTGAAGTCAGGGCTCCTCTTTGTTTACTGCTGAGCTTGAGTGACTAGTTTGTAAGCATCTCGAAATTTAATTAATTAACTTTAGATACCAGAACATGGCATTTGCCTGGTCACTTATTGTTTACAATGCACTTCAATCATTTTTTAATTTATAAATGGAGGCATTTGTAAATGGGTGATCAGCTGACACTGTCTAGTCCTTGGGTGTGAAAGAAGCTGGTGAGGCTGCAGCAAGCAGCGAGATGTCTGTTCCCTGGTAGGGAGTTCCTGCCAGGAGGAATCCACCATCTCCAAAAAGAGGGAACAGACACAGAATAACACTTTGAATATAAATATGCACCCCTTCATTAAAGATGGGATTAATCTATAGATTACCATGTTTTTATTAGCTATCCAACAAATGAGTATTATACTTGTGTAATTAAAACTTAAGATGTTTTGCCTGCATTGTGTGCTCTGGTAAATGTTGAAATGGCTGGAACACTTTTTTGTATGGAGATATAAAATTCACATGAATCAGTATTTTGGAAGACTATAGTTCAGTATTTTTTGTGGTTTAATGTCTAGTCCATAAATGAGTAACTGCCTATCAAATAATTGAAAATGAAGCATGGGAAAATATTTGGGTATAGTGTTGCACTGTAATGCTTTTTAACATGCCTATTGTGTCTTGTACCCCTGAGAACTCAATTTCTAAAGCAACCTCAGCAGAAATATGTTGTGGTGGTTCCAGAGCAATGTTTTCTTAACCACCACACAATTGCAATATTAGCATGTCTAGGCTGGTGGTTGCTATTTACTGTTGAGGTGGTTGTTCATGTAGTGAGTCTGTTCCATATTAATGTAATATTGTTGGTGAATGCACTTAACTTTCCCCCACATTCTTTTCACAGCAAAGGACATGGCTGCTGTTCAGAGGACCCTCATGGCTTTGGGAAGCATTGCAGTAACAAAAAATGATGGACATTACCATGGTGATCTAAACTGGTTCCACAAGTGAGTAGCCAAGTCCATACGTAGCACAAGCATGGTTTCCTTGATGGCAATAAACCCACATTATGCTTATTTGCCTGCTGCATTTCCCCCATGCATAGCAATAGGATTTGTGACCATTTCTCTTTGAGGTTTGCAAGAATGTCATGACCCTGTGTGCATTAATGAAGGTAAATACATAATGATGCACTAGTGTGACTTTTTTAATCAGATGACTTAGTAAATTTTATTCAACAGTGATTCGCATTGCTGTCTTACAGCACCAAGAACTTGGGTTCAGTTCCTGGCTTGGGTCACTTTTGTATGGAGTTTGCATGTTCTCTGTCTGCATGGGTTTCCTCTCAGTCCAAAGACATGCAAGTTAGATGAATTGGCCAAGCTGAATTGTCCCTTTAGTATTCCTGAACAGCTACTGGAGTGTGGCAACTGGGGGATTTTCAGATAACTTCATTGCAGTATGAATGTGAGCCTACTTGTGACTAATAAATAAACTTTACCATGTCTGTACAAAGTTACCCAAAACACACAGCTTGTACTATTTTCTTCCACAATGTGGGGAGTAGACAACAGTAGGCATATCTGTCAGGGTACACTGAAGCTTATGGCAGGGTGACCCAACCTTGAAGCAGACATTTATTCCACCATTTTAGCGTCAGACTTTCACTGTGACTGCTGACATTTCACTTGCTGCGTTTAATTATTGTACCAGCACATTCCAAAAATCCAACCTCAACCATGAGGGAACACTAGTCATCTTCACACTATTATTGGTTGCACTCCATTACTCAGCACAGTGAGTGACCAGATAACTTGATTTAACTCTCAACGTGGTACAAGATGTTGCTTGTAAACATGAGTTGTAGATTGACTTGATGACAACTTGACATTTTTGTAATCATTTCTGATTGCCAACGGCATGTTCCATGTAGCCATCATATGGCCTTGTATGCTGTCCTGTACTGTGTTCAGCCTTAGTCCAACATTATTAACACAGCCACAGTTGAGCTTTTTCTTACCACTCCTCACTTGGGTGTCATCTGGTGTGTGGAAACCTATCCAATCTATTGATGCTTGGTGAACTTGTGATTATTTTACAAGCTTTGAGTTCAGGCACAAATCCTCTGGGATGGGGGCAGTCATTGAATGATTAAACTTTTTTGTTTACTGGTTTGGGGGTGGTACTCATCTAGGTGCCTGGTACCAGCTCTACAAGTACAACAAATTAAAATTAGCTGAAACCAGACTGCAAGGCAGAAATTTGTTTTTAAATGGAACTTTTTGGTTTTGTTTTTTTTTTGTTCAATCCTTACTAAATCCAGTTCACTTTAAGCAGTTTTGAATTTGGGGAGAGCTGTTAGGATTGTGCCTTTAGCACAGGGCACGTGTTCAGACCAGCCTGACAAGTAACTTGCTATTTTCCTTCTGTTTCAGGAAAGCACAAGAAAACAAGCGTGAATTCACAGAACAGCAACTGGCTGAGGGGAAGAACATCATTGGCCTCCAGATGGGAAGCAATCAGGGAGCATCGCAGGCTGGGATGGTTGGCTACGGACAAACCAGACAGATCATTAGCTAAAAAACAATAGTAATTGAACTCTGTAAAAGCATGATTTTTACCACTTAAGTCCAAACAGCTTGTAACACTAAACATTCAATTGTGATGTAAACAAGTCATGGTTATTTATTATTTGGCAGTTTCCTTTTAAACAAAAAAATCTGAAATAGTTTTATTCCCCCAAAAATATGGGCTGTAATTTGGAATTATTACCATAAATTTACATACCCCAAGCTGCCAAGGACTACACGTCACATTGCAAACTTGTAATTTCAACCATGGCTGTGGAATTGTGTATTGAGCATGTTGGAAAAGCTAATTGTTTTATATGGCTTAACCAGGCTGCTTTTACCTTTTTTACTTTGTCACTGTTGACCTGATTTAGCTAGTAAAGAAAGTGTACATTTTAAAAATGCACAAGTCAAATTATCTTTGGATTAATTGAACAAGAATGCATAAAGGGGATTGAATGATTTCTGTAAAAGGCCAAAGGGAATGTGTGAAATTGACAACCTATTCTGTTTAAACTACCTTTTGCTGCTCACATTTTGCCCTCAATTCACCCCTTTGTTTTTGTCATTCGCACACAGTACTGAAAACTGCGGGGAATGTGTTCTTGCTGGCAAACTTTGATTCCAAAAAAACATTACCCAAGTTTACTATAGAAGTTTAAGGAAAGAAGTAAGCACTTGCAACACTGCAACTGTCTTTGCTGGGAGCCAATAAATGGGTGTAATTAGTTGGGGTTAATCTGCAATTTTTAAAGCAGATTCTTCTTGTATGAAGGACTCACTTAGGATAAGTTACTGAAACAAATGTTCTGTGTCCCTGCTGAGAATTGTTGTTTCAAGTATGTTGTACATTAATTTTTTGTTAAACAAAAATTCTGATCATTTTAGCCCTAAATTTTGTACTTTTTTTGCTTTTGTCATTTTGAAACAGTAACAACTGAAAATAAAGTTCAAGATGGAGAATTGTTGTCACCTTGCTATGTCCAACTTTTCAAAGGTTCTTTCCAAACCAAACATCAGTTACTGAAAATCATCTGCCACCAGCCAGATCTAATGGAAGCTTGGAAAACTTCCTTTTTTTTGGTCACCCCCAGTAATTCTGTAGGAAATGTCCAGTCTACATGTGACTCCAGGTCCATAAATGTGGTGGATTCAACTACAGAAGGCAATTAGAGATGGGCAATAAATGCTGTCCAACAACACCATGTTCCATGTGTGAATAAATGCAGTAGTTACTTATGTGCAGCAAGAATCACCAAGTTGATCAGAGAACAACACTCCTTGGGTTGGTTAAGGGATACATTGATCAGGACTCTGTGAATGAAGGGCAAAGGTGATATCTTGGTTTCATTTTATCCACCTGCAGGCAGGATAACAATTAAAGAAGCCCCTTCTGTCAAGGCAGAACTTTCTCAATATTGTGCTGAAGAGTCTGTTCAGATTAAACCAACTTCTTGCCTTCTGCCACAGGCAGATAAAGTGAGATTGACATGAAGGGAATTGCATTGAAGGGAGGTGGGGTGGGGGGGGGGGGGGGGAGAGAGAGTTTCCTTCTGATCCAAAGGTTTGTAAATATGAAGCTGGCAATTGTCTTCCTCCCTCCTGGCTCACAGGTTTTAAGTACAAATTTGCACCTGACCCAAACTCCCTGAACTATATGTACTTTGTACTAAAGTTCCCATGGCAGATTAGACCTGATGATGAAATGATGTAGTTGTGTAAACAACACTTGTACCTAGTATTTACTTCCTTCAATGCTTTGAAGACCAGGTTTTATTAACTTGTCCTTCTGGTTCATGGAACCTTTAATACTTGGGCAAGTCACAGCTTAATCACTCAGCTACCTCTCTGCACTTTTCCAGTGCAATGATTGCATTCTAAAATGTGATTTCTTCACCAGACTTCCAAACCACCCACTTCATCTTGGAAAGTCTGTTGCACAATACAAAGAAATTTTAACACCTATCTGCATGCAGCTTTATATACACACACATGAAACTTAAAATCACCAAATTGATCTCAAAAGTTCTCAGTTAATTGAGGTCTTACCTGCCCTCTGAGGTGAATGTAAAAGACTGTGCCATTATTTCAAAGATATTCTTTCCCCAATAGCCTGGCCAATATTTATTCTCCATCAATTGCACTGAAACAGGTCATCTTATGATCATATTGCCTTTGGTGGAACTTAGCCCTGTATAGAATGGCTGCTGTATTTCTTGCAAAATTGTGCATGTTAAAACAGTACGCCATTGACTGTGAGGCAGTCTAGATTAGTTATCAACTATTTTGAGGAAAAATTTAAATTCTGCCATCTGTGATCCAATAGTTTACTGCCTGCCCCCAACCTCAGGCATATCTCTTGTTGGATTTACAAATTTTATGCTTGTTATCCATGTGGTCCTCAAATGAGATTGCCAAGGAACAGTGCTGAGTGATCTCTTGAATAGAGGGGGCTTGACAGGGTCAAAGCTGAGACAATCTCTCCCTTGGCTGGATAATCTCAGCCTGAGGGGCATAGTCTCAGCATAAGGGGTTGGCCATCTGGGATTGGGGTGAGGACAAATCTGTTCAGTCAATCTTGTGACTCATTGGGAGTTACCCCAGAATGCTGTAACTTCTCAGGTATTGAGTACATACGAGGCTGAGATCACTGGATCTCCAGGCGTTCAAAGAATGTGTTACAAGAGCATTCAAGCTTGTAAGGGGATAAAAAGTCTTAACATGCTAAATTCTATCCGTTTTCCTATATGTTCTGAAACCTGGACAATAAAAAGATCTGTGGAAGGAAATAGATGCTGTTGAAATGTGGAATTTTGAGACATGAGCTTAAAAAGTTTCATATCCAGATTATGGTCTGAAAAATGAAGATGCTTTTGAAATTGACGTCCAAAAAGTGATTCTCAGAAAATAAAAAGTCAACGTTTTGGCCATTTGTGCTGCATAGGTGTCTCTTACAAAGTAGAGGGATCACAGTTTTTCTTATTCATTTGTGGGACTTGAGCATTGCTGGCTGGCCAACATTTGTGTGGAGATGCCAGCGTTGGACTGGGGTAAACACAATAAGAAATCTCACAACACCAGATTAAAGTCCAACATGTTTATTTGGTAGCAAAAGCCACTGGCTTTCAGAGCGCTGCTCCTTCAGCAGGTGAGTGGAATTTCTGTTTGCAAACAGGGCATATAAAGGCACAAACTCAATTTACAAAATAATGGTTGGAATGCGAGTTTTCACAGTTAATCAAGTCTTAAAGGTACAGACATTGTGAGTGGACAGAGGATTAAGCACAGGTTAAAGACATGTGTATTGTCTCCAGCTAGAATGGTTAGTGAGATTTTGCAAGCCCAGTCATGGAGGTTACACATAATGTGACATGACCCCAAGATCCCAGTTGAGGCCGTCCGCTTGTGTGCAGAACTTGGCTATCAGTCTCTGCTCAGCGACTCTGCGATGTGTATTGTGAAGATCGCCTTGGAGGACGCTTACCTGAAGATCAGAGGCTGAATGCCCGTGACTGCTGAAGTGTTTCCCAACAGGAAGAGAACAGTCTTGCCTGGTGATTGTTGAGTAGTGTTCATTCATCCGTTGTCGTGGCGTTTGCATGGTCTCCCCAATGTACCATTCTTCGGGACATCCTTTCCTGCAGCGTATCAGGTAGACAACATTGGCCAAGTTGCAAGAGTATATAGCGTGTACCTGGTGGATGGTGTTCTCACGTGAGATGATGGCATCTGTGTCGATGATCCGGCATGTCTTACAGAGGTTGCTGTGGCAGGGTTGTGTGGTATCATGGTCACTGTTCTCCTGAAGACTGGATAGTTTGCTGTGGACAATGGTCTGTTTGAGGTTGTGCGGTTATTTGAAGGGAAGAAGTGGAGGTGTGGGGATGGCCTTGATGAGGTGTTCATCTTCATCGTTGACACGTTGAAGGCTCTGGAGAAGATGTTGTAGCTTCTCCACTCCAAGGAAGTACTGGCCGATGAAGGGTACTCTGTCTGCCATAACCTGTGTTTGTCTTCTGAGGAAGTTGGTGCAGTTTTTCACTATGTGATGTCGGAACTGTCGATTGATGACTCGAGTGCCACGTCCTGTTCTAATGAGGACATCTTTCAGTGTCTGGAGCTTCCACCCTAAACATGTTAAAGGAGCCATCCCCTATAGGTAAGCCCTCCATATATACAGGATCTGCTCAGATGAGATGGCAGCAGACACCTCCAGATGCTGAAAGATGCTGAAGTTGGGGAGCACTTCAGCAGTCACGGGCTTCAACCGAGATCTTGGGTTCATGTCACACTATCTGTAACCCCCATGACTTGCCTGGGCTTACAAAATCTCACTAACTGTCCTGGCTGGAGACAATAAACATCTCTTTAACTTGTGCTTAACCCTCTCTCCACTCACGTTCTCTGTACCTTTAAGACTTGATTACCTGTAAAGACTCACAATCCAACCATTATTTTGTTAATTGAGTTTGTGTCTTTATATGCCCTGTTTGTGAACAGAAATCCCACTCACCTGATGAAGGAGCAGCACTCTGAAAGCTTGTGGTTTGTGCTACCAAATAATCTTGTTGGACTTTAACCTGGTGTTGTAAGACTTCTTACTTCAACATTTATTACCCTCCCTAGTTGCCCAAGGGCAGTTAGAATCAACCATATTTCTGTAGTTCACAAGTAAGCCAGACAAGGCAAGGATGGCAAATTTTCTTCCCTAAGGGACATTAGTAAATCAGATGGATTTTTCCAACAATCGGCAATCGGTTTCATGGCCATCAGTAGATTCTTTATTCCAGATATTTTTTATTGATTTTAAATTCCACCATCTGCCATGGAAGGATTCGACCCCGGGTCCCCAGAACAGTGGCTGAGTTTCTGGATTAATAGATGAGCAATAATATCACCCGGCCATTGCGTCCCCTGTCGGGGAGGTTGGATGACAAATGTCACAGGGTGGTTGCAGACAAGTTACACTGGATGCGTGAGGATGACACAAGGCAGACAATCTCCTGGCAGGAAAAGCCAAGCAAAACAGGATAGTGGGGGAAATCAGGTGAGAAAGCAGAGTTGAGCTAGAAGATAAGTCATGATCCTATGTGATGTAGAGTGTGTGTTTGAAAGACAATATGGTCTACACCTGCTCCTTGTTCAATTAATTGTCTAATTAGTCACTGCAAATGAAGCTATTGCTTTCAATTGAAGGTCAGGATAGATTTATAGTTCTACAGGAGGGGAGGCAGTGGTGTTGTAGGATTGTCACTGGTCTACAGACCCTGGTTAAACTCTGGGATCAAACCCCATCTCCAGCAGATAGTGAAATTTGAATTTAATAAAAATCTAAAAATCGTGGTCTAATGATGACCATGAACCCATTGTTGATTTTTCACTATAAACCTATTCCTTTTAGAGAAGGAAATCTGTTGTCCTTATTTGGTCTGGTCTACATCTGACCCCAGACCTACAGCAATGCAGTTGACTCTCAAACGTCCCCTCAGGAATGGCAATAAATATTGGGCCGAGCCAGCAATGTCCACATTCTGTGGATGAATTTTAAAAAAAAATCAAAGAATGGATTTCAGCCAATTTAAGGAACTTTTTGATCACAGTTGGCAGTTTAACTATGGTTTGTGTTATGGGTTCATTTGGTGTCTCATTGCTGAGGTATTAAGACTTGTATATTTAAACATGAACAACGTATTGTTAATCTTATGTACAGATTCCAGTTACTGCTATTATTGTGCTACAGCTGCTGTGTAGGTTCCTATTGTCTGAATATATTACCATGTGACTTTATGCATCATACCATGGCCATCGTTACTCTTCAGCCAATCATTAACTCTTGCTCTGTTGAATAAGTTTACATTATAATGACATGCAGGCACACACAACACATGGTAATAGGATTGTGGTAAAACACCAGATTACACAAAGCATAAGGCAAAGTTACCGCTACTTCTGAGCCAAACCACAATGGGAACGGGTTGGGTTCCCAAATTACTTGAGTCGTTACAGATGGAAAATACCAGTACAGGGTCCTGGGCAATGATTGCTTTATAATTGTAAAAGCAGACTTTAGACATGGCACAGTGGTTAGCACTACTGTCTCTCAGTGTCAAGGACCTGGGTTCACTGTCTGTGTGGAGGTTGCACATTCTCCTCGTGTCAGTGTGGGTTTCCCCTGGGTGCTCTGGTTTCCTCCCACACTCCAAAGACGTGCGGGTTGGGTTGATTGGCCATGCTAAATTGTCCCTTAGTGTCAGGGGGATTAGCAGGATAGATTATGTGGGGTTGCGGGAATGGGGCCTTGGTGGGATTGTGGTCCGTGCAGACTCAATGGGCCAAATGGTCTTCTTCTGCACAGTATGAATTATATAAAGCGACAGGGTGCCTGGAGAATGAAGAGAGTTTAGTGTCAAAATTAATGATATTCCATCTGAATGTGGTGTATTTGTCCAACATGTAGTTCTGAACATGAAGCTGTTCACATTGTTCCATCTACACAGGGCGAGAGCTTCTGATAGTGACTGTCTATAATGTATTGGGAGAATGGCCATTGATTTCTGTACAAAGAACATTCCTGGCTTTACCTCCAATCAATTAAAATAAGCAAAAATATAAGGGCTGGGATTCCCACTCCCATTCTCGTTGGATGGGTTTAATAACGGGAATGGAAAATATAATGAGAAATCGCGTTTAACATTAGCATGAAAACTTGCCACAATTGGCCCTCTCCCCCATAGCGGGAGGCCACCTTTCCTTCCGTTCGATGTAGGGGATATCATTTAAATACACTTGCTTCTCATTATCAAGCCCATAATGCCAGAATCAAACCTCCCCCCCCAACTCCACCAAAAATCCACCCTGGTGTCTGCGCGGGTTTCCTCTGGGTGCTCCGGTTTCCTCCCACACTCCAAAGATGTGCAGGTCAGGTTGACTGGCCATGCTAAATGCCCCCTTGGTGTGAGGGGGATTAGCAGGGTAAGTACATGGGGATAGGGATTGTTGTCAGTGCAGGCTGGATGGGCCACATGGCCTCTTCCTGCACTGTAGAGATTCTATAATTCTATGCTGAGAACCAGCTAATCCGTTATTAGTGATGTTAGTTGAGGGTTAAGTATTGGTCAGAAGAGCAGAGATACCGTCTTGGCTCTTCTTCAAAATAGTGCAATGGAATATTCTACGACCCTCTGGAGGGGCTGGGAGATGGGGGCGTTGGGGGAGGGTTGGCGATGGTGTCTTTGTTTCACATCTCGTCGTGAGGGTAATGAGCAGCACCAGGCTCGAGGTGAGTTCAATTACCTTCTCGCACCTTGAGAATTCACGAGGAAGAAGGCCAGCTGGTACTTCTCCTCCTAGTCCGAAATGTACGGTAGCACAGTGGTTAGCACTGCTGCTTCACAGCTCCAAGGACCGGGTTTCGATTCCCAGCTTGGGTCACTGTCTGTGTGAAGTTTGCACATTCTCCCCATCTCTGCGTGGGTTTCCTCCAGATGCTCCGATTTCCTCCCACAGTCCAAAACTGTGTGGGTTAGGTTGATTGGCCGTGCTAAAATTGCCCCTTAGTGTCCCCAGATGCGTAAGTTAGAGGGATTAGCAGGTAACTGTGTGGGGATAAGAGGTAGGGCCTGGGTGGGATTGTGATTGGTGCAGACCCGATGGGCCAAATAGCCTTTTTCTGCACTGTCGGGTTTCTGTGATTCTATGAGGTACCGAGGCCAACTGTAAGACAGTCCTTGCAGAAAGCAGCCAACAATGCAACTAGCAATTGAACCCAAGACTCTCCTGATACTCGATTCAAATGTAAAAGGAAGAACTTGCATTGATTCTATGATTATTGATAGCTTCCACATCCACATAACATCCCTAAGTACCCATTGATTGCTTTTGAGGTATAGTAGGCAAGTACATCAGCTACCAAGGCCCTTTGAGCTCTGAGGAAAATGTACAAACTCTGCACAGACAGTCACCCAAGGCCAGAATCAAACCTGGATCCCTGGAGCTGTGAGGAAGCAGTGCTAACCACTGTATCACTGTGCTGCCCACAATTAGTGGGAGCTTGTTGAGTGCAATCTGTTGTATTTCCTGTAATTCAAAAGTACTCTATTAGCTGCAAAACTGGGTCATGAAAGCAGCTACTTAAATGCAATAATTCATTTTCTTTATTCAAAAAGACCAGAAGGATGGCACCTCATACCTTTGGAATGGACGACTGAGATGTATTAATTGCTTGGGCTTAGGAAATTGGGTGTGAACTGTTCAGAATGTTCTGATATGAATAGGCTAGCCTCAAGCAAATCAAACACAATTAAACCAACAATTGACAAATTAGATATGGCACCAACAATCAGCAAAGTTTCTGTGGTATTTGCCAAAGAGGAGGTGCTGTTCACAATGATATCGTGCACTCAACTGTTTAAACTCTAAATGTTTAGTTTTGTTAAGTAGAAAGAGTATTAACTGGAGTACAAAACCTCCCCATCTTCCGCAGTTTCTATTATTTATTTAGTAAGTTTCGAGACACCTTTTAAAGAATATTCTTATGCTCCCTGATAGACGTGACGGTAAATGCATTAAGTGCAGAACTGAGACTATAGGGAAAGAAGATCTTTATTGGTACAGGGTTGGGAATGAGCAAATCATATATTTCAAGTTTTCATCTTTCAGAAGGTAATAGATCTTATAGGAGACAGAAAGTTGGGACAGGAGGGACATTTTCAGGAAGGCAATCTTGCCTAGTCAGGGATCATTGCTGGGGCCACAATTATTTATAATATATATTAACGATGTGGGCGAGGGAAGTCATTATATTATTGCCAAGTTTGTGGATAACCAAAAAACAGATGGGAGGGCAAGTGGTGAGGATGGACAGCACGGTGGCACAGTGGTTAGCACTGCTGCCTCACAGTGTCAGGGACCCAGGTTCGATTCCTGGCTTGGGCCATCGTCAGTGCAGAGTCTGTACGTTCTCCCCATGTCTGTGTGGGTTTCCTCTGGGTGCTCCAGTTTCCACCCACAGTCTAAAGAAGTGCGGGTTAGGTCAATTGGTCATATTAAATTGGCCCTAGTGTCAGGGGAATTAGCGGGCTAAATATGCGGGGTTATGGCAATAGTGTCTGGGTGGGATTGTGGTCGGTACAGACTTGATTGGCTGAATGGCCTCCTTCTGTTGGGATTCTATGATGACATAAAGAGTCTACAGAGAAATGCAGACAAATTAAGTGAGAAGGCAAAAACCTGGCAGATGGAATATAATGTGGGAAAATCTGAAGTTATGCACTTACGTTGGGAGAATAAAGGAGCTAAATATTATTTAAATGGAGAAAGACAGCAGAAAGTTGCTGCTCAAAGGGATTTGGGATCCTTGTACATAAATCACAACAAGCAAGTGTGCAAGTTCAGCAGGGAATAGGGAAGGTAAATGGAATGTTGGCCTTTGTTTTCAAAGGAAATGGAGTATAAAAATAGGAAGTTTTGCTAAAACTATACAAGGCACTAGGTAGACCACAGCTGGGATATTGTGAACAGTTTTGGTCTCCTTATCTAAGGAAATATATATTGTCATTTGAGGCAGGCCAGAGAAGGTTCATTGGAGGGATTTTATTAGGAGGAGAGATTAAGTAGGTTGAACCTGTACTCACAGAATCATAAAATCCCTACACTGCAGAAGGCGGTCATTCAGCCCATTGAGTCTGATCACAATCCCACCCCGGCCCTATCCCTATAACCCCCATGCATTTATCCTAATTAGATCCACTGACACTGAGGGGCAAGTTAGCATGGCCAATCCACCTAACCTGCCCTCATTGGAGTTTAGAAAAATGGCAGGTGAACTTATTGAGATATACAGGATTCTCAAGCAGGGTTTACATGGCAGGATATATGCCAAGAGGCTGTTTCGCCTTGTGGGAGAACTTAGGACCAGAAGATATAGTCTCAGAATATAGGGTTTCCCATTTAAGACAGAGATGAGGAGGAATTATTTCTCTCAGAGGGCGGTGAGCCTGCGGAAATCTTTACCACAGAGGTTACGTATGTTCAAGGCTGAGACAGACGGATTTTTAATCAAGGAGATGAGGTGGGAAAGTGGAGTTCAGCACTATCATATCAGATCGGTCATGATCTCATTGAATAGCGGGGGAGACTTGATGGGCCAAACAGCCATTTTCTGCTCCTATGTTTTATGGTCTTAATGTTCCAGCTTAGAACGTTTACACCAACAAGCTATGTTTTCTGCCAATGTTATACTGTATTACTCCATGACATAACTGTGGATGACAGCGTTCCTAACTTTACTAATTGACCCTATGGTTAAAGTCTCCACTCATTAGTACAAAATAATCACAACAAAATAATTGGGACACACAGTGACAGCAGAGCAATAAAATAGAAGGAGCGCCGCAGTTAAGGTCGCAGACTACTATATGCTGCAGAAACATAGGCAATGATTGGAAAGGGATATACCGATATCTCCATGTCTAGGGCAACATCTTTAAGTGAATAGTTCCCAGTCGCTGCTTCTTCAAGGGCCCCACTGTTAACAATCCAAGCAAGAATTGATTTACATGATTAAATAAATCAAATCTCTGCACTCTTCAAGGTACACGGTGGCACAGTGGTTAGTACTGCTGCCTCACAGCTTCAAGGACCTGGGTTTGATTTCAGCCTTGATCACTGTCTGTGTGGAGTTTGCACATTTTCCCTGTGTCTCTGTGGGTTTCCGCTGGGTGCTCTGCTTTCCTCCCACAGTCCAAAGATGTGCTGGTCAGGTGGATTGTCCATGCTAAATTGCCCCTTAGTGTCCCAAGATATGTAGCTTAGATGGATTGGCCATGGGAAATGTGTGGGATATTGGTGCAAAAGGTTAAATCACACGGAATCAAGGGTGAACTAGCTAGGTGGATTCAGAACTGGTTTAACCATAGAAGACAGAGGGTAGTGGTGGAAAGGTATTTTGCTGAATGGAGGTCCGTGACTAGTAATGTTCCGCAGACCTCCACAAGGGGCAGCTCAGTGGTTAGAAGTGCTGCCTCACAGCAGCAGGGTCCCAGATTCAATTCCAGCCTCAGGTCACTGTCCGTGTGGAGTTTGCATATTCTCCCTGTGTCTATGTGGGTTTCCTCTGGGTGCTCCGGTTTCCTCCCAGAGTCCAAAGATTAGGTTGATTGGTCACGTTAAGTTGGCCCTTGGTGTCAGGGGGATTAGCAGGGTAAATGTGTGGGGTTATGGGAATAAGGCCTGGGTGGGATTGTAGTAGGTGCAGACTCAATGGGCTGAATGGCCCCATCAGTACTGTACGGATTCTATGATTCTATGATCAATGCTGGAACCTCTATTGTTTGTAATATATATAAATGACCTGGAAGAAAATGTAGCTGGTCTGATTAGCAAGTTTGCGGATGATACTAAGATTGCTGGAGTTGTGAATGGTGATGAAGATTGTCAGAGAATACAGCAATCTTTAGATCAAGTGGAAAATTGGGCAGAGAAATGCAGATGGAATTTAATCCGGAGAAATGTGAGGTGATGCACTTTGGTAGAACCAATTCAGGCGGGGGCTACAAAATAAATGGCTGAACCATCAGGAGCATAGACACACAGAGAGATGAACTTAGAACTTAGAATGACTACAGTACAGAAAAAGGCCACTCAGCCCATCGAGTCTGCACTGACCACAATCCCACCCAGGCCCTGCCCCCATATCATATTTACCCACTAGTCCCTCTAACCTACGCATCTCAGGACACTAAGAGCAATTTTAGCATGGCCAATCAACCTAAGCTGCACATCTTTGGACTGTCACTTGGTGCCAACCTGATGATCTCTTCTGCACTGTAGTGGTTCTATGATTGAACAAGAACAAAGGCTGTTAAATTTATAAGTTTTCTGGCAGGCTGAGGAACAGCATAGTGATGCCATTGCTTTTCTGTGTTGGTACAGACCAGTGCATCGAGGCAGGTGGCTTGTGGCAGCCATTTTTGTGACCATTTTGTGTTGGCGGGAGACACGGTGTTCACCAATAAGGAGACACATTAGGAGCAGCCCTTTCCAAAGCTCCTGAGCCACAAAATTCATTGAGGACAAATCAGCAATTACAAAACAGAAGCTAAATAGAAAAACAAAATACCACAGATGCTGGACGACATTTATGATGCCATTCCAGTTCTATTTTTTTTGTCATCGGCGACCCCCAGAATGTTGAGGGTGGAGGATTCAGCAATGATAATATCATCGAGTATGAAGGGGAGATGATTAAATGCTCTCTTATTCGAGGTGATCACATGTGTGGGGTGAATATTATGTGCCAATTACCCTCTCAAATCTGAAGCACTTCTTTGACATTGGTCCAGATTCGTGGCATTTCTAGCTTCCCCTGAAACTGATGAGAGCTTTGGCATTTTGTCCAATAGCAAATCAACATGGAAATCCTGCCACTTGGCATTGCACTCCAGGCTGTGCTGTAGACCCATTCCCAGAGCCAGTAACCAGTGGGATCAGCTGACCTCACTCTCACATTACTGTTAGAAATCCCACAAAAAGTTAAACCTTTTCATCTGGTGCAGTTGGGTTTTTAAATGTCAATTTGTGCAATAAATACTGCTGAACGACACATCAGATCCTGAGACAATACATATGATGGTACGGTGGCACAGTGGTTAGCACTGCTGCCTCACAGCAGCAGGGACCTAGGTTTGATTCCCAGCTTGGGTCACTCTCTGTATGCAGTCTGCACGTTCTCCCTGTGTCTGCATGGGTTTCCTACAGGTGCTCTGGTTTCCTCCCACAGTCTGAAGGATGTGCAGATTAGATGCATTGGTCCTGCTAAATTCTCCCCGAACAGGCATTGGAGTGTGATGGCTAGGGGATTTTCACAGTAACTTCATTGCGGTGTTAATGTAAGTCTAATTGTGACTATTAAATAAGCTTTAACTTTTAAAAGTCTCCATTAAAGTTGATTAATAGAATTTTAGACTAATTTATTCTTAAATACTATTTCTTACCAGTTTTTCAGCTTCTATCTTCACTTCATGTATATGTCCCAATCTTTATTTTGCTCAGTAAAATGTTTAAAAGGAGATTTGATTTCAGTATTTTCTTTTCCTGTTTGGCTGCCTGTGAGAATTCTTCAATGTGATTGGTCCACGTGCTAATATCAGTGCTGCTCCATGCTGGGACTTCTCGTTACAGAATGCCCAGCAAGGGGGTTGGGGGGGAGGGGGGCACAGGATTTGAGTCATGGGTTAAAATCCCATCAGGGCAGCTGGTGGAATGTAAGTTCAGTTAAAAATCTGGAATTATATAAGTGCCTTGATAATACTCATCATGAAACTGTCATTAATTGGTGTAAAAACCTATCTGGCTCACTAATACCCATTGGGCAAGGAAATACTACCATCTTTACCTGGTCTGGTCTACATGGCTCCCCAATGCAATGTGGTTGACCCTTAGTTGCATTCATAAATGGCTGAGCGAGCAGTTAGGGATGGGTAACGAATGCGGGCCTTCCCAGTAATACCTGCATCTCGTGAAAGAATAAATAAAAATACTAATGACATTTTTAATATATTAATTCAATGGATTTGGGCATCACTGGCTGGGCCAGCATTTATTGCCCATCTCTAATTGCTCTTGAGCTCAATAGCTTGCTCAGCCTTTTGAGAGGCCCTGATCTGGTATGATTTGTAGGCCAGGCCAGATGAGAGTGGCCGATTTCCTTTGTGAATCAGATGGATTCTTACAGAAATCGACGTGGTTTCATGATTATCATTCGATAGTCACTTCCAGGTTTCTACTGAATTCAAATTTCACCATCTACCATGATTGGATATGAACACTGTTCCCCAGCGCATTAAGCTGTGAGACGACACTATACCTTTAATAAATATAGTTGTGTCTTGTTTCTTGTGCAGGATTTATTTTATTTTAGCGATCAGTTCTATTACACAGTGCCGCTTTGTTTGTAATCAGTAGGTCTGTTGTTACTCAGCTGCATAATTGATTTTAATTGCTAAAATGCTTGTTTTAATCTGGGCTAATGCTGTTCTGTTATTTTGGTGCCTTCCCTTGGACTTTTTGAGTAGGGCTTTATTAATTTGATTGACAGGAAAAATCATGTAACTATGTGGAATTAGGCTTATACAGTGAAATCAAGTCAGTTGCTACTTGATATCTTTAGACAGAAATTATTTTAAGCATGTTCCTTTGCAGGATGTTTCAAGTAGGCCTTGGAAGTTATTGGCACTCTGATGTCTGTGACCCGTGTCCTTTATCGCTATTGAGGCAGTATAATTGATATGCTGTTAATCTTAATCTGGTCTAATGCAGGGTTCTAAGGTTTTACGGTCCTTTGGGGATTGCTGAGTAGAGCTTGATTTGGGGATGATCGACAGGCCAGGTGCTATGCCAGGGGACAGCTTTCTTTCCACAGAAAAGTCCAAATTTGTTTCATTTTTTCAGTTGTTGTTAGAAGCTGGTGGAAGAAGGCAGTGTGTCTCTCTCTCTCGATGTCTCTCCAGAGACTTGCTAAAAGTTCTAGGGCTGGGAAGCCTCATTTCAACATCCAAAGGACCAACTCACAGTAGGTGTATAAAAGCTACAAACCCAGCATCACATAAGCATGCTTGATTTTGTATCAAGTTTAGAAGCAGGGTGCTTGTCTGGTGAGATGGTGTTTGACTTGGAACAACAAAGATAGCTAGCTGTTAAAGCTTGTACTGTGTCATGTTTGAATCTTGTAACTGGTAAAAGTTATGCTAATTCTTTTTATTATATTTTAACTGTGTTCTTAAATAAACTTTGATAAAAACTTCACTTGAATCAAAACTGGAGTGAAACTGGAGCAGGAATGTGTACTACCTGCAAGATGCACTGCAGCAATTCGCCAAAGGTCCTTAAACAGCATTTTTCAAACCACGGCCACTTTCATCTAGAAGGACAAGGGCAGCAGATACATGGGAACACCATCATCTGCAAGTTCCCCTCCAAGCCACTCACCATCCTAACATGGAAATACATCATCGTTGCTTCACAGTTGCTGGGTCAAATTCCTGGAATTCCCTCCCTAATGGCAATATGGGTTAACCCACAGAACATGGACTACAGTGATTCAAGAAGGCAGCTCACCACCACCTTCTCAAAGGTAACTTGAAATGGTCAATAAATGCTGGCCAGCCAGCGATGCCCATGTCCCATGAATGAATTAAAAAAAACACCTTGTGTTTAACTATACCAAAATCAAATGTAAAATCTAGGGAGTCTAGGCTATCCTCATAAAACACCTTGGAGTTTCTGGCCTTAACACTGTCCAGAGCGGTTAAAAGGCCAGAAATCTAGCATCTTTGTAAGCCTTTTTTTTGTGCTAATTTATTCTCGAGGGATCTATATCTGTGGGGCTATTGCTTACATTGGAACTCTAGAGATAGTTAACTGTTAAGAATTATACCTTGTCATGCTCAAGTATTTTCAACTGGTAAGAAAATTAAGCTAATTCTTTTTGTTATATTTTAACTCTTGTTAAATAAAGTTTGTTTTAATGAAAGCTTCCAAGTGGGTCATTCGGATCACATCAGGCATCTAGAGATGGCAATAAATGTTGGCCAGCCAGCAATGCCCATGTCCCATGAATGAATTAAAAAAAATCACTCATACCTGCCCTAATGCCAAAATCAAACAGTTGGGGTCTAAGCTAACTTTATAACATAATTGGCATTTCTGATCTGGTTGGGGGAATCCAGAATTAGAAGTCATAGTTTGAGGATAACGGGTAAACCTTTTAAGACTGAGGCAAGGAGAAATTTGCAAATAGGCTTACATTAACAATGCAATGAACTTACTGTGAAAATCCCCTGGTCGCCACACTCCAGCGGCTATTTGGGCACACTGAGGGAGAATTTAGCATGGCCAATGCACCCTAACCAGCACGTCTTTTGGACTGTGGGAGGAAACCGGAGCACCCAGAGGAAACCCATGCAGACACAGGGAGAACATGCAAACTTCATACAGACTTGACCCAAGCTGGGAATTGAACCCAGGTCCCTGGCATTATGAGGCAGTAGTGCTAATTGCTGTGCCGCGATGACAGAATGTAGTTGAGCAAAATGTTTCCTGATTTCAAGAAGAAATAGATATAACTCTTGGGGCTAAAGGGATCAAGGGATATGGGAAGAAAGGCAGGGGGTGGGGGGGGGTGATCAGAATATTGAATTTGATGATCAGCCATGATCAAGGTGAATGGTGGAGCAGGCTCGAAGGGCCGAATGGCCTATTCTTGCTTCTAGTTTCTATGGTTCCTAAGACCTGGGTTTCTGGATTACTAGTCGAGCAACAATATCACTATGCCACCACCCGTTCCTGCTCTGCTTTATCTCCTCTACGTGAGACATGGAAGCACTAATCACTCTTTAAAGTCTTTGGGCAGAAATGGTTCGCTGGAGTCCTGTTGGGGAACTCTGAAAATAGGAAAAAAGCACATACGCAAATTGTTTTAAAACACACATTGTTTAGTTTATAAAAAGTTTATTTATTTATTAGTCACAAGGAGGCTTACATTCACACTGCAGTGAAATTAGTGTGAAAATCCCCTAGTTGGCACACTTTGGTGCCTGTTTGGGTAGACTGAGGGGGAATTTACCATGGCCAATGCACCTAAACAGCACGTCTTGTGGACTCTGGGAGGGAACCGGAACACCCGGAGGAAACCCATGCAGACACGGGGAGAACATGCAGATTCCATACACAGAGTGACCCAAGCTGGGATTTGAACCCGGGTCCCTGGCACTGAGAGGCAGCTGTGCTAACCACTGTGCCAACCTCCCTCTATTGTACATTTATATTGTAAAGTGACAGTTATGCCTCTGCATTAATGATCAGACCGCACCATGTTTTCTTTGATAAACTTTATTGCCTTTAGTTTCTATCACAGTATCATGGGCAGTACCATACAATTTGGCAGCAATATTACAGAACCAAAGGGATCAAACTTTGTTTCTTTCTGGAACTCAACTGTCAAAAACAAAAACTAATAGCATGAAAGATCCACAGCAGAATCATTTCTTTCACATCCAAATATCTTGCTGCATGTTCAAGTAGCACATTATTCATAAAGACATCTGTATATACAAGTGAATCAAGTCAAAATGTTTTAAAATATATATTATATATAGATATAAACTGGAGCAAAAAGTCAAAGTTGGTACCCTTTTTTACTTATCGATCTGCCAAGCACTTATTGAAAACTAAAATCAAAAACTAGCACAGGGTTTAACTTATTAAACTTTATTGGTGTTTCTCTCTTTTGCCCCTCTGCCAAGAAAAGAAAAATCATTGACATTATTTTTCTCAAAAAAAAATTTGGCCTTCACTCAAGTGGTAGCTGATGGAGCAGCAGTAAGTGTGCTGTCTGCCACTCCAGTCTGCATGCCACAGTTGTGATGAATTTTGCTGGCTCTCGCTCCAAACAGCCTTCCTGTGAGGACTACCAGATGCTGCGTTCATCAGCTTAAGAGGTGGCTTTACTCTGCCGAGTCTGCTTGGCGATGGCCAATGGAAGCTCGAAAGTCCTAACCTCCCCTACCCTTGGCCTCAGAGACATTCTCAGGTCAGTGCCACACTGGGAAGGAGGACAATGTAAAAGGAAAAGAAGGGCTCATTTCTCTAATACACCATGGTACCTACATCACCGAGGCCCACGTAGCAGAGAAGTATGTTGCATAGCACTTTGAAAATCAACCTTTGTAAATTAGTCAACAAATACATTCTTCCAATTTACATTCGTCTGAAAATGTAGATGTGCGTAGTATTAACAACGTGACTTAATGTTCATGTATGTATGCACACCCATATGCTCTCAGTTGAATGATTCCTAACATATAGAAACTAGTGTTAGATAAAACAGTAAGAAAATATTAGTATTAGGACTAAATGGAATGAATGTTTGGCTTGTTAGGTTCTGTCCATTTTAGTATATTTGCGATTTTGAATTTAAGTCATCTGACAGTATCAAGCACTCTGGGCCAAGTGCTATGACAACATTGTACAATGTCTAAAAGTGTTTGTGTGTGGAAGGGTTGTGCTCGAGCTTGTGGTATCAGTGGTGAAATTCATTGCTACTCCTTATAGCTGCCAGGGAGCAAATCCCACCATAATCGTTGGAAACTGAAGAAAAACCAAGGTCTAATGTATTCCACTCTTTGCTGACACAGCAAAGGCAATCCATTTACCTTCACTCCACCACCTCTCTCTCTCACAATGCATGTTAGTAGCGACAGGAGATATATATCTAGGACAAACTGTACAAAGAATTCAGCCCAACCTCAGGAGATCCCAGAAAAGCTTTAGATTTCTGCTTGGGTGCGTCATGGAGGCTTCTTGCTGTTAACATTCTGTCTGAAATGAGGTTAACCTCACTCTCCACTCGAAGAAAACTCTGCCTGAGAGCGCGGCCAAGTAAAACCAGGGATATTTGAGCAGTGTTGATCATGGTTGACATGAGGGAATACTGAGGGACAAGTCAGGAGAAAAGGCCAAGGCAGACTTTGTTTCAAAACAGCAAAGCCACATACACATATCGTGAAGATAAGCCTCAGACCACTTCCCTTCAACATTAAGCTGAGAGATATCATATAGGTGCCAATTATGTTTAATTTGCTTCCTATCTCCCCATCATGACCTTAACAGGTTCTTCGGAAAGGTCAAGCAATGTGTGATGGGCTACCTCAGCACCGCAGTGCTGACTATCAGTAGAACTAGAATCATAGAATCCCCACAGTGGAAGAGGAGGCCACTCGGCCCATCAAGTCTGCATCGACAACAATTCCACCCAGGCACGATTCCTGTAACCCCTTATATTTACCCTGCTAATCCCCCTGACACTCGGGTGAATTTAGCATGGCCAATCCACTTAACCCGCACACCTTTGGACTGTGGAAGGAAACTGGAGCACCCAGAGGACATCCACGCAGACACAGGGAGAACGTGCAAACTCCACACAGCCACTGACTTGAGGCCAGAAGTAGTCCCTGTGAGGCAGCAGTGCTAACCACCATGCTGCCCAAGTTGTGATTCATATCGGATCACAAGCAAGTTGTGCAAATCAGTTGTCCACTGATGCAGGAAGTTGAGGGCAAAGTGTTCTTCCCATTGCTGGGTTGTTTGGGTTCAGTGGCCTTCACCCATTGATACGCCCATGGAGAGCAAAACATGGTAATCACGGGGATTCACTGGGTGGATGGGGGACTCTCCTGGTCAAATACTGACATAAGAACATTAGACCATAAGAAATAGGAGCAGGAGTAGGCCATCTAGCCCTTCGAGCCTGCCCCGCCATTCAATAAGATCATGGCTGATCTGTCGTGGCTCAGTTCCACTTTCCCGCCCTCTCCCCATAACCCTTAATCCCCTCTCTTATCAAGAACCCATCAACCCGCTTCATGAGCAAAAGAAAAAGGAAGTACAGAAAGGAATGGTAATTCCTAGATAAGAGAATGCCGGACAATTGGAAACCCTACACCAAACGCTTAGAAAGAAACAAATTAAAACCAGGAAAAGCATTCAATCGGATTATCACAATTGGTTCAGTTGCAAAACTTGATGTTTGATATTATACAATTCGATTCAGCTGAACATAGAATAATAGAATACCCATTCGGCCCATCAGGCCTATACTGACCACAATCCCACCCAGCCCCTCTTCCCATAACCCCAGATATTTATCCTGCTAACCTCCCTGGCACTAGGGTCAATTTAGTATAGCCAATCAACCTAATCCGCACAGCTTTGGACTGTGGGAGGAACTGGAGCACCCGGAGGAAACCCACGCAGACACAGGGAGAATGTGTAAACTCCACACAGACAGTGACCTGAGGCCGGAATCGAACCCGGGTCCTTGGAGCTGTGAGGCAGCAGTGCTAACCGCCGTGCCGCCCAAAACATATTACAGGTGTCCAGTTACTATTTTCCTCGAGCTTTAATATGGAGTCAGCCACAAATCAAAAATAGCTCAAGCACCCGACAGATCAAGTAAAGCAGAAAGATCAAGGCAAAATACTGCGGATGCTGGAATCTGGAATAAAATCAGAAAATGCTGGAAAATCTCAGCAGATCTGACAGCATCTGTGGAGAGAGAATACAGCCAACGTTTCGAATCTGGATTACCCCTCATCAGAGCTCTGGTGGGTCGAAGGAAAGGGTTACTCAGCCTCAGCTCTAACAAAGGGTCACCCTGACTTGAAACATTGGTTCGATTCTCTCTCCACAGATGCTGTCAGACCTGCTGAGATCTTCCAGCATTTTCTCTTATTGTGGTTGAAGTAAAGCAGAAACACTAATTGAAAGCGATACTGATAAACACTAAGGGAAAGAAATAAAATATGTTGAGGCAGTAACTATCACCATTTTAACCTTTCTGTTAAACCCCGTGGACAAGGGGAGCTTTTACGTACTGGGTGGAGTTTTTCGGCTCTGTGGCAGTGTAAGGAGATTTGGCTGAGCACCAAATTCTCCATCCTCGCTTGTGGCGGTGGTGGGGCGTGATCCACTACGCAGATCATTCCTGGACACAAGTGATTAGTTGCTGAGTGGCCGTCTTCACTGTTTGAGATTTTCTCCCTCCTGATGCAACCTTCGATTCGAATAAAAGCCCTTTGATCTTTAAGGACGGCTTGGAGAAATTTACACAAGATATCGGATTGCACGTGATACCATTTAAAAAAAAAAAATTTTAAAATCATTCTCAATTTAGTTATGTGCAAAGCTGAGAGGTGTAAAATGAAAGGCAATGGGTGGGATTTTTCAGCCTCATTTGACCTGAAGCCATAAAATCCCGCTTGAGGTCCGCCCCTCACCTGCTCCAATTCCCGTGGTGGGTGGGACGGTAACATTCCAGTCAATGTATAAGCTCAAGCCTGTATTTTAGAGTTATTAAGTACTTGCTCCTTTACACACTAGTGCATGCAGAAATATACAATTCATATGAAGTATTTTACGGCAAAGAAAAACTCTACGATTCACACCTAATGACTGATCATCGTCTGAACATGGCCTGAGTAAGCTGCTGAGTTCCTCCTGCTATCTGAATGACTGCCTCACTTCAGTTAGTTCACCCACAACCCACTGACAGCAGATCGGTAAGGTATTGAGCGGCAACTCAAGTATCTGCACTGCTCACCTTCTGAGTTGGAAGCATAATTGGCCTCTCTCTTCATCCCATCTTCTCCAAATGTTCAAAGTCAAACCTACCCATTAACCCAAACGTAAACTTATCTTTTGACCCTTCGCTCCACCTCTCAATTCCATGCACCCAACATAGGTGATCAAGATTTGGGTTCCCACACTATAAACTGACCACTAGCTGCCAACTCTCTCCTCCCATCGAGTTGGCTATGGTAACATGGCTGAGATAGGTAACTCAGCAGAGGTTGGGGTTCAGGCGGGTGTGGGACACCATCTCCCAGCAGTAACAGGGGTGTATATGCTGCTGATGTGTACCCCATTAAACCTGCCTGCGTGATGATTAAAGAACAAAGAACAATACAGCACAGGAACAGGCCCTTCAAGCCTGCACCAATCATGTGTTCCTAACTAGACCATCCGTTTGTATCCCTCTATTCCCAGTCTGTTCATGTGGCTATCTAGATAAGTCTTAAAGGATTTTAGCGTGTGTGCCTCAACCCACCTTGCTTGGTAGTGCATTCCAGGCCCCCACCACCCTCTGTATAAAAAACGTCCCCCGCATATCAGTATTGAACCTTACCCCGCCTTACCTTGAACTTGTGACCCCTTGTGTTTGTCATTTCTGACCTGGGAAAAAGCTTCCAACTGTTCACCCTATCTATGTCCTTCATAATTTTATGAACTTCTATTAGCTTGCCCCTAAACCTCTGTCTTTCCAGGGAGAACAACCCTAGTTTACTCAATCTCACCTCATAGCTAAGAGCCTCCATACCAGGCAACATCCTGGTAAACCTTTTCTGTACTCCCTCCAAAGCCTCTACATCCTTCTGGCAGTGTGGCGACCAGAACTGGACGCAGTATTCCAAATGTGGCCTAACCAACAATCTATATAACTGCAAATGGGTTCTTTCTTCCCAACACATAGGGTGGAATTCTCTGGCCATACGAGCCCCAAGACCGGAAATTCCCACTCAAACTCAGTAAACTTTTGAACAGTTTGCCGAATCTTCTCTTGCCTGCTGTGATTCCTGCAGTTGGCAAGACAGGAGAATTTTGGCCTATATTTTGCGCTTAACCCTACTAAAATAAAACTGTACCACTATTCAAAGCTACACAAACATGTGGGCTGCAACTCAAAACATGGTGAGGACAAATTGCCCTGTACCGTCCCAATATACGCAATTGACAATCAGTAACATATGTCTGACTTATTGCACAGGATGCCACCGCACAGTATATACCATGCCCCAAGTACCTCATTAATGCCCGTCTCACCAATACAAAAACTCCCTCTTCTGCTCGTCATTTGGTAGTTTAACTTTCCCTAGTTCGTGCACGGGTTAACACATTTTTCTGAGTGTGGCATTTTCAAATGTTCAACATAAAAGGGTAAACAATCCCACTAAAACTGTGCAGACGAATTTTATGTCAAAATATTAACCCGTGTGCTACCAGGGAATATTAAACCAAAGACAAGCAACCAACATTAAAATGATCAAATGGGAAAAATATCTTCATCCACTTGTGTCACGGAGCAAGAAGACAGATTCCACAAATTTAAGTACTTTAAGATTTCTATGGAAATTCCTGAAAAATAACCTCAAAATTTGGGCTTACTGTCTGTTCTCTGTAAAATTACCTAGAATCCCTACAGTGCAGAAGGAGGCCATTTGGCCCATCAAGTCTGCACTGACCACAATCCCACCCAGGCCCTATTCCTGTAACCCACATATTTACCCTACCAATCCCCCTGACGCTAAGGGGCATTTGGCACGGCCAATCAACCTAACCCCCACATTTTTGGATTGTAGGAGGAAACCGGAGCACCCGGAGGAAACCCACGCAGACAATGCACAAACTCTGCACAGCGGTGACCCAAGCCAGGAATCGAACCCGGGTCCCTGGTGCTACGAGGCAGCCGTGCTAACCACTGTGCCGTCCTGTACAGTTTGCCATTTCCGCAGGTTTGCAGCACCCTGCAATTTATTTTGGCTATTTTCTCTCAAAAGCAACCCTGATTCGACTGACAAAGGTTACAGAGAAGGAGATAAAAATGTGGGTGCTGTAACATGGCCTTCACAGTCTGGGTCTTTATCTAACATTAGCTGTTACCGTAATCTTGGGAGTGTTTGAGATGTCCAGTTTTCACAGATAGGCCCAAATGATGCATTTTTTATTCCTCTGAGCCCTGACTGTTGGGGGGGGACGTGTTTAACTAAACAACGCTTGTCAGAGAGAGAGGGGAAAAAATTCAGAAACCTTAAAAACTGACGGCAGTTCTCGCTGGAGTTAATAAACCTATCCAACGATGAATGGAAATGAGATAAGCCAAGAATTTAAATGCATCAGTTAAAATATTAAAATAACATTCTCCCGGTTCTGCCTACAAATTCCACAGCGAGCCCATCAGTTCTGATCCAAGTTGCACAGATTAGAACGGATAATGTGTGCCAACTTGAAAAGCCCAAGCTTCCAATCTTTCCCTTGCCACTCGACTCAATTAATTAACACCGCCACGCTGCTTCCTATTTCAGTCACTGCACTCTGTAAACATAATTCAGTGTACAAAAGCCCCTTGGACACATTTCTAAGACTTCTAAGGCAGACACGGCAAAGTTCCTTTCCTTTATTTGCCATTCCCAGGCTTTTATCCACTTTAAAGAGAGAGAGAACTGCAACCACCTTAGGAGAAGATGGTGTTCTCATCACAACAGAACCAAAAAGATTTCCGAATAACTTAACGCAGCCTTAGTGCACCCGTTTCGCCAGTATATTTATATACAGTGACAAACAATTTACACTCAGCTTAATCCTTTATTTTTCCACCAACCTGTGCAGTCTTACCACTGGAAACACTGTTTTAAGTGTCTAAATCTGTCACTCAGAATCCACTCAAGAACTAAGGGGAAAAAAATCATGTACTTATAAGACAGGCTAGAAAAAAATAAATAAATATCACCCCTGCAAATGCCCAAACTAACCTGCAGATCACTCTTCAGCAGCCATTCTGAGGTTTTGGGCGGGATTTTCCAGCTGCATTCGCCCCAAAACCGGAAAATCCCGCCCGAGATCAACGGACCTTTGCATGGTCCGCATCCCCCCTCCCTCAGGATGGGAAAATTCCCCCCATTTCCTCTCACGGTTCCACTGCCGGGGATGGCTTATTGGGAACGTACCGTGGGATGTGCCCAGACATCCCCATAATTCAACGCTGATAACAACTATTGCACTGTCTCATCATTCAGAGCATTTCTCAGCTATTTTGTCTTTTCCCTCGAGAACAAGATGAAAAACACCTGCATTAGAATCTGCTCAACGCCACCAGCCTGAGCAGCTTGCACTCTCTCAGCAACCCTGCTGATGAAAGAAGCCATGTTGTTTGTGAAAGGTTTTGTGTTGCTCGCGTGTTTGGCATCGGCACTGGTGCTGTCAGTCGCAGTCCAACCTCAAGTGCATGCACAAAGCTTCACAGGCCTTCATAAGAGGCACATTCCACTTACGTGGACCTAAACTGAAGTGATTGGGAGCTAGGACCTAGCTAGGTTTCCCCTTCCTTAGCTGCTAGGTTGTTGAGACTAATTGGATCACCTCTATTACCCACTCATTAACCAGAGGCTGAAGGTTGGACCTTGGTGCTTGTGTTGGTCAGTTCTCCATGAGATACCAATTGGACAACTATAGCAATGCAACATTGCACTTTACATCATGTGTAACAACTCCCGAGTGTACCAATGGTCTTATAGCGGATCACACCACCAATACAAGTTTTTTTTCCAACATCAGTTCCAAATAACATCAGGACAAACATACATTCATACACCAACGGGCTGTGTAGCTTTCAAAAGTCCACAGATGTTGAGATGAGTATGATTCCGCTACTCAACTGTGAGGGTTCAGCCAATGTTGTCCTCACCCCCATCTCTGCATCCATATACTTTCCAGCGGCGATCACTATCCAATAATAAAAAGCACAAGGTTCAGAGCCAGGCAATGTTGAAGCCAATCATGGCCCTTCTAAAGCCCCAATTCTTAAAGACAAGTGAAAAGAATCCAAGAAATTGTTTTGACAGCGGCAGCAAATGTTGTAATCAGTAATGAAGATTCTAGATGGTTCTACATTGACATAATGAATGGACAAACAGACTGGCTTCTGAGAGAGAACAAGAGAGAGTGTGTGAGAGAGAGAGACTGAGAAAGAGTGAGAGTCAGACAGCGAGTGAGTGAGAGCGAGTGAGAACGAGAGAGGGAGCGAGTGAGACAGTGAGTGAGTGTGAGAGAGTGAGAGTGCAAGAACGAGAGAGAGTGCAACAGAGAAGTGCGACAGAGAGTGCGAGTGTGAGAATGAAAGCAAATGAGAGTGAGAGAGACTGTGAGCATGAGAGCAAGCTAGACAGAGTGAGAGGGGTGCGTATGCAGTGTGCCCACAGGGTAAAGACCTACTGATGACCAGCTACACTTCTGCAGCTGAGAGTCCTGTACCAGCAGGGATGCTGTGACCCTGAGGAGGATATTATCATCTGGCAGGCAGGGTTGACATGGCCGTTGCCTCTCCAGGTCTAATCTGCTCAAATAGGGTAGACCTGGCTGGTTGCCATTTCACGAAGATTAATTCACGCAAGACTTTACGCTGTTTCATTTTCTCCTGCGCGAGTTATGTCTGCAAAGAATTCATTCAACATTACGTCATTTCATTGTCGAAGGAGAAAAGTAAGGAAGTGTTCTCGTTGTTCCTGTGCCCTGCTCGGTGGTTTGGGATTGACTGTTCCCTGGTCTGTCTGGCCTCAGTCACTGCTGTGGTTACACTTCTCTTCTCATACTTTGAGATTAGATTGTCCTCATCTCCCGGTTTATCCAGATCGGATTCCTCGATGTTGGACATCTGTTGATCCCCGGCCTCACCTGAGTCCACAGTTTGGAGCGGGATTAGTTCGGATGGGTGCTTCTCAGCTTCACGCAAGGTTTGATAAGGTCCATGGCTGGAGGTATTACACAGCAAACGGAACTCAAACTCTTTCTTAGAGTAGAAGATAACTTCCAGTGTGTAATAAATAGACCAGAAGACCGTGAAACAGCCCAGCAGCAGCAACATCTGAGAAAAGAAACATATTTTGCATTTAATCATCTCTTGTTTCCCCTTTTTCATTCCCTTAGCTTGTGACTTAGATATATTCTTAAACAGATGTTGAAGGATAAAGAGTCTTTAACTGCATACATCTCTTTGTATTAGCTGAGTTCAGCTCAATACACTGCACCAGACAGAAGCCCCACAGGAAATCCCCGTACATCGACAGTGCAGAAGGAGGCCATTCGGCCCATTCAGTCTGCACTATTCTCTGGCAGAGTACCTTACCCAGGCCCTCTCCCCCAGTCCCATTCCCAAAACCCTGCATATGGCAACCTGGTGGCACAGGAAGTTAGGAATAACATTCTTGTAAAAGGACAAACATGAACTCAACTTGGTCGAGCTGACCTCTAATTTCCGTGTTATAATTTCTATGTAATTCTGCACAAGGCTGACCCTGCCCCAATCCGAAGCTCACACACTTGTAACTTATGGTGGCATGGTGGCACACTGGGTAGCACTGCTGCCTCACAGCGCCAGGGACCCGGGTTCAATTCGGCTTGGGTGACTGTGTGGAGACTGCATGTTCTCCCCGTGTCTGTGTGGGTTTCCACCGGGTGCTCCGATTTCCTCCCACAGTCTTAAAGATGTGCTGGTTAGATGCATTGGCCATGCTAAATTCTCCCTCAGTGTACCCAAACAGATGCCGGAATGTGATGACCAGGAGATTTTCACAGTAACTTCATTGCAGTGTTAATGTAAACTGACTTGTGACTAATAAAGAAACTTTAACTTTTTATTTAAGGTTTGGTCACGTAAATTACATTGTTATGGGAAAGAAGTGATTGGTATTCATTGTCAGCCAGAAATAGGGGATGGCTGGGACACTGGGTTGCTGGGAGGAGAGCTGAGAGACTGAACAAGTCTCTCAATAAAGAAAAGCTCTATCTCCTGTTCTGGGCTTCACCAGCTTGGATCCTGTTAACATACTTCCCAATAGTGTTACTACCCAGTGATCAGGGCAGGAAACTCGGGAATCTTTTGTCCCTTCACTCGATCAGGGCACTCCTGGAGCTCTCCTATGCGTATCTGAGTCTTCTGTGTCAGGTATTTGCACTGGAGAGAGTGCAGCAAAGGTTCACTAGACTCGTTCCTGGAATGAGGGGGATTGCTTTATGAGGCGAGATTGAGTAGACTAAGGACATGATCTTACAACCTTGTCCTGCCAAACTTTCGGTGATGCTCTTTTGAAGAGTGGCTGTAAACTTGATGGGCTGAATGGCCTCCGTCTGCACTGTAAGGATTCTATGAAAAGATACTTGGATCTGGAGTGCTGTAATCTGTAATCCAGGTGCTGGAAGGTGGGATTAGAATAGGAGACAAGTTTTTTATAGCCTGTGCAGACACAATGGGCTGAATGGCCTCTTTCTGCACATTTCTATGGTTTTATGGGCCATGATCTTATCCAATTGTAGAGGGGGCTCCGGCTCCTGATTTGTAAATGTGTTCCGTCTAATCCCTTTCCCGTTCCATTGCATATTTGCCATACTCAGCAAGTAGCTGGGGGATTGTTCTGAAAAAATACAAAAGTACAGGCAGCACCGACTGTTTTTTTTCATTCATTTGTGGGCCATGGGCATCGCTGGCTGGCCAGCATTTATTGCCCATCCCGTTTCCCTTGTTCAGAGGGCAGTTGAGGGTCAACCACATTGCTGTGGTTCTGGAGTCACATGTAGGCCAGACCAGGTAAGGACTGCAGATTTCCTTCCCTAAAGGACAGATGGGTTTTTCTGACAATTGACAATGGTTTCATTGGCCATCAGTAGATTCTTAATTCCAGATTTTCTTTTATTGAATTCAAATTCCACTATCTGTAGTGGCGGGATTCGAATTCTGGTTCCTAGTACATTCACTGAGTTTTTAGATTAATAGTCTAGCAATAATACCACCGGCCCACACCTCCCTCTACCTGCTCTGTGGTAACTATGATAAAGCTCCTTAGACAGACAAGCACATTAGGAATTGACCAAATGCATCAGCATCACACATGACCATGATGCCCAACCTGTTATTGAGGTTAATGCGGAAGTATTCTGCAGGAGTGCAGCTCAGAAATATTTGCCATAGACAAACCTGGATCATTCGGGAAGATCCAGGATCAAAATTTACACAATTGCAGGGAGTCTCAGTTTAAAGTTTATTTATTAGTGTTACAAGTAGGCTTACATTAACACTGCAATGAAGTTACTGTGAAAACTCCCGAGTTGCCACACTCCTGTTTGGATACACTGAGGGAGAATTTAGCATGGCCAATGCACCTAACCAGCATCAGACTGTGGGAGGAAACCGGAGCACCCGGAGGAAACCCATGCGGACAGGGGGAGCACGTGCAAACTCCACACAGACAATGACCCAAGTTGGGAATTAAACCCAGATCCCTGGCACTATGAGGCAGCAGTGCTAACCCGCTGTGCCACAATGCCATCTCTGCAGCTTCACTTTTAAATAATGGAGATGCCAGCGGCAGTAACCGCTCTGTCACTGTGGCCAGTGCGTCCATTGGAAAACCAGCCCAGGGCGTGGAACGCGATTCAAAGTGGAAGTTGTCCAACCCAAAGTTCATTAATGCAACAGAATCCTCATCATCATCATCAACCCAGCACTCTGACCTGACTCACCCGGGGCCACTTTTAATGTGACTCCAAAGTAACTGGAGGAGCCGGAAGGAGGAAATCTGTAACCGTCTATGTTAAAGATACAATTCTGCCAACAGTACCAACAGCTCGTTACAGTTTTGTTTGTGTAGCCTCCTAAAATCTGGCATTTTGCAGTAACGACTTTAATGACACACATCCACACAATGTGCTCCCGTAAGCAGTTAAATGGAATCGGCGCTATGATAAACGTTACCTTCAGTGTATTTGGTGTCATGTAATTCCACTCCTGGTCGGAGATCTCTAATCCAGGGGGACAGGGCAATGAGAAACTGTCATTTAGGAACTGTCCACTCATAGCTCCTTCAACAATCCTTTGCAAAGTCAAAGAAGCACATGGTTAAAGACAAGAATCTACCTGGCTGCAGGCTGAACAGGGTGTGTCTTTTTTACACACACGTGGGCTTCACTGGCTGGGCCAGCACTTTTTGCCCTGTGTAGATGGAACAATGTGAACAACTTCATGTTCAGAACTACATATTGGACAAGTACACCACAAACAGATGGGAAAGCATTAATTTTGACACTAAATTCTCTTTATTCTGCAGGCACTCTTTGCTTTTTTTTTCATTCATTCATGGGACATGGGCGTTGCTGGCTGGGCCAACGTTTATTGCCCATCCCTAGTTGCCCGAGGGCAGTTGAGAGTCGACCACATTGCTGAGGTTCTGGAGTCACATGTAGGCCAGGCCAGCTAAGGAGGGCAGATTTCCTTCCCCAAAGGACATCAGTGAACCAGATGGGTTTTTCCGACAATCGACAATGGTTTCATGGCCATCAGTAGATTCTTAAATCCAGATATTTTTTATTGAATTCAAATTTTTTTGAACACAAATCCCACCGTCTGCCTTGGTGGGATTCAAACCCAGTTCCGCGGAAGATTAACTGAGTTTCTGGATTAATAGTCTAGTGATAATACCACCAGGCCATCACTTCCCCCAAAAGGGCTATCCCAAGAAAATGAGCTCCCAGTGGTGGCAAGATGGGAGTTTATCTTCCTCAGGCCGCCTGAGAAGGCAGGAGGGAGTTTGTATTAAATTTATTCATTCCCAAGGCAGGGGGCAGATTGATTACCCACCTCTAGCTGAATGAGAAGTTGACGGTGTGCCTTGTTCTTGAAGTGTGGCAGTACATGCGGTGAAGGTAAATCATAGAATCCCTACAGTGCAGAAGGAGGCCATTTGGCCCATCGATTCTGCATCGACCACAATCCCACTCAGACTCCATCCCCGTAACCCCACGTATTTACCCTGCTAATCCTCCTGACACTAAGGGGCAATTTAGCACGGCCACTTAATCTGCACATCTTTGGACTGTGGGAGGAAACTAGAGCACCTGGAGGAAACCCACAGAGACACGGGGAGAATGTGTGCAAATCCCACATAGACAGTGACCCAAGCCAGGAATCGAACGCAGGTCCCTGGTGCTGTGAGGCAGCAGTGCTAACCACTGTGCCACTCTCCAACAGTAATAATGACACTCCCACAAAGCTGTTGCCAGGTGTCCGAGGATCCCCCATCAACTGGACGGATGAGGACTGACTGCCTTTTCCCATCTATTTTGCACCTTCTCATCACATTCTGGTCGGGTGCGGACGTATCTGCAGCGAGCCACAGAAATTGCTGATCATAGGAATCATAGAATCCCTACAATGCAGAAGGAGACCATTCGGCCCATCAGGTCTGCACCAGTAACAATTCCACCCAGGCGCTATTCCCGTAATCCCATCTATTTACCCCTCTAATGTATGTATCCTGGGACACTAAGAGGCAATTCAGCACAGCCACTTAACCTGCACACCTTTGGGCTGACCTTGGCTGTATCTTTGAGAAGGAGGCAAGCAACTTCCTTGGTGACCAACAGCACTGTCCAAGCTGTGGTGAAGGAGAATTTTGGGGAACAACGGGGAACTGTGAGAGATTTGGGGGCGAAAAATTCAAAGCTTGTGAACAAAAGAGTTTACCTCTGTCGTTGTTTGACGTCATCAAATGACCAGGAAGAACCGTACAGCGTGAGCTGCCATTGTTTGAGGAAACCGCTCTGCTGTTGGGCCTTCTCGCCTGAGCAGAGAGAGGAGGATAATGAGAATTATAAAGAATCGGGAGAAAGACAATGCAGCCACTTAGCTCAGTTCAGTCACAAATCTGGACCAAGGACTCGCTGCAGCCAGTGCAGATTGAGATGTTCATCAAGTAAACTGTAACGTTTGTGAGGTTAAAGATTTTAATAAATGCAATCAACTAAAGGTCAACTCAGTTTGGATCCAATGTTCCCTGATGAAAAGTTAAAGTTTATTTATTAGTCGCAAATAGGTTTACATTGACTCTGCAATGAAGTTACTGTGAAAATCCCCTTGTCGTCACACTCTGGCGCCTATTCGGGTACACTGAGGGAGAATTTAGCATGGTCAATGCACCTAACCAGCACCTCTTTGGACTGTGGGAGGAAACCAGAGCACCCGGAGGAAACCCATGCAGACATGGGGGAGAACATGCAGACTCCACACAGTCACCCAAGACAGGAATCGAATGTGGGTCCCTGGCGCTGTGAATTAAATAATTAAAATGGTCTGAATGCAAAAATCATCAAATTAAAGAACTGTTTGAAATGAGATTGGGAGATTTTGCAATGAAGGAGTAAAAAGGAAACAAAAAATCTCTTTCAGGGAGATTTTTCTGCTGATTTATATGGATACAGAATCAAACTCCTATAATTGCTTACTTTTGAAAACCAGTTGCAACAAGGGATAAGATCCAGACTCTGACAAATGCACAAAAAACTTATAAAAAATGGCCAGGTCAACGGGAATAAACTCCTTGAAGCTTTCAGAATCAAATAAACAACATGGTTGTCTAATAAAGATAACCTGAATTGCGTGTAATTTAGATAAACTTAGAGTGGAAAAATAAATCAATTTTGTGGCTGGGTGATGTGTGTGTTATCTATTCAGCAGACGGGGATTTCAGCCACTTTAGCTTAGCTGGTATCACCCCCGCTGGAGTCACAGGTTCTGGGTTCAAGCCCCACTCTAGAAAGCCAACCTTGGAAGACAGTGCAGTGCAGTTTGCGGGGTGGGGGTGCTGCTTTGTCAGAGGTGCTGCCTTTCAGAGAGTACATCAAAACGGGGGTGAGCAATCCTCTGCCAGTTCAGGTAGTCGTAAAACATCCAAAGAAGAACAGGCCGTTCTCCCAAAGTCCTGGTCAATGTTTCTCTCTGTACTACCACTAAAAAGATACTAACCGGTCATTAATCTCTTATGCTGTCTGTGGGGCCTTGCTACATACAAATCTACTGCCATTCTTGCCTGCTTAGCAACACTTCAAAGCCTTTGCCACTTTCAAAGTGTTTTGTGCTAGCCTCGAGATGACATCTAAATCCAAATTCTTTCCGAGATAGAAAGTGCGAGAGAGAAATGAACCTACAGAAGAAAGGAATGTAAAACTGGTTAATTAATGACGTGCTGTGCTGCCAATGAGCAGGGAACTGACATCATGCTGCTGACAGTTTAGTAAAAGAGAAGTAAATACCAAAGCTCAATTCTAGCAAAAGTGGGATGCAAGAGGGCACGGTTCAGGAGCAGGGCAGGACGTGAAAATCCAGACTGTGCCAGATAACCAACTAAAGAAAATAAAGTCCTGAACAGTGGCCAATTACTCAAGTCCTCGTCTACAGAGTAGGACCATTCAAATTCCCCCAGTGGAAATGACAAATGGAAAGGGGCCAGGTGGGAGAGATCTCTGAGCTCAGGCAGAAGTTGGATGGTGTAAGGCAGAAGTAATGAATAACAGATAAATGTATCACAGTCCAAACGCAGTTTAACAGAGGCAGCGAGGAAACTGTCTTCACTAAGCTTGCATTATCCAAGGGGTTATAGAGATTTTGATTTGATTTATTATTGTCACATGTACGGGTATACTGTGAAAAGTACTGTTTCTTGCACATTATACAGACAAAGCATACCGTTCACAGAGAAGGAAAGGAGAGAATGCAGAATGTAGTGTTACAGTCATAGCTAAGGTGGAGAGAAAGATCAACTTAATGTGAGGTAGGTCCATTCAAAAGTCTGATGAGCACACTGGTATACAATGCATTGGTCTGCGGAATGCTACAATGTACTGGATGCTTTCTTGTCATTACTCAAATTGAAAATAACCATGTATTTTAATCTTTATTTTTCACTTATTAACCCAGAGATGTCTAATGTTATTCATAAAACAGGCCCTATGTTGCTACAGATCAAAATAAAACATGCCTGATGTAGTTCATTGGGTAAGTGGGTTGTTATAGAAACCCGACCATTCAGAAGAGGCCATTCAGCCCATTGAGTCCACAGTGACCCTCCGAAAGAACAAGCTACCTAGACCCCAAACCCCTGTCCCAACCCTGCAATCCTTCACGTTGATCATGGTTAATCCACCTAACCTACACATCTTTGGGCTAAGAGAGGAAACCGGAGCACCTGGATGAAACCGAAGCAGACACAGGGAGAACGTGCAGACTCCACACAGACAGTGACCCAAGGCTGGGATGAAACCACTGTGTCGCCACGCTGCCATGTCCACTTGTGGTAGCCATGATGTGGAGATGCTGGCGTTGGACTGGGATGGGCACAGCAAGAAGTCTCACAACACCAGGTTAAAGTCCGAGAGGTTTATTTGGAATCATGAGCTTTTGGAGAGTAGCACTCACCAGATGAAGGAGCAATACTCCGAAAGCTTGTGATTCCAAATAAACCTGTTGGACTTTACCCCGGTGTTGTGAGACATCTTACAGTGCCCACTTGTGTTATAACAGGAAGATCCAAGTTTGTCTTCCCCATTCTTCCATTAGCTTCCATTGGCTCCAAGCATTGGAAAAAGTGTCAGGAAATTTGAAATTCCCATCTGAGCACTTCCTAGTTATCACAGCTGGAAGGTGCAGGTTTGTGGCCACAGAGGGTGGACATGGTCTGGTGCTATTGTCTAAGGTTAAATAGCCTGGACATTACTCACTGTCTAGGTTCACATGGCACAGTACAGTTTCCAGTGCTGTGGAACTGTACTCTATTATGAGTCACTGGTGTGGAAATTGTAAGGAATTTGGGATTAGCATTATCTGGACATTCATTCTGCCAGGTTCCAGCCTTTTTCCATCCACCTCCTCAGCACATTTTTAAAAATTTACTTATGGGACATGGGCATCGCTGGCTGGGCCAGCATTTATTGCCCATTCCTACCTGCCCACCATTTCAGAGGACAGTTGAGAGTCAACCACATTGTTGTGCTCTGGAGTCACATGTAGGCCAGACCAGGAGGGATGGCAGATTTCCTTCCCTAAAGGACATTAGTGAACTGGATGGGTTTTTGACGACAATGAACAATGGTTTCATGGTCATCACTAGACCTTTTATTCCAGATTTCTATTCTGGGTGCAGGGCTGAGTTGGTACTTGGGCACCCCTGGAGTATTTGCCAGTGACTCCCAGTGCTATATACCTGTTTGTACCAGGTTTACCATCACACGAATTACATGGAAGGTAACAATGCAGAAACAGGCCATTCGGCCCAATGGGTCTATGCCAGCATTTACACTCCACATGAACCTTCTCCCATTTTATTTCATTGCAGTCTCCATTAAGGTAGCATCTTATTCCTTTCTCCTGGGTATCCTTATCTGGCTCACACTCAGTTGTATCTAAGTTGTTAGCCTCATTTATTCTACATGTTAGGCCCATTAGTAGGTTGGCAATGCCAATCAATCCCAGAGATATTGATAGTAATTGGTAAGTCATAGAGATTTACAGCATTGAAACAGGCCCTTCAGCCCAACTTGCTCATGTTGTTCTTTTATGTAAAAAATCACTAAGGTAGTCCCAATTGCCCACATTTGGCCCATATCCCTCTATACCTATCTTACCCATTTAACTGTCTAAATGCTTTTTAAAAGGCAAAATTGTACCCGCCTCTACTACTGCCCTTGGCAGCTTGTTCCAGACACTCACTATCCTGAGTGTGAAAAAATTGCCTCTCTGGACCTTTTTGTGTCTCTTCCCTCTCACCTTAAACCCATGCCCTCTAGTTTTAGACTCCTCTATCTTTGGGAAAAGATGTTGAATATCCAGCTGATCTATGCCCCCCATTGTTTTACAGACCTCTATAAGATCACCTCTCAGTCTTCTGTGCTCCAGAGAATAAAGTCCCAGTTTATCCAGCCTCCCCTTCTAACTCAAACCATCAAGTCCCAGCAGCATCCTTTTTTGCGCACGTTCCAGTCTAATAATATCCTTTTTATAGTCGGGTGACTGAAGAATTCTGGATGAGGCAGATTATGCTTCGAAAGGGGCCAGTTTGCATTCCCTGTCCCCTATCCAAGGGGAAAGAGCTGATCTAAAACTCCGCAGGTTCAAGGTAACAGCAATGCCAGTAGCTCTGTTTATGGCATCTGTGCCAGTTAATATCATTTACGTGTCCTCAGGACTCAGGACAAAGCAGATTTACAACAAACAGGCACTCCCATCTTGCTAAACATCCAATGCAGAATAAAGATTCAGAGAATCTCAGATCAAATATGAAAGAGAACACCAGACATGGTGACACCTATATATTCTAGAGCTTGCTGGAAATATAAGTTTGTGTGTGTTCTCATGAAACCTTACAGTACTGGAAGAGGCCATTTGACCCATTATGTCGGTGCTGGCTCTTTGACAGAGCTGCCCAATTGGTTCCCCACCCGCACTCATATTGGGTGGGATTTGTCAACATGTGCCATTAGAATCCTACTGTGCAGAAGGAGGCCATTCGGTCCATCAGGTCTGCACCGACTCTCTGATAGAGCATCTTACCTAGGCCCTAACATCATAACACCATGTATTTACTCCACTAATCTACACATCTTAGGACACTAAAGGGCAATTTAGCATGGTCAGTGCACCTTACCTGCATATCTTTGGACTCTGGGAGAGAACTGGAGCTCCTGGAGAAAACCCGCACAGACAAAGGGAGAACATGCAGATTCCACACAGTCACCAAAGACTGGATATGAACCTGCGCTGTGAGGCAGCAGTGCTAACCACTGTGCCACAGTGCTGCCTCTTTCTCCGTAACCTTGGAAAAGCAGCATAACATTTCTTTCCACAGGGCAGGCTGGAATAAGGAACACATTCCACCAACACCACGTTCAGTAATTACATTTCCTGACGCTGAACTTACCTATATCCTGAATGACCAGCTTGTAGATGCCTTCTGCCCTTTCACCCCAGCATCGCACAGTGGAATACATCCAGTTGGTGAACCCAGAGGCATCCCTGTAAGGAGGAAGACATCAGATTGTGTAGTTAGCCAATGACCATCTTCTAACAAACTCATTTAATGAGTTATCTGTTGCGCCCAGTGGTAGCAGGTTTACATACTGCATGGAAGGTTATTTGAGTTATTTGTGAACTGCCAATGGAGGGTTGTTTATACATGAGGGCAAGGGATGCCAAAGTGCAAAGTGCTATTACCTGCTTAATGGAACAGACGAGATGTGCATTACAAGGTAAGTGGGAAAATTATTTATCAGATATACAGTTCTATCCTTTTAAGCAGGGTCCTGGGTTAGCCCTGAAAACACCCAGGGGAGGCAGGCGTGCAATGGTATTGTCATTGAACTAGTAAATTAGAAACCCAGAACTAGACCTGGGGATCCGGGTGCATATTTCAATTTAATAAAAATCTGGAGTTAAAAGTCTAGCGATGACCATGAACCCATTGTCGATTGTCGTAAAAACCCACCTGGTTCACCCCTTTAGGGAAGGAAATCTGCCGTCCTTACTTGGTCTGGCCTACATGTGACTCCAGATCCACAGCAATGTGGTTGACTCTTAACTGCCCTCTGAAATGGAGGGCAGTTAGGGACGGGCAATAAATGTTGGCCCAGCCAGCAACTCTCAGTGTCCCATATAAATGAATTTTTTGAAAAAATTGGATATTGAATTCGATGATCAGCCATGATTATGGTGAATGGCGGTGGAGCCAACTTGAAGGGCCGAATGGCCTAATCCTGCTTCTAGTTTCTATATTTCTAATAAATGCTGGCCCAGCAACTCTTAGTGTGATAAGTGGGCAGAAGATCTTGCTCTGGCCGATATCAGTTTGATGTTTTTTTATTAGTGTCACAAGTAGGCTTACATTAACTCTGTAATGAAGTTAATGTGAAAATCCACACTCCATGCATGTTCAGGAGAGGGAAAATTTAGCATGGCCAATGTACCTAACCAGCACATCTTTTGGACAGTGGCAGGAAATGGGAGGCCGCGCGGGAAACCCCCGCAGACACCGGGAGAACGTGCAGACTCCACACGCTGACCCAAGTCGGGAATCCAACCCAGGTCCCTGGTGCTGTGGGGCAGTGGTGCTAAACACTGTGCCGCCCCTACTTGTCCAGAGTTGAGCATCAAGGGTATTTCCCGGTTCCTCACCTTCAAAACCCTCTCGGGAAGTAGTGTGCCTCGTTTTATACCTCACTCTAAAGTGGAGGCTCGTGGGGAAAGAAATGGCACAAATTCACATCCTGCCTGTCGACATGCCAAGCCCTGATTTGCAATATGCATTGTGCATTTAAGGATATATTTAGATGTGGAAGAGGAAATGAAAAAAAAAGTCAGTCAACATTCAAAGGGCTATTTCACTCAAATCCATCCTGCAAAAGCATTCAAACCCCCTTTGGAGCAGTTACGTCCAATAGTACAAACGGCCAAACAGCTCTGCAGGGTAGATTTCAAAACCTAGACCTTTGAATAGGACATCTTCAGTGTTTCAGACTGGGTGACAGCCAGCATTAAGTAACCATCTCGTAGTGGAAACCACAACACTTAGTGTTCCGTTGCAAGAAACGATCATCTGGTTTTCAAATTCATTCCTGTTGGATGAAATATTTTCGCCGAGATGTCAGGTTACGCACAGTAACATTAGGCCCCTGTCCTTCACAGCACAGTATGAAAACAAAAAGAGGAAATACGTATGACACGTGCGGGGCTAAGGCTGGAAAAGCCTAAAGTTAACTTATTAAAAAGTGTGCACACCAGTCAAAGGAGGACAATATAAGCTGGATCTTGAGGAGTGCTTGGGGGTTGGTCGGGGGGGTGGGAAATGGGGGCAAATCTTTATTTTAAAATCGGGCGGCACGGTGGCATAGTGGTTAGCACTGCTGCCTTACAGCGCCAGGGACCTGGGCTCGATTCCCGGCTTGGGTCACTGCCTGTGTGGAGTCTGCACGTTCCCTCTGTGTCCGCGTGGGTTTCCTGCGCCGGTGCTCCGATTTCCTCCCACAGACCAAAGATGTACGGGTCAGGTTGATTGGCCACGTTGAATTGACCCGCGTGTTAGGGGATTGGCAAGGTAAGTATGTGGGGTTGCGAGAGTGGGGCCTGGGTGGGATTGTAGTCCGTCAAGACTCAATGGGCCGAATGGCCTCCTTCTGCACTGTGAGGATTCTATGAATTCTGTGAGATAGACTGCTGAAAAGGGAGTGAGAGAAATATCAGACATGACTCAGTCTCGAGACATTCTTTGTGGGTTTTGTAAACTTTATGGGTAAACTTGAAATTTGCTTATATTTGCTATTTTTTTAACCGTCATTTTTATTCTCAAATTGTCTTCAGATTTATTTATTTTAGCCATACTTTGCTGACTGGCAATTTAACCAGTGAGACACCGTCATTCTGTTTGCAAGACTGGAGGCTGATTGTTAAAAAGATTCTGCTCTTCCCCTATTAATGTCTTCACTTTCTCCAAAAGGGGCAACTCCTGTTGGGCTGCAATTTACTGGGAATCATTTATTCCCTGGCACCTCAGTTAGGAGGCCATTCCTCATCATTGACCCAGGCTAGCAGGCCACTTGATGCAATCAGGCATGTTAAGGTCCCAAACCAGAACCCCAAGTTACACGAGGAAGCCAGACTCAACCTGGTGTGGAGGGTATTAGCTATGAGGAGAGAGGTTGGAGCAACTGGGATTGTTCTCCCTGGAAAGACGGAGGCTGAGGGGTTTATAAAATTATGACGGGTATAGGTAGGGTAAACAGGTGGAATCTTTTACCCAGGGCAGAAATGACAATTACAAGGCATCACAAGTTCAAGATAAGGGGGGAAAGGTTCAGTAGAGATGTGCGGGGGAGGTTTTTTTTAACACAGAGGGTGGTGGGGGCCTGGAATGCACTGCCAAGTGAGGTGGTTGAGGCAAATACGTTAGCAACATTTAAGACTTATCTGGATAGACACGTGAACAGGTGGAGAATGGAGGGATATAAGCAGTTGGTCTAACTAGGACAACGTGTTCAGCGCAGGCTTGGTGGTTCGATGGGCCTGTTCTTGTGCTGTACTGCTCTTTGTTCTGTGCACAGGGATGGTGTGTGTGTGTGTGTGTGTAGACCAGGGTAAGATACTCTGCCAATTGGTGCTGACCTGATGGGCCAAATAGCTTCTTCTGCTCTGTATAGTTTTTACGATTGAACAAGATCAGAGGCTATTAAATTTACATCTCAAGTCTTCTGGCAAGTTGGGGCACAGCATAGTGACGCCATTAGTTTCCTGTGTAGGTGCAGACCAGTGCGTCAAGGCAGACGGAGTTTGGTGGCCATCTTTGTGACCATCTTGTGTTGGCAAAAGACACAGTGTCCACCAATAAGGAGACTTATCGGGATAGACACATGAACCAACAGGGAATAGAGGGATACAGGCAGCTGCATTGGAGAACGTGATCAACACAGACTTGGAGGGCCAAAGGACCTGTTCCTGTGCTTTGGACCACAGCAACTTTTTCTTTTTAGGGTAAATGTGAGAGTAGGACAATTCTTTCCAGGAATGATGGTTGGTGGTGAGCTGCGTTCTTTGCTGCGGGAAAATGTATCACAGGAGCAGGAAGTGCTGCAACGCCCCAATTAAAGGGGGAATTCAGCTGTCTATGTAGGCACACAACTAGCAGTCCTAATCCCCTCTGCCTTCCCTCTTTCCATATACCTTTTAATAAAGTTTAAAGTTTATTTGTTAGTGTCACAAGAAAGCTTACAATCACACTGCAATGAAGTTACTGTGAAAATCCCCCAGTCGCCACATTCTGGCGCCTGCTCAGGTACACTGAGGGAGAATTTAGCACGGTAAATGCACCTATCCAGCACGCCTCTTGGAAACATGCAGATTCTATACAGTGACCCAAGCCAGGAATCAAACCCAGGTCCCTGGTGCTGTGAGGCAGCAGTGCCAGTCACTGTGCCACCATGCTGCTCCTAAGACACACATTCCATTGCTCTTACATGTTGACCTGGTGTCTGTTTCCATAACCCCCACCAGTAACTCAGAGTCCTTTGTGTAAACATATTTCTCCTGTGTTTTGCTCCAGATCTCTCACACAGAGCTTCCCAAGCCCTTTCCCGCTGTGACCCCCCCATTCAAATGCCTCCAATTAGGGAGATGTAAGGGGTATTGAGAGTGAAGATGGGGTGAGAGGCTTTAGCTGTTGTGGGGAGGGGGAATGGTGGAGAGGTGTGGCAGAGGGAGGCTTCAGTTTCTGAGCTGATAGTAGTTTAGGATCCTGGTAGTTACTGGACGGTGATGTAATAGGATCTACATTATTGATGCAATAGGTCACTGACTAATTTTTAAAAATATCTAGATTATTCATGTATTACTTTGATTAGTAATAACTATGCATCCTTATTGGACCATGATTATTGACACAATTAGCAAATGACGTTGGTGTAATAGGATCTGGATTATTAATGTTGTAGGACTCTGATTATTTATTCAAATTTTTCTGATTTTGACATACTTGCATTCTGATTATTAAAGGAATAGGAATTGGATAATTAATGTAATTAGGTCCTGATTATTAATGTAATAGCTGCTGATTAATACATAGAATCATTACAGTGCAGGAGGAGGCCATTTGGCACCAACAACAATGCCACCCAGGCCCTATCCCGTTACCCCTATGAATTTACCCTGATAATCCCCCGACACTAAGGGGCAATTTAGCACGGCCAATCAACCTAATTTGCACATCTTTGCACTGTGGGAGGAAACCGGAGCACCCGGAGGAAACCCACGCAGACACGAGGAGAATTTACAAACTTCACACAGACAGTGACCCGAGGCTGGAACTGAACCCGGGTCCCTGGCGCTCAGAGGCAGCAGTGCTAACCACTGTGTCACCCTGCCGCCCCAAATCATTTATGCAATGTATCGCGTATCCCTTTTCCACTCTCTTTACTGCAGGTCCCAGGTGGGAAAGAAAAGTAAATGGGACGGCAGAAATAGCCAAAACGGAACAGTGGGAAACTAAGATTTGTTGCAGAGTTTAAAATCATGATAAAGTAAACTAGTTCCAGTAGCTCAGGGGTCGAGAGGACACAGATTGTGAGTGATTGGCAAAGGAACAAGAATGACATGAGTAAAGAGAAAAGCCAGGCGTGCCTCAATGACTATCACTCGGTGACTCCGACATCCATCATTGTGAAAGGGTAGTCATGGCACGCATCAACTCTGGCCTCCCAGATTGCCTGGATCCGCTACAGTTTGCCTATCGCCGCAATGGGTCCACAACAGACGCCATCTCCCCAGCCCGTACTCCAACCCTGGAACACCTGGATAGCAAAGACACCATGTCAGACTCCTATTTATTGACTACAGCTCACCATTATTCCTATAAAACTCTACTCCAAACTCTGTGGGCCTAGGGCTTGGCTCCTCCCACTGTCACTGGATCCTGGACTTCCTAACCCACAGAACCCAATCAGTTAGGATAGGGCACCTCCTCCTCCACGATCATCCTCAACGCCAGTGCCTCACAAGGCTGTCTCCTCAGCCCCTTACTATGCTTCATTTTTCATCTCTGGCTGGGTGGCCAAATTCCACTCCAAATCCAACTTCATGACACCACTGTTATGGGGCAGATCTCAAACAATGACGAGATACAGTATAGGAAAGAGATAGAGAATCTGATGAAATGGTACGATGACAATAATCTCTCCCTCAATGTCAGCAAAGCGAAGGAGAGGACATGTCTCTGTCTACATTAATGGTGATGAAGTGGAGATGGTTGAGAGCTTCAAGTTTCTAGGTTTTCAGATCACCAACAACCTGTCCTGGTGTCTCCATATTGATACTATAGTTAAGAAAGCCCACCAGTGCCTCTACCTTCTCAGAAAGCTAAGGACATTTGGCATGTGCACTACAACTCTCACCAATTTTTACAGACGCACGATAGAAAGCATTCTTTCCGGTTGTATCACAGATGGGTATGGTTCCTGCTCTGGCCAAGACTCCAAGAAACTACAAAGGGTTGTGAACGTAGCCCAGTCCATCACGCAAACCAGCCTCCCATCCACTGACTCTGTGTACACTTCCCACTGCCTCAGGAAAGCAGCCAGCATAATCAAGGACCTCACGCACCTTGGACATTCTCTCTTCCACCTTCTTCTGTCAGGAAGGAGATACAAAAGTCTGAAAACACGTACCAACCAACTCAAGAACAGCTTCTTCCTCGCTGCTTTCAGACTTCTGAATATACGTACCATATATTAAGCTGACCTTTCTCTACACGCTATCTGTAACTGCAAGACTGTATCCTGCACCCTCTCCTTTCCTCCTCCCCTAGGTACTCTATGAATGGTATGTTTTGTCTGTATGGCATGCAAGAAACAATAATTTTCACTGTATCCCAATACATGCGACAATAATAGATCAAATCAAAAAAAAAATTTCTACCTGACAAGTATTTGGAATGCATTGTCCAAAAGGGTAGAACCTTATAAATAACAAAATTGGATAAATACTTGAAGAAACATTGCATGGATGGGGTAGAATCATAGAATCTCGGCAGTGCAGAAGGAGGCCATTTGGACCATCAAATCTGCACCAGTAACAATCCCACCCAGATCCTATCCCTGTAACCCCATGTATTTACCCTATTAATCTCACCGGCACTAAGGCACAATTTAGCATGGCCAATCTACACAACCCGCACATCTTACAGGCTATGGGAGGAAACCGGAATGCCTCGAGAAAACTTACACAGACACAGGACGAACGTGCAAACTCCACACGGACAATGACCTGAGCCGGGAATCGAACCTCAGTCCCTGGCACTGTGAGGCAGCAGTGCTAACCGCTTTGCCACCGTGCCACCTGGTTTTTTTTTAAAACATCATTCAATATTGTGCAACATCTTTCCTGTGTAACACAAGACTCTATTTATCCTAACAAAGTAAGTTGTCCGGTGGTACATTAATTATTTAACAGTTGGGACACATCACTCCGCAAATTGACGATAATTGATAAAATTACAGTTTGTGCGAGACAGAGGGGGAGACAGACAGAGACGGAGAATTGAGTAGTGGTTGTAATGCTGAGTGCAAGAATTGGAGACCACCGTGGAACAGCTGTCCGCTGTGAGTAGGCTGCAGTAGACATCTGGGAAGGATAAACCCGAGCTCTTACAGTCGATGAGCCATGGAGGCAGCAGGCTGTCGGCCTGACTCGGGGGGTCTTGCGGCAAACAGTGTCGAAGGTCCGAGTGCTTTTGCTCTTTGCAGCTTGATGACAGTTTTAAGAGGCTGAAAGTTTGATGTGGAGAGTGTGCTGAGATCTGTGCTCCATGGAGAGAACCCAACACATTCCACACTTTATTGGGGACACTCTGTATATAATCCCACTGAACCGCACTCTTTCTGCAAGGTGTTCCCATTATGATTGCATTCGGCCCAATTAGAGAGGCAGTGTCAGCCCTCATTATCATCAACAAAGATGTAAACTGATCCATTCCATAATTAGCGATTCAACAACTTTAATTATTTTTTGCAATGTAAACGTAATTAACTTCTCCTGTGTTTAGAGATAGGAAGCAAAGTTGGCGTGACTGCCCAAAGCCCATATAGTGAATTCCATTCAGATTACATTGCAAGGCAGATTGTGACTGCAAGATTATGCAGGGGAATAATATGGATAAATAGTGATAGGTTGTTGCCACTAGAGGTAGTGAGAACAGGGGTGGCACAGTGGTGAGCACTGCTGCCTCACAACGCTAGGGACTCAGGTTCCATTCTGGTCTTGGGTCTCTGTGTGGAATTTGCACATTCTCCCCAAATTGCCGCAATCATTCCCCACCCCCCCAACCCCGGCAGTGGGAGGTCGTGTTGTTTTCTTCCGTTCGATGTTGGAAACGTCATTTGAATACATTTGCATCCCATTATCAGGCCCATATGCCAGAATCAAAACCCCCTCCCCCAACCTCATCAAAAGTCCATCCTCGTGTCTGCGTAGGTTTCCTCCGGGTGCTCCAGTTTCTTCCCACAGTTCAAAGGTGTGTGGGTTAGGTGGATTGGCCCTAGTGTCAGAGTAAATATATGGGATTACAGGGAAAGGGCCTGGGTTGGATTGTGGTCGTTGCAAATTCGATAGACCGAATGGCCTCCTTCTGCACTGTAGGGATCCTACGATTCTATTCTATGATCCTAAACAAGATATTCATAGAGTTAGAAAAGAAATTGCTCCACAGTGGTGGCCAAAGTGTGGCATTCTCAAATTCAGTCATTCATTTCAAAGGTTTTGAACAAAGGGTTATGATAAAAGGGGGAGCAAGCAGGAAGTCAGAGGGAAAACCACCAGCACAGACGCGCTCGTCCAAATGACCTCCTCCTGTGCACTAGCATTTTAGAGGATCCCAGTTTTGTGATCACAAAGGTACACACGTCACTGGCTTGATTGAACATTCAGTCCGCCTGTGGCTGCCAAAAGTACAGGCAGTGCCAGCAGAGACTGTTGTATGCAACTGGAAGGACCCTTTGCAGCGCACAGTGGGAAACGAAGTGTGGGGAGGTGTGAGGTTATTCATTCTGGTAGTAAGAACAGGGGTGGTCTAATGGTGCATTGCACGGCGTTCCTTATCCAAAGCCAGAAAACTCCGGGTTTGAGTCCCACTCTGGGACCTAGTGGCCATGGAAGGCGTGTTAAACAGGTTGATGATCAACCCGTAAATCCTTCCTATCTGCCTACTGCAGGTAGCGAGAGAGTTTCCTGGCCAGCCAGACTGCGGAAGGCAATAGGAAACCACTTCAATATCTTACCAAGCATAGCCATGGACCAACACATGGAAGCCCATGATCACCAAAACCATCTCAGGGAATGGTACATGAAGAGAGAGTCAGGATAGGAATACAGAATGGGTGGGAATTTCCACGCTGTGAAAGGAGGAAGTTCGCTATTGGCTAGGAGCAGGCTTTACTGTGGCGGAGATGCGCTGTTGGCGGGACTGGAAGATACCATCAGCATGAAGAGCCGGGAAGTTCCAATCAATGTGTTTTTTTAAACCCATGTTTAACGTTAATAACCTTTCATCCCAATAAAAAATATCAAATGTTCTGATGAAAGATCATCCAGGGAACATTAACTCTGTTTCTCCCTTCACAGATGCTGCCTGACCTGCTGAGTATTTCCAGCTTTTCCTGGTTTTATTACAGATTTCCAGCATTTAGTGTTTTGCCTCTTTATAAAATAATTTGGGTAATTTTCTCCTCTGTTAATGTGTGTAAAGCCATTGGCTTGGAATGAAAAATCTGGCAGGCTTTCTAACAAGATTGCCAATTTGAAAGCACTAAATTTACTCCTATACCATTAAAAAGTAAAGTTTATTTATTAGTAAGGCTTACATTAACATTGCAATGAAGTTACTGTGAAATTCTCCCAGTCACCACATTCCAGCACCTGTTCGGGTCAATGCATAACCCGCACGTCTTTCAGACTGTGGAAGGAAATCACAGCATCCAGAGGAAACCCATGCAGACATGGGGAGAATGTGCAGACTCTGCACAGACAATGATCGAAGCCGGGAATTGAACCTGGGTCCTTGGTGTTGTGAGGCAGCAGTGCTAATCACTGTGCCACCGTGCCCCCTTGTGCGATCGTGCTGTCCTTTGCTAATAAATGATCATTGTTTTAGGGGGTCAGCAACACAGAGGGTGGGATTTTACAGCCTCACTCGATGAGAAGGGAAATTCCTGCCCGAGGTCAGTGGAGATTTCCACAGTCGGATCCCTGTCTGCTCGAATTCCGTGGCAGGTGAGGTGGTAGAGTTCCATCCCAAGTGTATCAACTCTTCATCATTTCACTCCCAGTATCTTCAGGGCCTTGACTTCAACCTTCCCTGGGACAGCGGAGACTCTGTCCTACTCACAGCCCGGCCTCTCCTTCTAATTGACCCTGGCGCACATTTTGGGATGGGCCTCATTACAATGGCGAGGTTGGGCATACGAGAGGTGCCCACCTTAATCAGCGAGATGGGCTGAGGAGCGGCACGTACACATGGGTGAAGCTCAGGGACTGGAAAATGGGCAAGTTGGAGAGGCGGGGGGGGTGTGGAAGAGCTAAAAAGAAAATAGGGGGCCTCGTATTTCTGTCATTTAATTGTTCTCCAGTCTTTCTTGCCAAGGATGTCCACACGATTGGATGCTGGGATAGAATAAAATTGAGCCCAGCCATGGCGCACTCCATGGTTAAATAGCCTGCCAACACCACAATGAGCCCTGTGGGTGAACAGCCTGTTGGCCAAGGTTTGACCTGATTTATTATTGTCACATGTATTGGGATACAGTGAAAAGTATTGTTTATTGGGCACCATTCAGACAAAGCATACCGCTCATAGAGTACATAGGGGAAGAGGAAAGGAGAAGGTGCAGAATGTAGTGTTACAGTTACAGATAGACTATAGAAAAAGATCAGCTTAATATGTGGTCGGTCTATTCAAAAGTCTGATGGAAGCAGAGAAGAAGCTGTTCTCGAGTCAGTTGGTACGTGTTTTCAGACTTGTGTGTCTTTTTCCCAATGGAAGAAGGTGAAAGAGAGAATGTTCAGGGTGCACGGGGTTATACTATTACATTATACCATAATATAGTATATTTTTTATACTATGTTATACTATTTATGTACCGTTCATGGAGTACATGGAGGAGAAGGAAAGGATAGGGTGCAGAATATGGTGTTACAGTTACAGATAGGGTGACAAGAAAGATCAGCTTAATATATATCATAGAATCCTCATAGAATCCTACAGTGCAGAAGGAGGTCATTCAGCCCACTGGGTCTGCACAGACCATAATCCCACCCAGGTCCTATTCTTGTAACTCCATGTATTTACCTTAGCTAGTCCCCCTGACACTAAGGGACATTTTAGCATGGCCAATCCGCCTAACCCGCCCATCTTTGGACCGAGGGAGGAAACCGGAGCACCCGGAGGAAACCCACGCAGACACGGGGTTAACGTGCAAACTCCGCACAGACGGTGACCCAAGCCAGGAATCGAAACTGGATCCCTGGCGCTGTGAGGTTACAGTGCTAACCGCCGTGGCACCGTGCCGGCCTGGTGATACTGTCTACGACCGAATAGCCGGCAAACACTTGGGATCTGGGCCCACACAAGAATAGCTGCTCAAGTCAGAGACAGTGAAACAGTAGGGCTCATTTCTTATGGGAGAGAGAGAGAGAGAGAGGAAACAGCAGGATCGGGTTCTGATGTGCACGATCTTGGCAGCGAAGCGGCTAATCACACTCAAATAAAAACATGTAGAGAGCGCCAGGTAATTGAGAACAGGCCCAATTACTGCCGCGAAACAAAAACATTTGAATCAGGAGGCAGAGAGGCCGAAAGCCTATTCCCTGGGCGGAAATGAAGGCCAGCTGCAGCTACATTGTGCTTGAAACCAGCTAATTACCGCAACACAGAATTAACCTCCAACAGTCTGTGACAACGGACAGAATGTTCTGTCGAGATCAATCACAATTCTCCACTGACTGACTACACGGCATGAACTCATCACATCACATCCATGCAGCACGTACAGGCCCAACCTCAAATAAACAGCAGACAAGTTCCTGGAGGAGTTTGATTCTGTTGTGTTGCTGCGCTGGCATTTCTCAGGTTTATCCGGAGGGAACACCATCTAGGAATCGACCACACAAATGCTTCTTCCAAAGCTCCCTCTCAAATTACGGCTGACTGCTTCACCAGCCATTCCTGAAGAGCGAATTGGTCCCCTCGCGGTCTGCGCCAATCCAGAACTAGCCCGAGTAAAAGGGGAATCATCCTCGAATGGGAAGGGAACATACAGGAGACTCATCTCCAGTTGCCTCACTCATTAGCACCAAGCTAATGTGGGGGTCAGGGTGCTCACAGCCACTTAGCGACACAGCCTCTTGGAACAGTAAATCCACTGCTGCCAGTATCAATCCCCATCTTGCTGCGTAGCATAAAACCACAGTGGCACGGAGGCACAGTGATCAGCACTGCTGTCTTACAGCATCAGGGACCCGGGTCCAATTCTGGTCTCGGGTGAATGGCTGTGTGGAGTTTGCACGTTCTCCTCATGTCTCTGTGGATTTCCTCTGGGTGCTCCTGTCTGTCTGTCTCTCTCTCTCTCCACACCCCCCCCTCCGCCTCCACCTGCCCCACATTCCAAAGATGTGTGGGTTTGGTGAATTGGTTGTGCAAAATTGACCCTAATTTTGGGGGGATCTGCAGGGTAAATATGTGGAGTTATGGGGATAGGGTGGGATTATTGTCAGTGCAGGCTTGATGGGCTGAATGGCATCCTTCTGTACTGAAGGGATTATATGATGATTCTACGATGCGTGGGTTAGGTTGATTGGCCGTGCTAAATTGCCCCTCAGTGTCAGGGAGATTAGCAGGGTAAATATGGAGGGGAGGGGGATTTTCCAGCTGCGTTCATGCCAAAACTGGAAAATCCTACCTAAGGTCAAAAGACCTTTACATGGTCCATGCCCTCCTCTCCCGTGGTGGTCATGATGGGAAAATTCCTCCCATGGGGTCATGGGTACATAGCCTGGGGAGGATTGTTGGTACAGGCTTGTTGGGTTAAATGGCCTCTCTCTGCACTGTAGGAATTCCATCTTTTACTGTGTGCTTTTCTGGTACAAATACAATCTCCTGCACCAGAAATAATCTTCCCACATTTTTCCCCCAGATACCAGCAAGTGCCCTGACTGTGTTCCTGGAACTTAAAAGTTGAAGTAATTGGACAGTTTCTCTGAGATTTTTTTGTAATGATTTCAAAAGTTGAATCTGGCTTTTGGTGTCTCAACTTCCCGTCAACCATGTGCAACCCAGGAAGGCAACTTAATTTAGCTTTGCACTCGAGCAAGGAAACAACAAACAAAAGTCATTTGTGCTGCGAACGTTACCTGCAATGTCTACAATTGATCAAATACTTGATATATCATCATCTTGGTACACAGGAAATATTAGAAACAGGAGGAGGACATTTAGTCTAATGACAGAGACATTTAGTCTCTGGTCTGATCTCCCACTGCTAATATCCTTTCTCAAGCACATTATCAATCTTATTTTTTTACCCCGCTTCGAAAACAAAGGTGCTTTTGAACATTTTGAATGAGTTTGTGCAAGTCTCCAATACATTTTTTTTTATTCATCCCTGGGACACAGGTGTTGCTGGCCAGCATTTATTGCCCATCTCTAGTTGCCCGAGGGCAGTTGAGAATCACGCACATTGCTGTGGCTCTGTCGTCACATGTAGGCCAGACCAGGTAAGGGTGACAGATTTCCTTCCTGAAAGGACATTAGTGAACCAGATGAGTTTTTCCTGACAATTGGCAATGGTTTTATGGGTCATCAATAGATTCTTAATTCCAGATATTTTGTATTGAGTTCAAATTCCACCATCTGCCGTGGCGGGATTCGAACCCAGGTCTCCAGAACATTAGCTGAGTTTCTGGATTAATAGCCCAGTGATAATATCACTAGGCCGTCACCTCCCTCTTTGTGCAACTCAAATCTCTTTTCTTTACAACATCATCAGGATGAATGACTTGTTATAAAGAGACATGACTCGACAAGTCCTGCAGGTTGGAAGGCTGATCACAAGTTCCATATCTCAGCTTTAGAAAGTCCCAGTTTTTGAACGATGAAAAATCATTTTGCCTTAATTTGCTGTAAATTGAAAATCGTTACAAAAATTTTTTTTACAAAGCTCTGACTGGAAGAAGTGTATTTTTTTTCAACACAGAGGATTACACGGCCTTGAATGTCCTATTGCGGCGGAAGCAATAACAACTCGCATTTATATAGCACCTTTGGCTCACAAAAAATTTCCACCTCACAGAGGCATTTGTCTGACAAAGGTTGACCTCAAAGATGTGCGGGTTAAGTTGATTCGCCATGCTACATTGCTGTTTAGTGTCATGGGGTAAATAAGTGGGGTTACAGGGATAGGGCCTGGGTGGAATTGCTGTTGGTGTAAACTTAGTGCAGAACTGATGGGCTGAATGGCCTCTTTCTGCACTGTGGGGATTCTATGATCAAAGAGAAACAAAGACAAGGGACAAAAAGCTTGATCAGAAGGTCTATTTTCAGGAGCGTCCCAGAGGAGGAGAGAGAGGCGGAGAGGTCTATGGAAGGGTTAGGTGGCTGAAGTCAGGATCAGTGGTGAACTGAGTAAAAGGCTGAGATGATAAAGTAGGCGAGAGGGAAAGAACGGGTGTTGAGGAGCTTTTCAAGATAAAGTTATCTATTCCTTAGAAATATATTTATGTGGTTGGCACCCGGATTCGATTCCCAGCCTGGGTCCCTGACTGTGTGGAGCCTGCACATTCTCCCCGTGGGTTTCCACCGGGTGCTCTGGTTTCCTCCTACAGTCGGAAAAATGCGCTGGTTAGGTGTATTGGCCGTGCTAAAATTCTCCCTCAGTGTTCCCAAACAGGCACCGGAGTGTGGTGATGAGGGGATTTTCACAGCAACTTCATCGCAGTGTTAATGTAAGCCTACTTGCAATACTAAAGAATAAACTTTCAACGTTAATATATTCTGCGATCCAGGAACATCGAGTTCTGCTGCAAAATACACTGATGTGGCGATGCTGGTGTTGGACTGGGGTAAACACAGTAAGAAGTCTTACAACACCAAGTTGAAGTTCAACAGGTTTATTTGGTAGCAAATGCCACTAGCTTTCGGAGCGCTTGCAGCTCCTTCGTCACCTGACAAAGGGGCAGCAAGAGCTCCAAAAGCTAGTGGTGTTTGCTAACAAATAAACCTGTTGGACTTTATCCTGATGTTGTAAGACTTTTTACTGCAAAATACACTTGCAGGGTTGTCCACGATCAAAAATATTGTTGGAAATATTCAGTCAAAGAACGATTTTGTAAAAACAAGTATGCTTCCTTTGAACGACTGGCTAAGAACGGTTTCTTTCCCTCGGCAAGACAAACATCTAAAATCCTCGGCACATTCAGCGGACCAAAAATAGAGAAAATAACGCCTGAATACATGCGCAACAGCAGCAGTCAGTTTGCCACAAGATCAACGTCAAAAACGAATCCTCTAAGATGCAGAACTATCCAGAGAGACCTCATTTGAATCAATGTTTGGGTTTCCCAGTTAGTTAAGAGAGGTCTCATCTTATGACTTCAGAATTTAAAGATAGAATTTCAGAGCTTTGAAGAGAAGTGTTTTCTCCCAGTGATGAGAGGTCGATGCTGTACAACACATAAGCCCAGGCTGGATGTGTGTGGGGGTTTCATCTCTGCACGTGCCAATGAGCTAATATTAACTCGTGGGGAAAAGGTACGACGCCAGGCAATCTCTCCAACCTAAACATCCTGTCAGCAAATTCAATAAAACTAATTTAGTTAAATCAACATCAACAAAGAATATCCAAGAACTAAACTCGCCCCATACTAACGAAAACCTACTAATCTTCCACCAACCTGACCATTGAACCCTTTCTCACTAACACAGATTTTTCAAGGTTAAAACACTTTGAACTTTACAATTTGATAATCTGATCTCAGTTCATAGGATCATAGAATCCTACAGTACCGAAGGCAGCCATTCAGCCCATCGAGTCTGCACCAACCTCGATCCCATCCAGGTCCTATTCCTGTAACCCCATATTTTACCCTGCTAATCCCCCTGATACCAAGGTCAATTTATCATGGCCAATCAACCTAACCGGCACATTTCTGGACTGTGGCAGGAAACCGCAGCACCCAGAGGAAACCCACACAGACACGGGGAGAACATGCAAACTCCACACAGGCAGTCATCCAAGGCCAGAATTGAACCCGGGTCCCTGGCACTGTGAGGCAGCAGTGCTAACCACTGTGCCACCCTGTTGGAGAACTGTGGGCACCACACTTCAGGAAATTCAGAACAGCCTGGGGAAGGATGCGGGGGAAGTTTACCAGGAAACGGGAGACTTCAGTTGTGTGGTCCAGGTGGGAAAGATTAGGGTTGCCTTGGACTAGGGGCAGTTAAAGGGTGACCTAATGAGGTTTCGAAGATGTTCAGAGGTTTTGAATCACAGAATCTTTGCAGTGCAGGAGGCCGTTTGGCCCGTCAAGTCTGCACTGGCTTTCTGCAAGAGCATTCTATGTGGTCCCACTCCCCTGCCCTATCCTCATAACCTCACACAGCCTCTGACTGCAGATGGCAATCCAATTTCCTTTTGAATACCTCGATCAAGCCTGCCTTTGCAACTCTCTCTGGAAGTTCGTTCGCAATTCCAAACACCCTCATTTCTTCTCACAAGAATTTAGACGAGCATAGGGCATACAAGACCACAGACCAATGGATGAGACTTGGATGAGACTAGATAGATGCTCAATGGTTAGTGCAAACATGATGGGCCAAAGGGCCTCTTTTCATGCTGCAAATCTCATTGATTCTATGGATATGACTTTTACACATTTTGATAGATTAAATAGGAGGCATAAAAATATTCCCAGCGAGCGTGGGTCAATAAAAGCAAATTACTGCGGATGCTGGAATCTGAAACCAAAACAGAAAATGCTGGAAAATCTCAGTAGCATCTGTAAGGAGAGTAAAGAGCTGACATTACGAGTCCAGATGACCCTTTGTCAAAGCTTTGACAAGCTAATGTTCCAAGTCCAAATGACCCTTGTCAAAGCTTTGACAAAGGGTCATCTCGACTCAAAACGTCAGCTCTTTTCTCTCCTCACAGATGCTGCCAGAGCTAAGGCTTTCCAGCATTTTCTCTTTTGGAGCATGGGTCAATAACTGGAGATCCTTGGAAAAAGATCTCAAGGAGAGATGAGGAGAGTTGTAGGGAAATTGCATGGTTCTATTTGAAGATGTGGTGGAAGCGGATTCCTTAGAACATTTTGGGACAAGAGGTTAAAGGTGGGGAACTACCAGGAATACAAACAAAACGCAGTGTGTGAGGGGTGAAGCATTTTCAAAAAACCAGAGCAGGCACAACCTGTACATTTACCTCCTTCTGTTAGAAGTTTCTACGGGTAATATTATTACTAAATAGTCAGATGCTCTTTCCTAGGGTAGAAAAGTCAAGTACTCGGGGACATAGGTTTAAGGTGCGTGGGGAAAAGTTTAGAGGAGATGTGTGATTCAAGGCTTTTTTTTACACAGAGGGTGGTGAATGTCTGGAACCCGCTGCCCTGGGAGGTGGTGGGAGCAGGTACGATAGTGGCATTTAAGGGGCTACTAAATGAATACATGGATCGGATGGGAATGGAAGCATACGGGCTCTGTAAGTGCATATGGTTTTAGTTCAGACAGGCATCATGGTTGGCACAGGCTTGGAGGGCCGAAGGGTCTGTTCCTGTGCTGAACTGTTCTTTATTCTTTAGATGATGTTTTAACTGAGACTAATTATCGCTAAGATGTGACCCAAGTGCCAGTCCTAGATGCATATATTCTGAGCCTCTGAATTTCAGAGTTCAATAATGACAGCTGCCAAATTCTGCCCAGGGGAAATATCAACTGGGCAGGCGTCTAGAAAATGGGTGTCAGCCTGCAGATATCAATATATCGTGGAGGGAACAATTTGTTTACATAAATGAATGGGGTGGCACAGTGGTTAGCACTGCTGCCTCACAGCGCCAGGAGTCCGGGTTCGATTCCCGTCTTGGGTCTCTGTCTGTGTGGAGTTTGCATGTTCTCCTCGTGTCTGCCTGGGTTTCCACCGGGTGCTCCGGTTTCTTCCCACAGTCCAAAGGTGTGCAGGTTAGGTGGATGGGCCATGCTAAATTGCCCCTTAGTGTCCTGGGATGTGTACGTTAACGGGATAAATATGTGGGGTTACGGGAATAGGGCCTAGGCAGGATGGCTGTTGGTGCAAACTTGATGGGCCGAATGGTCTCCCTCTGCACTATAGGGCTTTCAATGACTTCTAAATGGGGAGAAGGAATAGGTGTCAGAAATCTGTGCTGGTGGCCACACTTTACAATCCTAAGGGTTACCAGTGACCAGAAACTTCATTGAGCTAGCCATATAAATACTGTGGCTACAAGAGCAGGTCAAAGACTGGGAAATCTATGAAGGGTATCTCACTTCCTGACTCCCAAAAGCCTGTCCACCATCGACAAGGCGCAAGTCAAGATGGAATACCCTCTACTTGCCTGGATGAGTGCAGCTCCAACAACACTCAAGAATAGAATAGCACCCAGGAACAAAGCAGCCTGTTTGATTGGCACCCCATCCACCTCCTTAAACATTCACTTCCTCCACCACTGATGTACAGTGGCAGCAATTCACATCATCTACAAGGTGCTCTGAAGAACTTGCCAAGCCTCCTTTGACTGCACCTTCCAAACCCATGACCTCACTACCTAGAAAGACAGGAGCATGGTAACACCACCATTGCAAGTGCTCCTCCAAGAGACTCACCATGCCAATTTCAGAACATAAGAACATAAGAAATAGGAGCAGGAGTAGGCCATCTAGCCCTTCGAGCCTGCCCCGCCATTCAATAAGATCATGGCTGATCTGAAGTGGATCAGTTCCACTTTCCCGCTTTCAACTTTCCTGCTTTCAATTTGGAACTGTATTGGCGTTCCTTTGCTGTTGCTGGGTTAAAATCCAGGAACCGCCTTCCTAATAGCATTGTGGTGTACCTGCACTAGGCAGACCACAGCAGTTAACAAAAGGTGGTGCGCCACCATTTCCTCTAAGGAATCTATGATGTGGAGGTGCCGGCATTGGACTGGGGCGGGCACAGAAAGAAATCTCACAACACTAGGTTAAAATCCAACAGGTTTAGTCGGAATCACGAGCTTTCGAAGCACTGTTCCTTCCTCAGGCAACCCACCTGATGAAGGAGCAGTGCTCCGAAAGCTCGTGATTCCAAATAAACCTGTTGGACTTTAACCTGGTGTTGTGAGACTTCATACAAAGGAAGCTAGGGATGGGCAACAAATGCTAGTCTAACCAGTGATGCCCATATCTCAGGGATGAATAATAAAAAAACTTGGCAGCTCATACCTCCCTTGTCATACAGAGATCCCCCTATCCAATTCATCTTTAATACAGAGGCACTCTCTCATCCTCAAAGCAACCCTTTCCTACATGGGACCTCTGATATCCTGTAGTCAGCTCTTTGTAGTTAGTGAATTTACTTCCACCATTTCTGGACATGTCAAGTCTCTGCCACTGGTTACTTACGTGTCCATGATGCGTTTTGCTCCGATGAGGGAAGACATCCCACTGGGGCAGTAAAGTGTGAGTTCCAGCGAGCCGCGAGCGGGGTGCGTGATGGTTACCGTCACCGCCACATGTTCCAGGGTCTTCATGCCGGATAAGTTCAAGTCATCAGCCGTCACTGTGAAAACCAAGATAACGTTAGTGAATAGAGGCTGGAGAGTTTGAGCTTGGAGGCAATCCAATTTATCCAGGGCGCATAAAGAAGCAACAAAATGTGTCCAAGTGCAGTCACTGAATTGTCAGTCTCACACAGTCGGTGGGATTTTCCACCCATGTTCGCCCCTAAACCGGAAAACCCCACCCGAGGGCCTTTCCATGGTCCTCCCCTCACCTGCTCCAATTCCCGTGGCAGATGGAACAGGAAAATTCCCTCCAAGGTCTTGACTACTTCATCGGCCGGGGCATTGAGTTTAAAAATTGGCAAGTCATGTTGCAGCTTTATAGAACCTTAGTTAGGCCGCACCTGGAACACAGTGTTCAATTCTGGTCGCCAGAAGATGTGGAGGTTTTGGAGAAGGTACAGAAAAGATTTACCAGGATGTTGCTTGGTGTGGAGGGCATTAGCTATGAGGAGAGGTTGGAGAAACTTGGTTTGTTCTCACTGGAACGACAGAGGTTGAGGGGCGACCTGATAGAAGTCTACAAGATTATGAGGGGCATGGACAGAGTGGATAGTCAGAAGCTTTTTCCCAGAGTCAATTACTAGCGGGCACAGGTTTAAGGTGCGAGGGGCAAGGTTTAAAGGAGATGCATGAGGCAAGTTTTTTTTTTACACAGAGGGTGGTGGGTGCCTGGAACTCGTTGCCAGGGGAGGTAGTGAAAGCAGATACGATAGTGAGTGGGCTTCTGAACAAATACATGAATAAGGTTGGAATAGAGGGATATGGTTCCCAGAAGGGTAGGGGGTTTTAGTTCCGTTGGGTAGTATGGCCAGGGCAGGCTTGGAGGGCCGAAGGGCCTGTTACTGTGCTGTAATTTTCTTTGTTTTTTTTGTACTGGCATCGTGAGCATCTCTTTCTGGGGCAGGATCTTCTGGCCCTTTCGCTGGTAGGGTCTTCCAAAGTCGACCCCCACTGCGTCTTCCCTGACAACAAGACGAGCAATCCGTGCAAAACTCCTGAGAGTTCGGTGGGACTGGAAGATCCCACCGACAGCCAAAGGCGAGCTGCCTCCGCTGTGGGAATACCTGCCTCGTGGGGTGGGTGTAGAAAATTCTGGCTCTGGTGTTGGGCCTCGCTCAGAGGTTGGGGAATACCGACAGCCAGCTTACTTCATTTACAAACATACAAATTAGGAGTCAGAATAGGCCATTTGGCCCTTTTAACCTGCTGCACTGATTGATAAACTCATAGCTAATCTATTTGCCGGAATTTTACCGGCACGCCTGCTCACAGAATGCCATTCTCTATTGCCCTCGGATGGGCGAGGCAGTAAAATTCCAGCCATTGTCTCAATGCCACTTTCCTGCCAAATTCCTATACCCTTCGACTCCCTTATTAGTCGAGAATCTAATTCTGCCTTAAAAATAGTCATTGACGCTACCCCCCACTGCTCTCTGGGGAACAGAGTACCACAGACTTGCAACACTCAGGAAAAGTATTCTTCTTATCTCTGCCTTAAATGGGAGACCTCTTACTTATAAACAGTGACCCCTAGCTTTAGTCTCTCCCATAAGCGGAAACATCCTCCCAGCATCCACTCTGTGAAGTCACCTCAGGATCTTGTATGTTTCAATAAGTTTGACTCTTATTATTCTAAATTCCAATGGATTCAGGTCCAACTTGTCCAGCTGTTCCTTAGAGGATAAACCCTTTCATCTCTGGAATCAGTTGCATGACCCTTCTCCCAACTGTTTCCAATGCAATTATATCCTTTTATGTTAAAGGAGACCAAAATTATACACTGTACTTAAAATGTGGTCTCACCACTGCCTTGTGCAACTGTTATAAAATGGTACTACTTACATACTCTATTCCCCTTGCAATAACATTTCATCTGTCTTCCTAATCACCTGCCTGCTATTTTTTTGTGATTCATGTGCTGGGACACCCAGATCCCTCTACACCTCGAAAGTTCTACATTCTCTCTGCATTTAAACAATATGCTGATTTTCTACTCTTCCTGCCAAAGTGGACAAGTTCTCACTTTCTCACATTGTGGCCGGGATTCTCTGACCTCGCTCACCCCGCTCCTGCTTCCAGTGAGAATGGAGAATTTGGGACCTGAAAATCCCAGCCCGGACGAGGCTGGAAAATCCCGGCCTCAATTCCATCTGGCAATTTTTTCACCCACTCACTTAACCTTTCTACATCCTTTTGTTGACTCCTTATGTCCTCTTTACAATTGACTGTCCTTTACATTATCGGCAAATTTTAGCAACCGCGCATTTGATCCTTTCATCCAATCTTCTGAGGGAAGAGCTTTGCAATTTCGGGGCTCAGGTGGTTAAAATGGGATTATCCCTGTTTGCGGCGGCATAGTGGTTAGCTATAGTTAGCACTGCTGCCTCATAGCGCAGGGGACCCCGGTTCAATTCTGGCCTTGCAATTCTGCATGGTGTTTGCACTTTTTTTTCATTCATTCGGGCATCACTGGCTGGCCAGCATTTATTGCCCATCCCTAGTTGCCCTTGAGAAGGCGGTGGTGAGCTGCCTTCTGGAATTACTGCAGTCAGTCCACGTTCTCTGGGTTGAACTACAATGCCGTTAGGGAGGGAATTCCAGGATTTTGACCCAGCGACTGCGAAGGAATGGCAATATGTTTCCAAGTCAGGATGGTTAGTGGCTTAGAGGGGAATTTGCAGGTGGTGGTGTTCCTGTGTATTTGCTGCCCTTGCCCTTCTCCATGGAAGTGGTCATGGGTTTGGAAGGTGCTCACTAAGGATCTTTGGTGAATTGCTCTAGCGCATCTTGTAGATAGTACACATTGCTGCTACCGAGCATTGGTGGTGTTGGGATTGAATGTTTGTAGATGTGGTGCCAATCAAACGGACTACTTTGTCTTGGATGGTGTCAAGCTTCTTGAGTGTTATTAGAGCTGCACCCATCCAGACAAATAGAGAGTATTCCATCACACTCCTGAATTGTGCCGTGTAGATGGTGGACAGGCTTTGGGGAGTCAGGAGGCAAGTTACTCGCCGCAGTACTCCAAACCTCCAACCTGCTCCTGTAGCCACTGTGTTTAAGTGGTGAGACCTGTTGAGTTTCTGGTCAATGGGAACCCTAAGGATGTTGGTAGTGGAGGATTCAGTAATAGTATCACCATTGAATGTCAAGGTGCCGTGATTAGAGTGTCTCTTATTGGTGATGGTCATTGCCTGGCATTTGTGTGGCATAAATGTTACTTGCCACTTGTCAGCCCAAGCCTGGATATTATCCAGATCTTGCATTTAAACATGGATTGCTTCAGTATCTGAGGAGTCACGAATGGTGCCGAACATTGTGCAAACATCGGCGAACATTCTCACTTTTGACCTTAAGGTGGAGGGAAAGTTATTGATGAAGCAGCTGAAGGTTGCTGGGTCTAGGACACCAACTTTGAGAGACTCCTGCAAAGACGTCCTGGACGATTGACCCTCTACAACCACAACCATCTTCCCACGTATCAGGTATGACTCCAGCCAGCAGAGCGTCTGCGTGGGTTTCCTCCGGGTGCTCCGGTTTTCTCCCACAGTCTAAAGATGCACGGGTTAGGTGGATTGGCCATGCTAAATTGACCCTAGTGTCAGGGGGATTAGCAGGGTAAATGTGTGGGGTTATGGGAATAGGGCCTGTGTGGGATTGTGGTCTGTGCAGATTTGATGGACTGAATGGACTCCTTCTGCACTGTAGGGATTCAATGATTCTACTATGTTTGGGGGAAGGAACCTTTGGTTTAATGATCGTCACTGGGTCTGGTGGTGGAAGGTTCAAGCCCCACTCTTGATGAGCAAGATCGGAGAATCAACTCTGAATATTGGGTTAACAGTCGCCCATCCAGTTCATAAAATAAAATAAACAGAAGATTTTTGCCATCAAATGTGCCATTTGATATTCATTTTATGGTTATCCCACAAAGTCAAAATTACTCAAAGGATTTTTAAGACCCTTTTGAGATGTGAAAAATGCATTTCGAGTCTCAGAAGGTTGCCAGTTTGGAAAGAAACCTCACACAAAGCTGGCAGAGATTTGGCTCCCTGTAACAGGACACAGCAACATATTTTAACCATATCAGGTAGCCCTTCTGCAAAGATCCGATGGGGTCTAGGAGACACTGAAATCTAATTTACTCCAGACCGTCTCTGCTGGAGGAAAGGGACACGATCCATTCCTTCCTTAAAATTTGAATCATACGCCATCAATCACCAGACTCACCAGTGTTTTTAATGTACAATCTGGGATTTACATGGTATTTAGTTTTAGTTTACTTATCACAAGTAGGCTTATATTAACACTGCAATGAAGTTACTGTGAAAATCCCCTAGTTGCCACACTTTGCTGCCTGTTTGGGTACAGAGGGAGAATTTGGCATGGTCAATGCACCTAACCAGCACACCTTTCGGATTGCGGGAAGGATAGAGGGATATGGTCCCCGGAAGTGTAGGAGGTTTTAGTCCAGACGGGCAGCATGGTTGGTGCAGGCTTGATGGACCGATGGGACTGTTCCTGTGCTGTAATTTATTTTGTTCTTCATTCACCCGGAGGAAACCCACGCAGACACGGGGAGAACGTGCAGATTCTGCACAGGCAGTGACCCAAGCCAGGAATCGACCCCAGGGTCCCTGGCGCTTTGAGGCAGCAATGCGAACCACTGTGCCATTCCTTGGCGTGGTGAAGTACAGGTTGTAACGCCGTCCGCTAGTTTATCCAAGGGAGCTCGGCTCTGCCAAGTCTACTGCTTTATGCCATTGGTAATTTCATGTCTTGACTGTTCCTCCAAAGCTTATCAAGCTGCTGGGGTTTGGAACAGGAATTAGGGCCACATGAGGGTGGAAGGGTCACAGTTTTCATCTTGTTTCCTACACCGTAACTGTGTGTTCGCACTGAAGCATAACATAGCTGATTAAATTTCCAGTCCCTTAACTCTGCTGCGCTGGTGGAAGAGAGGGAAATCAGCTCAGGGGAACAGCAGGAAGCCGTTCAGTGCCCCCAGCCTGTTCTGCACCATTTAATGAGATCATGGTCTGTATCATAACTCCATTTTCTGCCTTAGCTCCTTAATGGCAAAAAAGCATTCGATCTCAGAATTCAGATGATTAAATGAGCTCCAATTTTCATGGCAGAGTTCCGCACTTGTAGCACCCACTGCAAGGAGGAGTGTGTTCCTGGCTCTGAGTTTAAGATAATGCCCTTTTGCTTTCAATGTCTCTGGGTTAAGGTGGAAGGGAGGTGTGGGGAAAGGCGGGGTGTGGGGGGGGAAATGAGGGAAGGGGGAGCATTCCCTGCGGGTAGTATTTTGGTTCCTGATCCCTTTTCAGTAACCAATCCTCATCTGTGGACAGATAGAGAGAGAGAAAAAAATCGATTGCGGTGATGCCTCTAGGTCTTGAATGCATAATTTAAGCTCACATATCAGTGCAGTACCGAGGGAGTACCACACTGCCAGTGATGCTGCCTTCTGGCTGGGATGTTAAACCAAGGCCTGGTCTGCTGTCTCTCAATTAAAATCCCCACTGAAGAGGAGCACTGAAGGTCTCCCGGCCAACATTCATCCCTCAAAGCGACACCCGGGTTCAGTTCTGGCCTCGGGTGACTATCTATGTGGAGTTTGTACATTCTCTCCACGTCTGCGTAAGTTTCCTCCAGTTGCTCCGGTTTCTTCCAACACTCCAAAGGTGTGCTGGTTAGGTGGATCGGCCAAGGGAAATTGTCCATTAGTGTTCCGGATGTGTAGGTTAGGAGGATCAGCCATGGTAAATGCATGGGGATATGGAAATAGGGTAGGGTGAAGAGCCGGGGTAAGATACTCTGTCAGACAAGCAGTGCAGATTCGATGGGCTGAATGGCCTTCTTCTGCACTTTAGGAATTCTAAGACCATTGAAACCAGATTCACTGGTCGCGTATCTCATTGGCTGTGGGACCCTGATTTGCAACATTTGCCCGAATAACTGAAGTGTCCCGACAAGGTTTACTGGCCATGAAGGACTCTGCAGTATCTCAACAATCCGAAATTCGTCAATCCAGGGGTTGGCCAGTAAGATCGCTCCTTGCTTCCCACATCTTTGACCTTCACCATCCAGGCTTCCACCCGAAGATGGGTCCCCTTCCGCGCAAGGTGGCGGAGGAATCTCTGTAACCAAAAGAGAAAAGTGCTGGAAAATCTCAGCAGGTCTGGCAGCATCTGTAAGGAGGGAAAAGCGCTGACGTTTCGAGTCCAGGTGAACCTTTGTCAAGAGCGGAATCTCGTCGAACCGTATCCAGGTGCCTTGGACATGAGGCTGGAGAAAGGGAGAAGGAACTTGGGAAAAATCCCAAACAAAAAAAAATGAAGTAAAGCTGCAGTGGCTGAAGAAATAAGAGAGGCTGTTGGTGGCCAGAATAAACAGTCGCTGCAAAAGCTCGGGAATACCAGGAATCTTCTTCACTCAGCCCATCCACCATCTTATTTGTGCTGCCCCCTTATTATATAGCGAGGGAAGGCATAGTTTTTAAAAAAAGGAATAGCTCTTTGCCTCTTTTTATTCCTGATAAAACAATGAGTTGGCAATCTTCGAGCATGTTGGAAGGAACTGGATAACGCAGGTTTTGAATGCTGTCCAACATCCAGTGACAGATCGAGCCTCCATCCACATTTTACTGATATTTCTGTTTGCAGCACTAACATTGCCTTAAATGGTCAGGAGCAGAGGGACCTGGCTATGGACCAGCATCAGCACTGGAGACGCTTCTTGTCTAATTTAATGATTGCATCACATTTCCTCCTCGATACATTTTCACTGGAACATCACTTCCAGTCGCGTTTCAGCCAAAAGTGATAAATAACATTGAGATATTAAAACCGCTGGACGTGCCTGATGTCAGTGGTCTGGCAATATTAACCGTCCACAAGCAAGTTGGCGAGTTTCCTTCTCTTCCAAAATAAAAGAAAGATACAGTTCGAGGGCGGCACGGTGACACAGTGGTTAGCACTGCTGCCTCACAGCGCCAGGGACCTGGGTTCGATTCCGGTCTCGGGTCACTGTCTGTGTGGAGTTTGCTCATTCTCCCCGCGTCTGCGTGGGTTTCCTCCGTGTGCTCTGGTTTCCTCTCAGTCCAAAGATGTGCGGGTTAGGTTGATTGGCCATGCTAATAGCATCAGTAGGATTAGCAGGGTAAATATGTGGGGTCACTGGGATAGGGCCTGGGTGGGATTGTTGTTGGTGCAGACTCGATGGGCTGAATGGCCTCCTTCTGCACTGTAGGGATTCTATGATTCTAGTTTCCTCACAGCACACAACCTTTCCTCATCATCAGCCAGTAACATGCTCCAATGCCTGGACAGGAAGTCTTGTGGCGCTCCTGGTTCAAATCCCACTCTAGGACTTGATTACCGGAATCCTACCACCCCACCTAGGGTGGGGTCTCTGCAGCATTTGCCTCCAGCAGCATATCCCACTGACCGTCACTCAAAGCAGGAGCTTGAATGAGCGATTAATAGAAATAATTGCACCAGATTGGCGGGCATTACAAACCTGCTTCAGCCCCCAAAATAAACTTGGTATCTCTGGAGATTACTCAGGGTTCGGGATGCCTGACAGTCAAGAAAGCAAAAAGAAACCCCAAATTCATGGACCAAAACGCGAGGTGTTCTGGATGGCCATAGACAGGATTGAATAATGGACTCATTCTTTCTGGATGGTCAGGCAGCCCACGAGGTCAACCCGCAGGGCCATCGGCCAATCATCCCAAGGCTTTCTGGGAAGAAGGCTGGAATTCTGATGGGGAGGCAGTGAGCTGCCTTGGCTCTCCCAGGGTAGCACTGGACGGACGCTATGGCCGGTAGTCACTGTCCCTTCAAAGGACAAGGTTCCACCTCCGAGCTGCTGGCCAATCAGGAGGAAGATCAGCAGCTGTTCAGTCCTCCCACATTCCAAATGTATACGGGTTAGGTTGATTGGCCATTGGGTAAATTGCCCCTTAGTCCCAAAGCAGGGTAAATGCATGGAGTTACAGAGATAGGGCCTGGATGGGATTGTTGACGGTGCAGGCTCAATGGGCCGAATGGCTTCCTTCTGCACTGTAGGGATTCTTTTCTATGAAAATTCATACCATTATGAAGTTTGCTATTCCCTGCTAGTCACACCAAGGACATGCACACTATCATACTCGGTAGAGCTGTAGGACTCTGCATATTTACTGCACTGGTTTGTTAGGCCTGATGCTTATCATCAGCTCAAAGCTCCTGGCTGGCAGAATCACAAGCAGCAACTGGACCTTTTGTCCTAAACACACAAGTATCCGGCTACAAAGCCAGTGATCTTCTGAAGCCAATTACCAACAAACCCATGGAAACAAACACTTCCCTGTCGAGTTATTATTTGGCAAGAAACAATGCAAATGTATTTCAGCCTGAATGCAGCCACTTATTGTAGTTACAAAGCCAAGTCTTTTGCAATTAGTTTAACACATGTCGCAATATTAAATACAAACTGGAAATCTAGGAGATAAAATGCGAATTACAAGACAATAAACCATTCATTAGCCTTTCTGTTGGTATTTTTTCACGGATATTTGAGGGAAGATCTTTATAGAAACATATAAGATTATGAAGGGAATAGACAAGATAGAAGCGGATAGATTGTTTCCACTGGCAGATGAAACAAGAACTTGGAGGCATGGCCTCAAAATAAGGGGGAGCAGATTCAGGACTGAGTTGAGAAGGAATTTCTTCACCCAAAGGGTTGTGAATCTGTGGAATTCCCTGCCCAGTGAAGCAGTTGAGGCTACCTCGTTGAATGTTTTTAAGGCATAGACAGATAAGTTTTTTGAACAATAAAGGAATTAAGGGCGAGCGGGTGGTTAAGTGGAGCTGAGTCCACAAGAAGATCAGCCATGATCTCATTGAAGGGCGGGGCAACCTCCAGGGGCGACTCCTGCTCCTAGGTCTAATGATACTACGATAATATCTTTCACATGAGACACTAAACCAAGACCTTATCTGTCCATTCAGGTGAATATAAAGAAATCCTACAGCGTTATTTGAGGAATGTTACAATCCCCGAAGAGACCAATAATTTTCCAGTGACTGACACACAAATCCGCATGTCAACATTTCATGTGACACCAAGCAAATAATATGTTTATGTGTTGCTGACTGAGATATAAATATTGGCCAAGGGCTCCTGAGAGAACGCCCCCGTTTTCTTCAAAATTATGCCCTGGAATATTCTGAGTGGGCAGACACGCCAGTTTGGTCTCCTTGTCTGAGGAAGGGTGTTCTTGCTCCAGAATGGGTGCAGGGAAGGCTTACCGAGCTGATTCCTGGGATGGCAGGACTGGCGTATGAGGAGGGATTGAGTCAGTTAGAATTGTATTCACTGGAGGTCAAGAAGAATGAGGGGAAAATCTCATAGAAACCTATAAAATTCCAACAGGGCTGGACAGGGTAGATGCAGGAAGGATGTTGCTGATGGTGGGAGCTCAAGAAGAATGAGGAGAAAAGCTCACAGAAATCTATAAAATTCTAACAGGATTGGACAGAGTAGATGCAGGAAGGATGTTGCTGATGGTGGGAGTGTCCAGAAGCAGGGGTCACAGTCTGAGGATACAGGGTTGACCATTTAGGACAGAGATGAGGAGAAATTTCTTCACCCAGAGAGTTGTCAATGTATCGGATTCGCTACCACAGAAAGCAGTTGAGGCCAAAACATTGTACATTTTGAAGAAACAGTTAGATATAACACAAAGCAAAATGGATCAAATGATGTTTTGGAGGGGGGTGGGGGGGAGGCAGGATCAGGCTATTGAGTGGGATGATCAGCCATGACCATAATGAATGGCAGAGTAGGTTCGAAGCACCGAATGGCCTCCTCCTTCTCCTATTTTCTATGTTTCCATGTTTACAGCACTTCCCTCAGTACTGCTCTGGCACGTTAATGTAGACACTTGAGGTATTCAAATTAACAAACTGAAACTAAATGTTGACTCAACGTTACTTGTGAGGCAACTACAACATTAAACTACAGAAAAAGTATTCCCCATCAACTTCTTACCATCACCAAAAAACCCACACCGCATTTATACATTAAACTCCACTCTCAGCAGAAATTTAGTCTTGGAGATGTAGGCCCAAACTCCGCCCGGCTTCAACAGGGAATTTTCCAGTGTGATTTTAACAAACGTCCCTCTACTCAATCTTCTCAACTGGACTTACAGTAGGAAGGCACTCTCCAGCAACTCCTTGGGTCTTTAAATCTCCAGAAGCCTTCTCTCTTTAAATAGGAAAGCCACCCTCACCAGCACTCTGCTTGGTTGTTAACACAAGAACAGCCCTTTTCCTCTGCCAGGCAAAGTTGCGCCTATTTTTGATCGTCTTCACCAAATCTCTCTGCCTGACCGACTCAGAGGACCTGTACGGAGCAAGGCCAGCTGCCACCTCCCTTGCTTCAAACTTATTTTAAATCATTTTTGACCTGGGTTAATGCCTGCATGGCAGCCAGGGGAAAGGGGTCTGCCTCCAGGCAGATATCATAGCAGCTCACATCCCCCTCTCAGGGAGCGGTTGAGGCGTGGAATGGACTGCCTGCTGTGATCGTGGAGTCGGACACTTTAGGAACTTTCAAGCAGTTATTGGATAGGCACATGGAATGACAGGAAGTGGGATAGCTTGATCTTGGTTTCGGACAAAGCTTGGCACAACATTGAGGGCCAAAGGCCTGTACTGTGCTGTACTGTTCTATGTTCAACTTTACCTTCATAGAATCCCTACAGTGCAGAAGGATGCCATTTGGCCCATCAAGTCTGTACTGAGCACAATCACACCCATGCCCTATCCCCTTAATCCCATCTATTTATCCTGCTAGCCCCCCCTAACACTAAGGGGCAATTTAGCATGGCCAATCAACCTAACCTGCACAGTTTTGGAGTGTGGGAGGAAACTGGAGCACTCGGCAGAATCCCATACAGACTCTGGAAGAATGTGCAGACTTTACACAGACGGTGATCCGAGGCCGGAATCGAACCCAGGTCCCTGCCACTGTGAGGCAGCAGTGCTAACCACTGTGCCACCGTGCTGTCCTACATTAAATGAGACATGCAGACACACAAATCAGGAGCAGGAGTAGGCCATTCTGCACAATGAGCCTGCTCCGCCATTCGATAAGACCATGGCTGACTTGATTGTGGTCCCAACACCACTACGCTGCCTTCCCCCTGATATGTGTAACATAAGGTAAAGTCCAACAGTTGTAACCAGAGTAGGGAGTTCCTCCAGTGTCCAAGCAAACACTGATGCTTCAGTCACATTTACCACTAGTTTATCTTCCTGGTGTTTGAGAGAGCTTGCTGTGTGGAAATTGGTTGCTGCAATTGCCTACAAACAGCAATGACTATTCTTCAAAAAACAATTTATTGACTGGAGGAACTTGCTTCTTAAGTAGGTGGAATTGCAATATCAAAACAATTTGGTTTCTTCTTGTTTTTGAAACGTGTGGAATGTGGGAACTGACGTTACACAACACAAGATTTCAGGCGGGGGTCTCATGTTCCAATCCCAGGACTCCACCACTCCAATCTCTACTACTGGTTGAGCTTTACTTGGCTCCAGCTAGGCTGACAATGGAAGGACAACCCTGCCAGGGAAGATGGTGGCTTAGTGGTGTGGTTGCTGGACTAGTAATCCAGACACCCAGGATCATGGCTGGGTTCAAATCTCATCACGGCTGACAATGAAATTTGACAAGAACAGCTTCTTCCCTGCTGCCATCAGACTTTTGAATGGACTTACCTTGCATTAAGTTGATCTTTCTCTGTACCCTAGCTATAACTGTAACACATTCTGTATCCTCTCCTTTCTTTCTCTGTGAACAGTATGCTTTGTATAGCATGCAAGAAACAATACTTTTCACTGTGCCCCAACATATGATAATAATAAATCAAAACATATGATTTCTTTAAAAATTGTGGAATAGTTAGTTCAGGGAGAAATTTTCAAAATGACTTTTTTTTAAGCGCCTTCATTAAAAACATTACTTATTTAACTTTACCGAACTGGGTTGATTTGGAAGGGACACACAAACTTTTTGAAGATCTGTGGATTAGAATTCACGGAATAATTCCTGCCTTTGAGCTGGTTCCAAGTTGCACAGAGCAGAAGAGTTTAATTTCTGGGTCAGCTCAGAAGTAGCCATGCCTGATGGGTATATACTAGTGAATAAGGAATCTTTACCAAGTTTTGTTTGGCTCTCAAATCAGCCTCTGTCCCCAAAACCCAAACCTGATAGATTCACAGCTGCAGGGAAGGAAAAGCGACGAAGTCCCAGCTCCGACTCCCTAACTAGAGAGGAATTTCAAGCAGGAAATGGGCAGGGTCCCTGATCACTAATCTCTGCTGGGGAGTGTCAGATGGGAACATTTGGGCGGCACGGTAGTACAGTGGTTAGCACTGCTGCTTCACAGCTCCAGGGACCTGGGTTCGATTCCTGGCTTGGGTCACTGTCTGTGCGGAGTTTGCACATTCTCCTCGTGTCTGCGTGGGTTTCCTCGGGGTGCTCCGGTTTCCTCCCGCAGTCCAAAGATGTGCGGGTTAGGTTGATTGGCCATGCTAAAGTTGCCCCTTAATATCCTGAGATGCGTAGATTAGTGGGCAAATATGTAGGGATATAGGGGTAGGGCCTGGATGGGATTGTGGTTGGTGCAGACTCAATGGGCCGAATGGCTTCCTTCTGTGCTGTAGGGTTTCTATGATTCAATGAATATGACTTGAGCCTAGTTATGAAATGCCTGATCCTCGCCCAGTGTAATAGACAATGAGCATTGCCCTGAGGGTATTAAGAATCCATGACGTATTGTGGGATTTGGGAGTCTTGTGTAATGGTGGAAGAACCCCTGCTAACTGTATGTTAATTATGTGCATGTCATGGACATTAACTGGGATTGGCTTATCAACGACACGGTGAAACTGCAGGGTTAGGAGGTGTGTGCTTACAATGTGTAACCTTGTAAATAAATGCTTATAAAGTGGGTAAAGATTGGCTCCAGTTCATTGACTGGATACAATAGCAGAGATTTCTTTTAAGTTGCAGGATAATTAGGAAAATTAGAAAAAGGAACATTAATGAACAAGTAGAAAAGGGAACATTAATGAACAAATTGAGTTGGGGTTTACGTACCAATGACTACCAGAGAGGTGAAATATTGACCAAGTGGACCCCAGCAAACATTCCTTTCATAGAATCCCTACAGTGCAGAAGGAGGCCATTTGGCCCATCAAGTCTGCACTGACTCTCTGACAGAGCATTTTACCCAAGCTTTATCTCAGTAATCCTACAAATTTACCCCGCTAATCCTCCTAATCTTGGGATACCAAGGAACAGTTTAACTCTGGCCAATCCGCCTAACCTGCACATCTTTGGACATCGTCCAGGGGAGACCGATTGCGCAGAGGAGGGTGGGGAACTGGACGGTGCAGTTCTGAGAGGTGACCAAAGTGTCGGAGAGCTGAGGAGAGCTGGAACTTGGAATCGTTCCTGCAACATTCATCTTCACCAGCTGTATATAGCACAGCGAGCTGGCTTCAACCAGCCGGAAACCGTATGTTGAAAGGCAAGCACTGGAATTGGTTCTTGTGTTTAACAGAATGAGCTATTCCAGCTCATAAGAAAACTGCAAGGAAAAGGCAGCAACATTTTGCACTTCCCTGGAAACGAGAGCTTCTAATAACAAAAAGGCAAAGGAAAGTCCCCAGAATTCTGATAGTTAAATTCCCAGAAAATTCTTGCTGTGAATCAATTTTCAACAAATGCTGAATTAACCCATGTTGTTCTTTCTGGAATGGTTATCTGTCGTGTTTGACTGCAAGGATTGAGAGGTGATTTTCCTTTTAAAGTCTGCCATTGGGATGTTTACTTTTGACAGATGAGTGAAGAAGTAGAAGAAAGCCCAGAGCTGGATTTTGTGATCAATCGTGTGACATTTATCTCCAAATCCTTTGCAATGTCAACTGAAGTGTTCTTCAATCCCTTGAGGTTCCCATCCCTAGATGCCTCCAGGGCATTAACACGCAATGATGTGGGATTGGAGTCATGGTTAGCGGTGGTAAAGTTCAAAGTTTTAAAGTTTTTTTCTATTTGTTACTCACGAGTAGGCTTACATTAACAATGCAATGAAGTTACTGTGAAAATCCCCTAGTCGCCACACTCTGGCACCTGTTTGGGTACACTGAGGGAGAATTTAGCATGGCCAGTTCACCTAACCTGCACATCTTTGGTTAATGGGAGGTGACTGCAGCACCTGGAGGAAACCCATGCAGACATGGGGAGAATGTGCAAATTCCACACAGACAATGACCCAAGCCAGGAATTGAACCCGGGTCCCTGGTTCTGTGAGGTAGCAGTGCTAACCACTGTGCCACTGTGCCATGATAGGATCTCTGTTAACTGTCTATGAATTGTGTTTGATTGTATGTGGGTTGTGGGCATGAACTGGGGATTCACATATGTTTCTATAAATAGAAACAGAATGATATTTGCGATTGGGAGGTATATGCTTGTAATGTCTAACTCTAAATAAATGCTTGTAAAGTGTGCGAAGATTGGCACCAATTCTATGGGTGGCACAGTGGTTAGCACTGCTACCTCACAGTGATCGGGACCCGGGTTTGATTCCCAGCTTGGGTCGCTGTCTGTGTGGAGTTTGCACATTCTACCCATGTCGGTGTGGGTTTGCTCTGGTTTGCTCCTACAGTCTGAAAGACGTGCTGGTTAGGTGCATTGGCCATGCTAAATCTTCCCCTCAGTGCACCTGCAGTGTTAATCTAAGTCTATTTGTGACACTAATACATAAACTAAAACCCTACAACTATCCTTTGCTGACTGGAATAGAACAATCCCTAACCCAAAGAACATTACTGAATTGCTTGAACTTTTATGAGAAAGCAAGCAGGTTTTCACGATCATATGGAAGTTATTGAATCCCTACAGTGTAGAAGGAGGCCACTTGGTCCATCAAGTCTTCACCAATCATGATCCCTCCCCATGCCCTATCATCATAACCCCACTTATTTACCCAACACTAAGGGGCAATTTAGCATGGCCAATCAACTTTATGCGCACATCTTAGGATACAGGAAAGCAGAGCCCCCGGAGGAAACCCACGCACACATGGGGAGAACATGCAAACTCCACACAGACAGTGACCCAAGCCAGGAATCGAACCCAGGTCCCTGGAGCTGTGAGGCAGCAGTGCTAACCACTGTGCCACCCCCTTGGAATTGGTCAACAAACTTGCTGAAGGAGAGTCACACGGACTTGAAACATTAACTCTGTTTTTCACTCCACACATGCTGCCAGAACTGCCGAGTTTTTCCAGCATTTTCTGTTCTTTTTATATAATAAACTTATTGAATATAATTTCATAGTGGTGGGGTGGGGTGGGATGGAATTTGAACTCACAAAGGCTGGGTTCCTGGTTCAATCCCATTCACATTAAATTACTGTAATCCTTGTGACATTAGAATCTCATTGACAGTCAAAGGAACTTACTTCGTTCAGCTGGTGTATTTTTACTTCAAAAAAAAAGATCAGGGCTTGGGGGGGTTAATTACAGAAATTTTTCTGACGTTTTCCGAATGGATAAACAGATGGGATGAATCTAAGCCGTGCTGGGCACTTTACACTCCCACTGCTAAACATTTTTCAAATGGGATGAAGCGGCCCAGAGGCAAAGCAGGAAGAGAGACAGTGTGATAGGGTCAGTATCCCGTGTAAAGTATTAACTGCTCAGATTCCAGGAGGGGAAGAGCTTCCTGGAGGAATGTTAGCTTTAGATTGGTGCCCAGTATATCCCTGCGGTGTCCTTCAGAGAAACTAGAAGCAGGAAGAGGCCATTCAGCCTTTCGAGCCTGCTCCGCCATTCATTTTGATCATGGCTGATCATCAAATTCGATATCCTGATCCCACCTCCCCCCTCGCCCCCTCCATATCCCTTGATCCCCAAGAGCTATATCTAATTTCTTCATGAAATCACACAATGTTTTGGACTCAACTACTTTCTGCGGTAGTGAATTCCACACATTCACCACCCTGTGGGTGAAGAAATTTCCCTCACCTCAGTCATAAAAGGTTTGCCCCGTATCCTCAAACTCTGACCCCTACTTCTTGACTCCCACTGAAGATTGGCAGAGATCCAGTAACTGAATCCTTTCTTTTGTTCTCTTCAAGTCCCACTCCAATATTGAGGCTCACTCTCTGATGCAGTGCTGAGGGAGTGCCTCACTGTTGGTAGTGTCATCTTTTAGAGGAAACGTTAAATTGAGGCCTTTTTTAGGCAGACATGAACTATTTCCTGGGGGAGTTAGACCAAGTGTCTTGGCCAACATTTAGAACATTACAAAAATAAATTAGCTGCTCAGTATCACAAGCTTGGGCACGGTGGCACACTGGTTAGCACTGTTGCCTCACAGCGCCAGGGACCCGGGTTTGATTCCCGTCTCAGATGACTTTCTGGAGTCTACACATTCTCCCCCATGTCTGTGTGGGTTTCCTCTGGGTGCTCCGGATTCCTCCCACAGTCCAAAGATGTGTGGGTCAGGTTGATTGGCCATGTTAAATTGCCCCTTTGATTCAGGAGGATTAGTAGGCGTTGTAGGGATAGGGCCTGGGTGGAATTGTTGTTGGTACAGGCTTGATGGGCTGAATGGCCTCCTTCTGCACTGTAGGGATTCTATGATCCTAAATGCTTGTGGGAGCTTGCTGTGAGCAAATTGGTTGCCTCATTTCCTACATTACAGCAGTGGCTACACAGCCAACGAAGTAAAACAAAAACAGAAAATGCTGGAAAAACCCAGCAGGTCCAACAGCATTGGTGGACTCTATTCACTCCACAGATGCTGTCAGATCTGCTGAAATTTTCCAGCATTTCCTGTTTTCCTTTTAGATTCCAGCAACCACACTATTTTGCCTTTACTTTTGAAGTAAAGTGCTTTGAGCCAGCTAGTGATTGTACTCCATCAATTCTATTCTTTCTTTGTCTGGAAGTGGCAGTCGAGGCTGTGTACAAAGCCCATCAGTGCCTTGGTACCTCACTGCTATGACCAATCTTCACATGGGTGGCACGGTGGTACACGGGCAGCACAGTGGTTAGCACTGCTGCCTCACAGTGTCAGGGGCCTGGGTTCGACTCCTGGTTTGGGTCACTGTCTATGTGGAGTTTGCACGTTCTCCCCATGTCTGCGTGGGTTTCCACCGGGCGCTCCGGTTTCCTCCCACAGTCCAAAGATATGCAGGTTAGTTGACTTGGCCACGCTAAGTTGCCCCTAGTGTTAGGGGGACTAGCCAGGGTAAATGCATGGGGTTGTGGGGATAGGGCTTGGGTGGGATGGTGATCGGTGCAGACTCGATGGATCGAATGGCCTCCTTCTGCACTGTAGGGATTCTACGATAACCCTTAACAGTGAGAGAGGGGAAGATACTTTATCACAGCAGCTTCGCAGTTCCGATGGTTTCTCCTGCTTTACCTCGTCTCATGCCTTTCCAGCCAAGGATGCTGAATAACAATGAGAAGGAACAGATAGGACACCCCTCACATCTCCCTTAGAAGACAGACGCAGAGGGCAACCTGAGCACCTCTAATGCCACCCAAGGAGACTGAATACCTCAGCACAGGTCAAGGCCTCCCTGGTTTGAAGAAGTCGCGTCTCATGCCAAACAACTCAATTATCCCCAGGAACGTCTAATATTTCAATACGGGGGTGAATGATACTCAAAATTGCAACCAGACCACCCTGTGTTGATGACATCATGGCCCGTCCACAGCGATTCCCTCTTTGACTGCATTAATATAATTGCAGCCTGGGACTTCCTGCAGTAACTTTACAGAATCAGAACCTTCAAACACGACACTTACAACCTCCAGGGACCTTGGCAACGAGGCCCACTTCCACATTTCAGCAGCAATCAAGTCACAAATTAGCCATTCCTGTGAAACGGTATATTCACACAGCAGTGGCGCACAGCCAGGCTCTCTCACGCAATCATGAGTTGGCAGCGACAGTGAACACTGGAGGCCTGGACCGTTCCTGCCCCAGTCTTTAAGTCGCCGGCTATACCTGTGGGTTTTAGCAAACCCGTCTGCCACCACAAACTCTGGGTCAGCAGGGAACCAGAGTTCCACTGGGCGCTGCACCCACATAGTTAGACACAGGGGGAGGTGATGGCCAGTGGTATTATCGCTGGATTATTAACCCAGAATCTTCACTGATGTTCTGGACACCCGGGTTCAAATCCAGCAGATGATGGAATTTGAATTCAATATCTAGAATTAAGAATCTACTGATGACCATTAACGGTGGCACAGTGGTTAGCACTGCTCCCCCAAAGCCCTTCGCCAGAGCCTTCAACATGTCATCAATGAAGATGAACATCTCGCCAAGGCCATCCCCACACCCCCACTTCTTGCCTCCAAACAACTGCACAACTTCAAACTACTGTCCGCAGAAAACTACCCAGCCTTCAGGAGAACAGTGACCACACAACCCTGCCATGGCAACCTCTGCAAGACATGCCGGATCATCGACACGGATGCCATCATCTCACGTGAGAACACCATCCATCAGGTGCACGGTACCTCTTGCAACTTGGCCAACGTTGTCTACCTGATACGCTGCAGGAAAGGATGTCCTGAGGCTTGGTACATTGGGGTGACTGTGTGGATGCTACGACAGTGGATGAATGAACACTGCTCGAAAATCACTAGGCAAGAGTGTTCTCTTTGTGTTGGGGAACACTTCAGCGCTCACGGACATTCGGCCTCTGATCTGCGGGTAAATATTCTCCAAGGTGGCCTTCACGACACGTGACAATGCAGAGTCGCTGAGCAAAAATTGATAGCCAAGTTCTGCATGCATGAGGACGGCCTCAACTGGGATTTTGGGTTCATGTCACACTATCTGTAACCCCCCTCGACTTGCCTGGACTTGCAAAATCTCACTAACTGTCCTGTCTGGAAACCACACACATCTCTTTAACCTGTGCTTAATGCTCTCTCCACTCACATTGTCTATACCTTTGAGACTTGATTACCTGTAAAGACTCGCATGCCAACCATTATTTTGTAAATTGAGTTTGTGTCTTTATATGCCCTGTTTGTGAACAGAACTCCCACTCACCTAATAAAAGAGCAGCAAGCACTCCGAAAGCTAGTGGCTTTTGCTACCAAATAAATCTGTTGGACTTTAACCTGGTGTTGTGAGACTCCTTACTGTCCAACACTGGCACCTCCACATCATCCCGCAAAGTGCCAGGGACCCGGGTTCCGTTCCCAGCTTGGGTGACTGGCTTGTGCGGAGTCTGCACGTTCTCCCTGTGTCTGCGTGGGTTTCCTCCAGGTGCTCCAGTTTCCTCCCATACTCCAAAGATGTGTGGGTTATTTGGATTGGCCATGCTAAATTGCACCTTAGTGTCAGGGGCACTAGCCAGGGTACATGCTTGGAGTTATGGAGATAGGGCCTCGGAGGGATTGTGATCAGTGCAGATTCAATGGACTGAATGGCCTCTTCCTGCACTCTAGGGATTCTATGATTCCAACTGGAGAGACGAAGGATGAGGGTTGACCAGATAGAGGTGTATAAAATGTTGATTGAGTGGATAGTCAGAGGCTTTTTCCCAGGGCTGAAATGGTTGCCACAAGAGGACAGGGGAGTAGGTACAGAGGAGATGTCAGGAGTAAGTTTTTCACTCAGAGACCGCTGGGTGAATGGAATGGGCTGCCGGCAATGGTGGTGGAGGTGGATTCAATAGGGTCTTTTAAGAGACTTTTAGATAAGTACATGGAACTTAGTAAAATAGAGGGTTATAGGTAAGCCTAGTAATCGCTAAGGTAGAGACATGTTTGGCACAGCTTTGTGGGCCAAAGGGCCTGTATTGTGTTACAGTTTTTCTATGTTTCTATGTCTATGTTGACTATCACTGACCCAGATTTCTTTATTAGTCTTTCTGAAATGAGTGTCCCCGCCAAGGCCAAGCATTTATTGCCCATCCATAACTGCCCTTTGAGAAGGTGGCAGTGGCAGATGTCCTCTTGAATCACTGCAGTCCATGTGGTGTAGGCACAGCTACAATGCTGTTAGGGAGGGAGTTCCAGAATTCTGATCCAGTGACGGAACAGCGATATATTTCCAGGTCAGGATGGAGTATGACTCAGGGGGGGACTTGCAGATGGCTGTGTTCCTGTGCGTCCGCTGCCCTTATCCGCCTGGGTGATAGAGGTCACAGATTTGGAAGGTGCTGCTGAAGGAATGAACCTGGGGAAAGGCAGCAGTGGTGAAAGTGGACACCCATGTCCAGCTCCTCAGTACAAAACGGGGTAAAAGTACTGCCGTTACTGCTGTCACACGGGTGAGATTGCCATGGAGTGAATAAAGAATCATAGAGGCCATTCAGCCCATCGAGTCTGCACCAGCTCTCTCTGACAGCATACCTTACCCAGTTTCTGCCATCCTATCCCCTAATCTCACACATTTATCCTGCTCATCCATCTGAACTTTTCTATTCATTCATGGGACATGTCTGAGGTCACGTACCAACCGACTCAAGAACAGCTTCTTCCCTGCTGCTGTCAGACTTTTGAATAGACCTACTGTGCATTAAGTTGATCTTTTTCTACACCCTAAAGATGACTGTAACACTACATTCTGCACTTTCTTGTTTCCTTCTCTGTGAACGGTTTTGTCTCTACAGCGCGCAAGAAACAATACCTTTCACTGTAGACTAATACATGTGACAACAATAAATCAAATTAAAAACATGGGTCTCGCCGGTTGGCCAGCATTTATTGCCCATCCCTAGTTGCCAGAGGACGGTTGAGATTCAATCACATTGGCTGTGGTTCTGGAGTTACATGTAGGCCAGAGCAGGTAAGGACCGCAGATTTCCTTCCCTGAAAGGCATTAGTGAACCAGATGGGTTTTTCCGACAATGGTTTCATGGTCACCAGTAGATCCTTAATTCCAGATATTATTTTATTGAATTCAAATTCCATGGCAGGATTCAAACCCAGGCCCCTTGAACATTAATTGGGGTTTCTGAATTAATAGTCCAGTGATATTACCACTAAGCCATCGCCCCACCATACACATCTACACATCTTGGGAGACTAAGGGGCAATTTAGCACGGCCAATCCACCTAACCCACACATTGCTGGACCATGGGAGGAAATGGGAGCACCTGGAGAAAACCAACACAGACATGGGGGAGGAAGTGGTAAGTTTACACAGACAGCGACCCATAGCCAGGAACTGAACGCAAGTCACTGGCGCTGTGATGCAGCAGTGCTAACCACTACTGTGCCACTATGCTGCCTCTGTAGTCGGATGCACATCCCTGGAATGGCAACTTTCAATCTTGCATCACTTAAAGCATGAGATATAGAACGAAACTAACTTCCCTCTACTGTTTTAATTGACCTTTCTGGTGCTGCACAGTTCTGTAACTCAAATGTAGGATCTCATGACTTCATGTGGAAGTTCCTTTTAATGAATCTTCCCCTTTCTGTAATCACGCTGCTTTAGGGAAAATATTTAATTTCCCTATTTAATTAAAGTCAGCTATACAGCGACTTAATACAACCATTGACTGCTTTATTTTCAGCTTGCATAACAAAATACCTAAGGTTACAGAGTGATGTAGCAGAGGAGGAGGCCTCTCATCCCTCACCAATCATCCGACTGTTTTACTAAAAGGGCATGATGCGGAGATGCTGGCGTTGGGCTTTGATGGGCATAGTAAGAAGTCTCACAACACCAGGTTAAAGTCCAACAGGTTTATTTGGAATCATGAGCTTTCAGAGCGCTGCTCCTTCATAAGGTCATTCTTCATCAGGCAACTCACCTGAGGACAGAGCAGTGCTCCGAAAGCTCGTGATTCCAAATAAACCTGTTGGACTTTAACCTGGTGTCGAGAGACTTCGTTCTAAAACGGGTGCGAATACCTGAAAACTTGAGAATCCTGGAGGATTGTTACTGGAAATTCATTTAAAGAGAAAAGGGAATCTATTACAACATAACCACTGGCAACGTGCAGTGCTGGTCAGTAGAAAGAAGAAGCAGATGGGGATGGGGGGGGAAGTACTTGTGGCCCAGGGTGTGGTCTAAGTGGTTATGTAATGAAGGATCTTTATTAAACCTCTACTTTGTGAAGCTTTTCTTATTATTCCATCCAAAGTAAAGGGTTAATGAAGATCCTTCATTACAACAACCACTTGGGCCACAAGTGCTCCCCCGCCTCCATCAGCTTCCTAATCACAACAGCAGGTTGCCACTGGTTGTAACAATCCCATCACGCTCTTCGAACAAGCTGCCCAATTAACCGCACCACTCCCTGTGACCTTCACCTCAGCCCTGCTAAATGCTCCTTTCCAAGCACATTTCCTGTTCCCCTCTGAGAGTTATTACTGAGTCTGCTTCCATCGTCCTTTCAGGCAGCGCATTCCAGATCGTAATGCACTGTGCAAAGACAATTCTCCTCACTTCCTCCCTGGAGTTTATGCCAATTATCTGGTGTCTGTCTCCTCTGGTTACTGACTCCCCTGCCAGTGGAAACAGTTGCTGATCCACGACTCTTCTCAAAACCCTTCATGAGATTGAGTGACTAATAATTATTTTAGAAAAGGGACAGAAACTATAATTTGTAGAACACCGTCAGAGTATTGCAAAATGTTTCATAAATCTTTCCTTACTCTTGAAGTACAGTCACTAATGAAGTGAGGGAGCTAAGCTGTACATTCATCCTAGATATATACATTAAATGAAACGTTGATGAGAAACGCTTTAAAAATGTCCCTTCAAGAATTCTACTCCAAATTTACTGAGAGATAAACTATTTAAACTATCGATAAGTAATTGTCCACACAGGCAGCACAGCGGTTAGTGCTGCTGCCTCACAGCGTCAGGGACCCGGGTTCGATTCCCGGCTTGGGTCACTGTTGGTGCGGAGTCTGCACGTTCTCCCCGCGTCTGCAGTGCTTTTCATAGAATCCTACAGTGCAGAAGGTCATTCAGCCCATCAAGTCTGCACTGACCACAATCCCACCCAGGCCCTATCCCCACAACCCCTTGCATTTACCCTAACTCGTCCCCCTGACACTAAGGGGTAATTTAACATGTCCAATCCACCTAACCTGCACATCTTTGGACTGTGGGAGTAAACCAACACAGCCAATGACCCAAGCCAGGAGTCAAACCCGGGTCCCTGGCACTGTGAGGCAGCAGTGTTAACAACTGTGCCACTGTGCCACCCCGCACACGCTGCCCTTCTGGGTTTCCTCCAGTTTCTTCCCACAGTCTGAAAGATGCGCTGGGTAGGTGCACTGGCCATGCTAAATTCTCCCCCAGTGTACCTGAACAGGTGCCAGAGTGTGGCGACCAGGGGATTTTCACAGTAATTTCGTTGCAGCCTCACTTAATGTAAGCCTACTTGTGAGACTAATAAATTTTAAACGTAAATAAGTCTCCTCACTTCTGCGGTAAATGCAATTAAAACTGAGTTTGAAACAGAGTGCCTACAGATAAGACACTTCTCAGAGGCTGATCTAATACATCAGGGTGAGACTATGAATCAGACAGGAAGATGCAGAATGAGTGAGAGATGGAGGGAGTGAGATAAGGGGAAGGGAAACGAGTCAGAGAGAGAGAGCGAGCATGACAAAGAGAGATAAATATTCCAGCCTAGTCAGAGAGAGATGGAGAGAAAGTGAGAAAGAGCAGCAGTAAGTGATGGAAAGAGTGACAGAGTGGCAGAGAGAGCATGCAAAAAGAGATGAGTGTGAAAGTGTGCGAGAGAAAATGAGCAGAATTTTATCACAGAAACAGGCAGCTTTTCACCCCAGGTCTTACAACGCTTTGTCAGAAAAACCCAAGGGGAAAGTTTCACATCGTCACTTTGAGACGCATGACCTAAACACGAAAAGGCACCCAACAAGACCAAGAATTAACCTCTCCCCACCCATCATGGTGGTCTCAGCCTCCCCCTCTCCTGATCAATGCTGGCATCTCTCTCCTCCTGCCCCACAAACAGTCATTGCTGGCGTCGCCCTCTCCAACCCAACCCAACCCCACCCCCAAACCAACAGCCATCACCGGAGTTTCCTCCCCCACTTCAGAGCACGCTCTCTCCCTCCCAACTACACATACATGCACTTCCCCCCACCTGGAGGCTCCTACTAGGGTCCAGCCCCTGGCACAGGTTGTCACAGCCAGGCTGTCATTGTGCCAACTTGTGCTGGGGACAGTGCCCACTGTCCAGGCATGTCCCTCTCCCCCAGGGGCTAGACTCAGCTTTGCAGCCCCTGGATGTATCCCCACGGCAGGTTCACGTCTGGGTGAACCTGCTGTAAACCTCGCCAACACGAGGTTTGAAATTACAGCGAGGGGGGGACAATATGGTGGGACGGTCTGTTAATTATATTGAAATTTATGCAAGTGCATTATAATGAGGTTCTCGCCCTTACGTCACCGGTGAGAGACGGGGAAAATCACGGAATCGCATTTCCCGATCTCTCCAGATTTTCAGCCTGTGCCGCCATTTTCTCATGGCCGAGAATCAACAAAAAACAAAACAGCAAGGTACAGGCCCTTCACCTCACCAAGCCTGCACCGATACACGGTTTCTATCCCTCTGTTTGCCTCCTATTCATGTGTCTATCAAGGTACACCTTGAACGTTGCTAATGTGCCTGCTTCCAATACCTTCACTGGCAATGTGTCCCAGGCACCCCCCTCCCTCTGTGTGAAAAACTTTCCCCACACACCTCCCCTAAACTTTCTCTTCTCACATTAAACCCGTGTCTCTTCTTGAGCACCTTATCCACCCATGCTGCCACTTTCAGGGATCCATGGACCTGTATGCTCAGATCCCTCTGTACATCAATGCTCCTAATGGTTCCACCATTTACTGTATAATTCGCACCTGAATTTGATCTTCCAAAACGCATTACCTTGGATTGGTCTGGATTAAACTCCAACTGCCATTTCTCTGCCCAATTCTGCAATCTATATTCTACTGTATCCTTTGCGTGTGTGTCTGTATGAATGAGAATGTGAGTGTGTGCGCGAGAGAGAGCACACGCGTGAGAGAGAGCGCGCGCGAGAGAGAGAGCGCACGCGTGAGAGAGCGCGTGCATGAGAAAGAGCGCGCGCACACGAGAGAGCTAGTGTGCAAGTTTGTGAGAGAGAGTGTGAGAGAGAGAGTATGAGAGAGAGAGAGTGTGCGAGAGTTTGTGAGAGAGTTTGAGAGTGTGTGCGTGTGTGTATGAGACAGATGGACAGAAAACAGAGCTACATCATTTGTTAAATCCACTTTGTAAGGATAATTACTAGGTTCAGAAGAATTAAAAGACTCCGACAGACAGAATGTTAGGGATGTGAACTAAACTGAAACCATGTGCTTCAATTTCAAGCGTTCTTTAGAAATTGTTACAGAAATGCTGATGGCTGCTCCGTGATGACAGGATGATGGACTAACATCTATGATTCAAGCCCATTAAGCATCATTCACCCACAGAAATTACTCAATGACAGTAATCCAAAGAATGCCGGCTGTAGTAACAAGGATTCCCAGACATCAGGTGATTTTAACAAAGGACAGTTTATTAACCACACGTTAGTCAAAAGATTGGGAATTCAATTCTTTGGCCATTGAGGTAGCTTCCTGCAGCCTATGAGAGCGAGGAGGTCACAGTAGAGACCAGGGGGAATTGCACTCTCTCGTAGTCTGTCCCTCTGGACCACCTTGGACCATCAGTCTGCTCCAAAAAGGAACTGTCTGGCTGACAACCATGAGACAACTGATCTCAGCGATGTTGCTCAGAGGAGGGTTATGAGATTGGGAGGAACATGGAGGTGAACTGTAGAGCACCAGCAGAGAACAAGCAAATGTTGAACAGGACACATTTAAAATCAGTGACCCTTCTGAAAATAAGAAGGAAATATAGAACTTGTATTTATAATATGCCTATGATAGGGAGGCAATGGCATAGTGGTATTGTCCAGAGACCCAGGTTAATGCTCTGGGGACCCAGGTTCGAATCCCACCACAGCAGATGGTGAAATTTGAGTTCAATAAAAATCTGGAATTAAGAATGTACTGATGACCATGAAACCACTGTTGCTTGTCAGAAAAACCCATCTGGTTCACCAATGTCTTTTAGGGAAGGAAATCTGCCATCCTTACCTGGTCTGGCCTACATGTGACTCCAGAGCCACAGCACCATGGTCGGCTCTGAACTATCCTCTGAGATGGCGTAGCAAGCATCTCAGTTCAAGGGCGATTAGGGATGGGTGATCAAAGCTGGCCCAGCCACCGACACCCACAACCCCTGAGGCATCTCACAAATAAGCGTCATGAAAACGGGCGCGAAGCCAATACGGGAAAAATGAGGAAAGCTTGATTGAAAACCTTAATGTCTGAAGAGGTTTTTGTTAAAATGTTGAAGGGAGTTTGAGGCCAGACAGCCAACGGCCTAAGCAACTCGGTCTAACATCAAAGTGGACACTAATCCACAGCTAAACCACTTCTCCACGTGAGGCCAGCTGGAATGTGGGACAAGGTTATCACAGGTCAAAAGCCAACAAGGACCAGCCCAGACCTGTCTTGCACACTGATCAGAAGTGCTCAAACCTTAACAATGGGGGAATCGTTATGACCCGAACCCCATCCAGAGGTACTCAACCAGAAGAACTGAAAAAGACATTGGGTGGGATATTCTGGCTGTGCTCGCCCCAAAACCAGAAAATCACACCCAAGGTCAATGGACCTCTGCACGGTCCGTGTCTCACCCGCTACAATTCCCATGGCAGAAGGAATGGGATAATTCCACCCATTATGTATGTGTATTCCCCAGTTTCAGCCAGACTCGCTGCCATTAACCAGATCTTGAAAGAGGATACATGTACCTTTGATGACCTGATCCAACCTCATTGGAGCTGTGACCCCCATCGTGACCCCCAGTGGCTGAAAGCCAGAGAGCTTTCCAGGAGGACTTGGAGAGGGGGATAAAAATGGACAAGTTGAGGCAAGCCCCAGCGAACACTCAACCGCCTAGTGTGACCCATGACGATGGATGAAGACATGTGAGATCCACCTTTGTACCAAGACAACCCTTAGTTCATCTGTCGACACGAACTCAGTGAGTTGAATCCAATAGCCTCATGCAGTTCACCACAATGTTTTTTTTTTGACAGGCACAGTGAGAAGTCTCACAACACCAGGTTAAAGTCCAACAGGTTTATTTGGAATCATGAGCTTTTGGAACGCTGTTCTTTCATCAGGTGAGCAGCGCTTCGAAAGCTCGTGATTCCAAATAAACTTGTTGTACTTTAACCTGGTGTTGAGAGACTATTTACTGTGCCTGCCCCAGTCCAACATTGGCAACTCCACATGGATGGGACAAAAAGAATGGGGAAGCATTAAAGGTTAAAGTCAGAAGACTGAGGGGTGCTGAAAGTGTGTGGAGACCAGAAAGGATTGCAGAGAAATGGTAACACGAATCGTGGAGGGAGAAGAAGAAAATGGTCAGGAGATGATGGCAACCTGGAAGCAAGTGTAGATTGGTCAGGATCAGTGGACATGTGAGACCTAGTGTTCAACAAGACGTGGGGTGGCACGGCGACACCTCACAGCACCAAGGACCTGGGTTCAATTCCGGCCTCGGGTCATTGTGCAAACTCCACACAGACATTCTCCCCGTGTCTGCGTGGGTTTCCTCCGGGTGCTCCGGTTTCCCCCCCCACGGTCCAAAGATGTGTGGGTTAGGTGGATTGGCCATGCTCACTAGCCTCTTAGTGTCAGGGGGATTGGGAGGGTAAAAATGGGGATAGGCCAGGGCCTGGGTGGGATTGTTGTTGGTGCAGGCCTGATGGGTCAAATGGCCTCCTTCTGCACTGTAGATTCTGTGATTCTACATGGCTGGTTTTATGGAGTCCAGGAGACGGCGACAGGGAGGATGGTGAAACCAGTATACCTCGAGGTGTCAGAAGTGTGGACACAGGGTTCGGTGGCAGTGTAGATTATAGAGAGGGAGGGAAGCGGCCTTGAACAGTCATACTGCTCAATTCCTTACTGTTCATTAACCTCTGGCAATGACTACTTACCATTCCATGTAATCTCCAGTTTGTTGGGCTGTAAAGGAATAAGCTTGGCTTCTTTCTCAAGGGGACTGGTGTAAGAGCTGAGGAAAGGCACAGACTCCCAGATCTGGAATGGAAGATAAGCACGCGATTATTGTACACCTGTAGAAATAGCTTTGCAGAAAAATAATGAGAGACATGTTGATGAAGCTTTTCATCTCACTCATTAGCACAAATGCAAATTTCAAATGATCGCAGCATTTTATACTACAGGAGAAAATAAATAACAATTTTATGCAAAATAATTCAAAAGCATGTACCAAAACGTTCATGGAGAGACCAGTTCAAGTGTCACAGTCCTATTGAAGGTTTGACAGTGTGATATATGTGCTTCATTTGTGCTGGACAAATTTAAAAAACAAAGGGACAAATTAAAAGAGCTTCCCCCAAAAACAAATGGAAAAAGAGACTTACAACATGAAATTAAAATGTGATGAAAGGAATCTATAAGACACCCTAGTCCCCACGGTGATAGCTGAGCATGGAGGGCCTTGATAGCGGTGATGCATATCATGTGCTCCCTCTCTAGGGACATCCGGCTGCCAGTATAGCCAGGGCAGAGGGGCTGGAGGCACAGAGACATACACTGAGCCACACAGACACACACAGCCGTGGACACTCAGAGCCGTGCACACACAGAGACTCACAGCCACACACACAGACAACAGACACACAGAGACACACACACAGACACCATGTACACCGCGTGCATCTCCACTTTTATTTCCGTCGCCCCTCCAGCCACCTGTATCTCCCACAGGTAAGCAATACCAGAGGCTGGCCAGCTTGCCACACACCAGCTCTGGAGATGAGTTCCAGCACCTCCGGAGGCAGTCAGTTCATTCTCATTAACCATACGGCGTTGACTCTGCCGGCATGTTCAGAGAGGCCTTTGATCAGAAAACAACCCACAGGCACCAAACCACAGCTCACTGGATGGAATCTGTGACAGGTCTCGCTCAGACAGGGTGACTAGTGCAAGTATTCTTTAATTGTTTCAAGATGATATGATGAGATAATCCGTGTCAAAGAGGATCGTGTGGTGAGCGTGGACCTAGATGTTTCAGATTCAGAACAAAATCAGCAAGCAGTGAAACTGAATCTGGGAATTTGAGGGATTAAATCCAAATGGTTCGACAATATCACTCAGAGTGTGTACCCATTCTACCTCCCAGTGCGACACTATTGCCTGTAGTGCTTCAGCTGGTCATTCCATTGAAAAATCAATTACTTTTTGTTAAACCACTCATGGGGTTGGTTGGGCCGGCATTTATTACCCAACCTTAACTGCTGAGTGACTTGCTAGGCCCATTTCAGAGGTGCAATTAAGAATCAACTACATTACCGTGAGTCATATGTAGGCCAGACCAGGTAAGGATGGCAGATTTCCCTCTCTAAAGACATCAGTGAACCCGATGGGTTTTTACAGCGATCGACAATGGTTTCATGGTCATCGGTAGATTCCTGCTATCTGTGTGGAGTTTGCTTATTCTCCCTGTGTCTGCGTGGGTTCTCTCCCGGTGCTCTGGTTTCCTCCACTGTCCCAAGAGGTACGGGTTAAGTGCATTGGCCATGCTAAATTGCCCCTTAGTATCACGGGGATTAGTTAGGGTAAAAGCATGGGGTTATGGATATAGGGCCTGGGTGGGATTTTGGTTGGTGCTGACTTGATGGGCTGAATGGTCTCCTTCTGCACTATAGGAATTCTAGACTCAATGTAAACTGACACAAATGTGGATCCAGCGTTGAGCAACAGCAACATTTCATAGAATAGAATAGAATCATAGAAACCCTACTATGTAGAAGCAGCCATTCAGCCCATCTAATCATCACTGATCCACTTTTCTTTTAACCTTACCCAGGCTATCTATCCCCGTAACCCCATATATTTACCCCGCTAAACCCCCTAACCTGCGCAACTTGGGACAATAAGGGACAATTTAGCATGGCCAATCCATCTAACCTCCACATCTTTGGGCTGTGGGAGGAAACCGGAGCACCCGGAGGAAACCCACACAGATACGGGGAGGATGTGCATACTCCACGCAGACAGTCACCCGAGGCCAGAATTGAACCTAGATCCCTGGCGCAGTGAGGCAGCAGTGCTGATCGCTGTGCTGCTCCAATAACACAAATGGAGCAGGACAGACTTCCCTGACCCACATTATGGTTGCTTTTCCACATTCATACAGAATCATAGAAACTCGGACCCCCTTTGGAGGCGCTGGTGGGCTCAGTTGGCTGGACATGGGTCAGGTTGGGGGACGGGGTTCGATCCCCAATCCGGCTGGCGTGGATTTGGGACCTGCCTCCTTGCCCCGCCTATGGTGAAGGTCGTGGCGCAGTGGGTCAGACTCGTCATCAGGCAGACAAGTCAAGAGGAGGAGGAAATGCTAGCAGTGCCAGCAGTGAATGGAGGGGTTCCTTTACTGAGGCCATTATCACACGCTACCACCACTCGCCAATGTTTCAACAGGAAGGCTCACATTCAGCTCTGCTGTCCAAGAAATAAAGCTTTAAAATAATGTTTTTTAGATTTTTTAACAGTTTGTATTAATTATTTTGTCAGGAAATTGGCCCTGAAACATCACAGCAGCATGAGGAAGCAGAGCTATCAGCAGCGATAAAGCCCTTAAATCTAGGAAGTGCTTACGTCAAACAGCAGCAAGAACAATGGCTGGCTTTCTTCTCCTCGAGCTTACTGGATATCATTCACTGGGAATTACTGAGTCACCATAAATGTGTACGTACCTTTGCAGCGTTAACCATGCGCCACGCATTCAGCAGCCCAAAGCCATGCTGGTGGCTATGACTGAATCCAGCACCATTCACTTTCCAGCCAGCGATGCGGTCATCAAACTAAAGAAAATAATCATACAATCAATGCTGAGAGACGTGGATTAAGAGTCTTTTTTTCTACAGCTCTGACGCTCCTCACCCCGTACACAATAAGCATCTGGAATTAAGAATCAACTGATGACCACTGTCAACTGTTGGAAAAACCCATCTGGTTCACTAATGTCCTTCAGGGAAGGCCCTCCTTATCGGGATAAAAGCAAATTATTGTGGAATCTGGAATCTGAAACCAAAAGAGAAAACGCTGGAAAATCTCAGCAGGTCTGGCAGCATCTGTAAGGAGAGAAAAGAGCTGACATTTCGTGTCCAGATGACCCTCTGTCAAAGCTCGATTTCTTACCAGGTCTGGTCTACATGTGACTCCAGAGCCACAGCAATCTGGTTGACTCTCAACTAGGGATGGGCAATAAATGCTGGCAGCCAGTGACGCCCATGTTACAGGAATGAATCACAAAAATACAATATTCAATCTCATTAGTGGATGCTAGCCACATCTCAGTGGACTTGCCTCTGAATCAGAAGGTTGTGGGTTCAAGTCCTGGTGTGGGGCTGGGGGAATGCAGCACTGTCGCTGATGCCAAATTTCAGATGAGACCTTAAATCCAAAATCCCCTCTCAACTGAAGAGAACACACTATTTCGAAAAAGAGCAAGCAAGTTCTCTGCAAAGTCCAAGCTAATATTTTCCCCGTATTCAACAATTTCTCTGGCCACTGCTGTTGATGAGAGCTGTGCCAAAAACGGGTGCAGAATTACAACGGTGACTACACCAGAATGGTAATTAATTGGAAGTCCCAAAGTGGCTTACAGCCAGCATTGTATCTTAGTTAACTGTACTATTCAGGTTAAGGATAAACAAAGATCACAGAATCCTAAAGTGCAGACGCAGGTCATTTGGCCCATCAAGCCTGTCCTGACAACAATCCCATCTAGGCCCTCCCCCTGACACAAAGAGACAATTTAGCAAGGCCAATCTGGCTGACCCACACATCTTTGGAATGTAGGAAAAAATCACGCAGACACTGGGAGAACATGCAACTCCACACAGTCACCCAAAGCCTGAATTGAACCCGGGTCCCTGGCACTGCAATGCTAACCACTGTGCCCCTGTGCCATCCACAATCAGTCTCAGAAACAGTTGGAGGGTATTGACTGATTAAATATCTTGAACGCATGTGAAAAAGGACACCTACTGGAATGCTTTGAGCCTTCCTTAACTAGTGGACACTGCAGGGGCTGGGGTGCATTGTCACCGTGGGAATGATATTTTAATTTAAATTAAGTAAATCTCCTTTTGACATTCTATTTTAGTTTCATAGCTCCACAGGGAGCTGTCGTTTTTGTTTATTCTATTGATATTTTTGTTCCATTTGAAAGAATATAAAAAGGGGATTACTGAGACACTGGATTGCTTAGAAGGTGGGAGGCAGAGGTATGTAATGCTGCATTCTGCAAACGAACCTACAACAGGAAAAGGATTCATGTTTAGATTTATACTTCATTAAGTGGCTTGGCATCCTAATAACACAGAGGGCACGAAAGGTGCAATATAAACATATTAAGTTTAATTCTATTGAATTCTATGAAACCCAGACACAGCAAGTCAAACAAAAATGTTGGAAGTGTTGGTTCTGACGCATTCCCCATCAATCTCATTGCCACTTTATTTTCTGCACTGATGATAAAATCTAAAAGGGAAGTTACAAACCCATAGCCTGAGGTATTGGGAGTTTCCTCAAATTATATTGGTCACAATGTTCCCAAAAGCCAGGTTTCCTTTGGATCTGTCACCTATAACTTCCAGTAAATATCACCCATTTGGAACATCTGAAACACATCCAGGAACTGAAGCAGAACTTTTTTTTAAAAAAAAGCTAAACTCACGAGTTTATGGGATTTAGAGGAAGTAAAAACCAGTGAGAAATTAAACTAGAAAAATCTGTGCGGGGGAGACGAGGACAAAGCGGAATGCACAATGATGGGGTTTGTGGCCAGTGACAAAGGGACGGTGTTTGTCACTGTCACCTGAGTGTACCTTTAAGGAAGCTTTTTTGTTTAAATTGTGCAGTTTACAGCTTCAGCGATGTCAATGGGGATGGAGCTAAGCTGCAGCAGTCAGGGGATAGGAGTTCCAGTTTCCTTTGTGGCAGTCAAGTGATAGGGATTCTTTCCTTTGGGCTTTCAGTTTTGTTTTGGGGAGGGTGTGTTTGAAGCAGTTTAGCAGCAAGCTGAGAAGCAGTCTCTCTCTCTCTCTCTCTCTCTCCCTGTTCTTCTCTCTGTTTGAGACTATTATCAGTTAGCTGAAGGAGAGGTTTATTGTCATCCTGCCTTTGACTCCAACCTCTTATAAGTTTCTTCACAAGGGATTTTCAGCATTCAACCAAGGAGACTGGATTCCTGTAACAAGTGGGCATTAACTGGACTGTATTGTGTTTATTTGGAGGGTTTTGTGTATTGGATGTTGGTTTTGATTGGAACACATTAGAGATATTTCCTTAAGGGTTATACATTATCGTGGTTGTTGTGTTTCTTGTTTGTAATTGTTGAACGTTCTTGCTAAGTGTCTTACTATACAGGTCAACAATATTCTTAATTAAACTTTGTTTTTGATGAAAGCCCCTCGTGGGTCAGTTGAGTCACACCTGAAACCTCTCATGCTCATGCTAACCAAATTCAATGCAAAATGTTACAGGTCAGGTGAGCTTCATAGAACACCTTGAGGTATCTGACCTGATTTGTAACAGCCACTGACCTCAAAGCTACCCGTAAACACCCATTAATCTCTGCAGCATGCAATTCCCCTTTCCCGATGCCAGTTTGAAAGTGGCGCCAACTGAACGGGATGCTGGGAAAACAGTCAGCAGTGATGTCATCAAGCAGGGTGAACACCCAATCACATTGAAGCAAACTAGAAACACTGAAACTCTTTACTTTTCATATTTACATTGTGCAGATAGCAAAATTAATGATTGGCGTAAAGGCTGAAGTTCAAATATCTTAGACTTTAAGGAAAAAAGTATGTGGGATTTTTAAAAGTTTATTCATTAGTGTCACGTTAAGTTTACATTAATGCCGCAATGAAGTTACTGTGAAAATCCCCTAGTTGCCGCACTCTGGTGCCTGTTCGGGTACACTGGGAGAATTCTGCAATGGTCAATGAACTTAACAAGCACCTGTTTTGGGCTGTGGGCGGAAACCAGAACACCCAAAGGAAACCCACATACAGACACAGGGAGAATGTGCAGACACCGCACAGTGACCCAAGGCAGAATCACAGCCCCAGGTCCCTGGCACTGTGAGGCAGCGGTACTAACCACTAAACATACATTCAACAAATATAAAATGACCCTTCCGGGGCAAGTGAGGTTGACAGGCAGTAACTATGAATCACTGTAAAATTCCCAATTACATCTCTATCAACAAGATGCAACTTTCCAAGGGGTTTTTCAGCACTAACTGTGTCAGAGTGAAACTTTGCCTCAGTCCAATGATTTCTCATTCACTGACGTCTCACTGGGGGACTGGGTACCTCAACAACACACCTTGGCAGGAGCAATGTATCACTGATAGCAGCTGCTGGAGCTCTGCATTTAATGGTGCATGTGCAGACTCTGTAAGTTGCTGTCAGCTTCAGAGGAGTAATGATGGTGGAACACTGGCATTGGAGAAACATCTGCCCATGATAATTCCATGCTGTCACTTAGTAGCTCATACTGTTCTGAGTGCTTACTAACCTCAGCCCATGCAATGGTGCTGGGATTATAATGGGTATAAACAGGATACACACAGCACCCAGATCCTCTTAAAAAATGTGGCCTTCAGATGGGATTTGAACCCAAAACTGTCTCATTCAGAGTTGAGAAAGCTTTTGGTTAGCGCTGCTGCCTCAGCGCCAGGGACCCGGGTTCGATTCTGGCCTCGGGTCCCTATCTGTGTGGAGTTTGCACATTCTCCCCATGTCTGTGTGGGTTTCCTCCGGGTGCTCCAGTTGTCTCCCACAGTGCAAAGATGTGCAGGTTAGGTTGATTGGCCATGCTATATTGCCCCTAGTTTTGGGGAGGGATTAAATGTGTGGGGTTACAGGAATAGGGTGGGATTGTTGTCGGTGCAGGCTCAATGGACCAAATGGCCTCCTTCTGCACTGTAGGGATTCTATGATTCTATCGTGTGGGACCTGCGTCTTTAGCTTGCTTGTTCAGTGACAATACCACTTTGCCACCGCCTCCCCATCATCAAAGATCTTTTCATTAGGAAATACCGACAGACTTCAACCAGGCCTCCAGAGAAAGGGAAATAGGACTTTGATTTCAGACTAAGGCAGAACGGAGCAGAAACCTTTACAGGATGTTTAGAAGGTGCAGTAAAGATTTGTTAGGATGATGCCAGAGCTGAGAGATTATTGCCAGCAGGAATGTTAGAAGAAAATCCGTCTACTGAAGGGTGGCCTGTTAGACCTTTAACGTTATGAAATGTGGCAGACAGAAATACAGAGGGAGATTCTCCCAAAAGTGATGAATTGGTGGGAAAACTGTTCTCGATCTCAACCGTTTTCTCAGTTCAACTTCACACTCGAATCTCCGCACTCTTGTGAACTGCAGAGGTCCCAATCGTGAATCTCATTAAAAATCCTGGGTGGAGATCGGGGCCTATTCGCGCTGGATTTTGTCAGTTCTGGAACCCTGTTTACGCACAGTGGCTCCAATCTGTCAGACTTCCTGTTTGGTGGCCAGCTCAATCGCTGGCCAGTCCGGGACACCCGCAGTGCTACCCCTCCAGCATCACCCCCCCTCACCCCACAAATGCCTGATTGTGGCTCCCTGAACAATTCCCGGGCCAGCCCTGATGCCCATTTCCCCCCCACCCCTTCTCCTGAGTATCCCCATGTCCAGCCGCCCCCCCCCCCTTTCATTCCGGTGGGCAGGAGCTACTCTAAACCCCGCCGGAATGAAGTACTCCTGGCGTGGTGGGAGATTCAATCGAGATTGGCAAGTTCCCGATAATCGCGTGCAAAACATATTTAAGCTACATTAAAAAAAAGATTCAAATCACTTACCTCTCTTCCCGCTGGTTTCCAGCGTGCTCTGGACTCTGACTGTTCTCCGGCTCTGGGGAGATGCATATGCATTCCTGGTGCTTGTGCAAATCCCGAGAAAAGGCCGAAATGTGCATCTCCCAGCCCGACCCGTCGGAAAAGTTCAGGGTCACGATGGGAGAATTGCCCCCGTATTATTTCAATTTGCAGCGAAGACTGACCCTCAGCCGTGAATGTCAGATAGTCACTGACAAATACAACAGAGAGTTCAGGAAAAACAATTTTTCTCCCGAGAGAGAGGTGAAAATGTGGGACTCGCTCCCTCTGGGACTAGTCGAGTTGGATAGAATAGATTGTATTTAAGAGGAATCTGGATAAATGCAAGAGGGAGAAAGCAATACAAGGACACGAGTTAGATGGTGGGGGGAATCTTGGAGTGTCAGGTGCAGGATGCATCCTGATGGGCCAAATGGCCTGTAGCTCTAAAAGCATTTATACCCCATGTAAAGATGGCATTTTATTTAGGTTCACTCTGCTCTTACCCGCGTGGATGTGAAGACAATGATGTGTTGAACATCCCTCCAAGTCAGACATGGGCGAACCTGAAGCATCAGCGCAATCATCCCCGCAGCAAGCGGTGCAGCGGCCGAGGTCCCCGTGTGACCCTCCGTACAGCCGGTCCCCTCTTGCATATCCCAGTCAGAGGTCACCTGAATAGTCAACAACACAAAGGGAGGAAGGAAAGAAAGAAATGGTGAATTAACATTGCACCTGAGAGACCTGGGCTGGTAAATAAAAAGACAGGTGAACAGGGGTGGTAGAGGGAAGAGGTTTGGGTGAGTGTGAGGGGCCTGGGTGTGCGATGGGGGGGTGTTAGATGGGTGACAGGGGGATTTGGGTAGGTGACGGGAGGGGTGGTGGTGATAGTTTGGGTGGATGACGGTGGGATGCTTGGGTTGGGGGGCAGGGGAAGAGGTTTAAGTGGGTGATGGGGGGGAGGTTGGGTGGGTAAAGGGGGGGCGGGGAGGTTTGGGTGGGTGAAGGGACGGAGGTTTGGGTAGGTGAAGTGAGGGGGGGTTTGGGTGGGTAAAGGAAGAGGAGGTTTGGGTGGGTGACGAGGGGAGATTTGAGTGTGTGACTGGCGAGAGGGGTTTGGTTGGGTGACGTGGAGGTTGGGCGAGTGATGGGAGGAGGGGTTTTTGGGTGGGCAAATGGTTTTTTTGGGTGGGTGAAGGGAAGGGGGTTTGGGTGGGCAAAGGGGGTGTTGTTTAGGAGGGTGAAAGTGGGGGAGGTTTGGGTGAGTGACGGCAGGAGGGGGTTTGGGTGGGGGAGGAGATTGGGGTGGGTGATGGGAGAGTGTGGACTGTATCAAGTTTAAATTCACAAAGGTTATCTTTACAGTCGTTGAGCATTATTTATCTCAGGCCTTTTTTCTTGCCCCACTGGATTGTGACAGCAGCTATCTGAATGTTTCAGGTGAAGTTTATGCCTGATAAACACAATAAATTCACAATCTGATTGCTGGTGACACCCGATTATAACCTGGCAGTGCCAAAAACAGTCTAATTGCCTTCTCACTGCCCATGCCAACCCTTCTCCAACCCCACGGAAAGATGTCAAGTTTGTATGCCTAAAACACACTATGTTTTTTGTCCCAAGCGTTTGCACATTCCTATTTCTATACGTATCAGTTATGGTTCAGTTGGTTGCAGAACCTGCCTCTGAGTCACAAGGTCGTGGGTTCCAGCCCCACATCAGGACTTGAGTACAGAAATCACGGCCGACACTCCAGTGCAGTACTGGACGGAGTGTTGTACTGTCGGAGGTGCTGGCTTTTAATGAGGCTGTCAATAAAAACCTCATGCCGCTATTTCAAAGAAGAACAGGGAAGTTACTCCTAGTATCTTGGACAATATTTATCCTTCAATCAACACAAGGAGGCAACATATTATTGAGGTGACATCATATTGCTGTCCGTGGGAGTTTGTGGCTTGCAGTTTGGCTGCTGTGTTTCCTACATTGCGACAGCGACCAAGATGGGACTAAATCAATGTCATAGAATAAGATTATCATCTTGAACATGGAGCACAGATCACGGAGCGCAAGGGCTTTTCACAGTGACTTCATTGCAGTGTTAACGTAATGTGACTAAAAAATAAACTTTAAAATCCTTCCTTATTTTTATTAAAGTACTTAATTGGCTATAAAGCACTTTGGGACTGAGGTTGTGACAAGTGCTTCACAAACACAACACTTTTACCACTTCCCTTTTGCTCTTAATGGGATCTTTGTTTTAACATCTTTATCGACTGAGGTCAGTGATTACATGGAATTATTTTATGGCACTCAAAACAGCCGATACTTCAACTGGTAACCAGATTAAACAGCATGGCAGGAATAACATGATTTTTGAAAAGGCAGGATTTTTAGAATCCCCACAGTGCCATTTGGCCCATTGAGTCTGCACCAACAACAATCCCACCAAGCCCCCATCCCCATATCCCCACGCATTTACCCTGCTAATCCCCCCAAACCACACATTTTGGGATACTAATGGGTAAGTTCGCATGGCCAATCCGCCTAACTGACACATCTTTGGCATGTGGGAGGAAAGCGGAGCACCCAGATGAAACCCACGCAGACATGGGGAGAATGTGCAAGTTTCACATAGACAGTCATCCGAGGCCAGACTTGAACCCGGGTGCCTGGCTCTGTGAGGAAGCAGTACTAACCACTGTGTCACCGTGCCAACCCATCATTTATTAAAGTTAGGAAATAAGGAAGGATTTTAAAGTTTATTTATTATTCACAAGTAAGGCTTATATTAACACTGCAATGAAGTTACTATGAAAATCCCCTAGTGCTCCATGATCTGTGCTCCATGTTCAAGATCATCTTACCCTATGACATTCATTTAATTCCATCTTTCCATTTCCAAATAAGATAATTAAAAGACTTTGATTAATTGTCTACAGACTAATGAGATTATAAACTCACACTGAGTACACTTCATCACTTGAATTTGATAGCTTGGTTCAACAGTGCATGATGATCTATCAATCACTCCTGGTTTTGAGAGATCAAAGGGGCAACAGAGTATTAATTCCAAAAGGGAATCTCTGCTAGCTCTTCCTGTTCTCTCAACACGGGACTGAACATGTGAAGTTTCTGTCAACTGACCTTAATCTTATTGAGAAAGGTTGCGTGTTACAGACGCTAGAATCAGCACGATGAGAAGCAAAGCATTGTGTCTTATTTGACAATGGACTCGGGAAGCCCGATGTCATTATTGGTGAGCAAGTGACAGTAGTAAGATTAGAGTCATTACAGCAAAGAAGGAGGCCATTGCTGGAGGCCATGCTGCCTCATTGTACAGTAAAGAAGTCTCACAACACCAGGTTAAAGTCCAACAGGTTTATTTGGTGACAAACACCATTTGTTACCAAATAAACCTGTTGGACTTTAACCTGGTGTTGTGAGACTTCTTATTGCGTTTACCCCAGTCCAACACCAGCATCTCCACATCATCACTGTACAGCCAGTCCATCCCATTCCCCTGCTCTGTCCCTCTAGTCATACAAGGTTAGTATCCCGAAGTTCACATCCAATTTCCATTTGAAATCATTAATCCTCACTGCTTCCACCACCTGCGGGGACAGCCGGTTCCACTCACTGTGTTAAAAATCTCTATCTCACATTTCCTCCACATCTATCGCCCAGAAGCTAAGTCCCTGAAAACTTGTATCAACAGCTAATGGGAATAGCTTTTCTTTACCATTTTCAACTTTGATCAACTAAATATTGTGTTTAAGGTCACATAATGGTGTATGGGGAATGAAGATCCTCGGTGTTAGCATTAGAAATCATTTTTATTCATTTGTGGGACATGGGCGTTGCTGGCTGGCCAGCATTTATTGTCCATCTCTAGTTGCCCTTGGAGGGCAGCTGAGAGTCAACCACATTACTGTGGCTCTGGGGTCACATGTAGGCCAGATTGGATAAGGATGGCAGATTTCCTTCCCTAAAGGACGTTAGTGAACCAGGTGGGTTTTCCAACAATTGACAATGGTTTCATGGTCAAGAATAGTTTCTTAATTCCAGATATTTTTTACTGAATTCAAATTCCACCATCTGCTGTGGTGGGATTCGAACCCAGGTCCCCAGAACATTAATGGAGTTTCTGGAATAATAATCTAACAATAATACCACTAGGCTATCACCTCTGGGGCTGGAAACTGGATACAAATCCACCTGCTGAATGTACAAGAGAACATGTGCCATGAAATGTACATTGTAAATATCACCCGTCAATGTAAATGGAGCGAGGCACCTCAGGGTGCCACGTACAACGGGTGTGATTTTCCATGTAACCCACCACACGGTTTCACAGTAGCGGAGGCTGGCGGAGCGATCTTCTGATCTCGCTGTTGTCAACGGTTTTTCAATGCACCCCTCACCGCTGAGAAACCCTGCAATGGGGATGGGTAGTTGGTGGGACCAGGAGATCCTGCAGGTGTGAACGGCCAGAACATCTCGGCCTATAATCCAAGGAAATTCTGTTTGGAATTTGCACATTCTTCTCGTATCTGCGTGGGTTTCCTCGGGTGCTCCGGTTTCCTCCCACAGTCCAACGACGCGCAGGTTAGGTGAATTGACTATGATAAATTGCCCCTTGTGTCAGATCTGCAGGATCTCCTGGTCCTACCAATGATGCATCCCCATTGCAGGGTTTCCCAGCAGCGAGGGGTGCATTGAAAACCCAAGGAAATTTTGTTGCACTTGATGCAACATCAAATTTGAACTGTTGTGTAATGTACTTTTATACATGTTACAAACAAAGTATATATTTTGAAAGGAAAATTCATAGAATAGAATCAGAATCCCCACAGCGCAGGAGGAGGCCATTTGGCCCATTGAGTCTGCACCAACCACAATCCCACCCAGGCCCCATCCCCGTAACCTCATGCATTTACTCGGCTAATCCCCTGACACTAAGAGGCAATTTATCATGGTCAATCCACCTAACCTGCACATCATTGGACTGTGGGAGGAAACCAGAGCACCTGGACATAGCCACGCAGACACGAGAAGAATGTGCAAATTTGAAACAGACAGTGACCCGAGGCCAGAATTGAACCCGGGTCCCTGGCACTGTGAAGAAGCAGTGTTAACCACTGTGCCACCACGCCGCCCTAAAAATTCTTGTTATCTGAAAGCCTATTTCAGTTCCCATTGTCTATCTGAGGTGTGAACTACACCACCGAGTGCTCCCACAGTCCAGAAGATGTAGGGTAGGTGGATTAGCCATAGTAAACATGCGGGGTTAGGGGGATAGGGCGAGGTGGGCCTGTGCAAGATACTTTTTCAGAGAGTCAGTGGAGACCCGATGGGCTGAATGGCCTCCTTCTGCACTCTACGGATTCTGAACAAACTGTAGAGAAATTCTTCAATAATGGCTCTATCCCATCCAGAGAAATGTATCCCAGGAATTTTCATTGCAAAAACACTAACAATTACTCAAACTCAGCTGCAGCATCTCATTCTGAACCAATTATGTAATTGATTAACCAGAATTTTCAGGCACTGAAATGAGTGTGTTCGTGTTTGACATTTCTAAACGTGCGTCTTCCACGGGAATTCCACTAAGGCCTAACTCAAACATCAAGGCCGAGCTTCAAGCATACCTTCACAATAACAGGAACCAACTGTCACTGTAATAAGATTTTTCAGCTAGAAGTACTTTCCTGTTTACGAAACTCGATATTGGATCTTGTGGTAATGTGATCTCCGCTACAGTAACAGACTGTGAGCTCGGTGGCTCCCCAGGGCTGTATTACATGGAGGAGTGAAATCATCCATTATTGCATTAACACGAGAGATCTGCAACACGCCTCATTTCGTGCGTAAGAGAAGTTGTCTCCAATCTTTGGTTGCCAGGGAACATTATCTTTACTCAACCAGTTCAGTCGATATTCTAAAATGACAAGCAAGTAGTCTGAGATGCGATTTGAACAAGATGGAAGGTGTGGCATTGGAACAGCTTCGGAAAGCAGCCTGTCTCTTCATGGATTATTTTCTCTCTCCATTTTGCAGTAGTTCGTGAAACCATGCACGGATTTACCATGATTGAAAGAGAGAGGGTCATATCCATATTTTATTTCAAGAGCCGTTTAAGTTTTGGTTTAATGCAAAATCCTATTTGGTTGACTGGGTGTTAACATGCTAGCTCACAAAGTGACACGATGGCAGTTTTACAACAGCTATTCCTCGAGGCAGTACGGTAGCACAGTGGTTAGCGCTGCTGCCTCACAGTGCCAGGGACCTGGGTTTGATTCCCGGCTTGGGTCACTGTCCGTGTGGAGTTTGCAGATTCTCCCCGTGTCTGCGTGGGTTTCCTCAGGGTGCTCCGGTTTCCCACCACAGTCCAAAGATGTGCGGGTTAGGTGGATTGGCCACGATAAATTGACCCTAGTCTCAGTGGGACTAGCAGGATAAATATGTGGGGTTATGGGAATAGGGCCTGGGTGGGATTGTGGTTAGTGCAGACTCAATGGGTTGAATGGCTCCTTTCTGCACTGTCGGGGTTCTATGATTCTATGAGTTGGGTTAGTTCATTTCAACTGGCTTGTGATTGCAGAGTGCAGTGAGCATGTGTGCAGGGAAGGGGTAATGGGGGTAAAGAGGAAACACTAAGCAGAGATAGACTACAACTGGGGTGGAATGAATTGAGGCACCCTCTCTTAGTAAAATAAATTACCAGATCCTCAGCTCTCTGCAATCCTTTAGCAAAGTCTCAATAATCTTCAAATCGTTTGACCTCTGGCTTCCTAATTTGGTATGGAGATGGCGGCGTTGGATTGGGGTGGGCACAGTAAAAAGTCTCACTACACCAGGTTAAAGTCCAGCAGGTTTATTTGGAATCACGAGCTTTCAGAGTGCTGCTCCCTGTCTCACCTGATGAAGGAGCGGCGCTCCGAAAGTTTGAGATTCCAAATGAACCTGTTGGACTTAAAATGGTGTTGTGAGACTTCTTGCTGTTCCTTATTTGGGATTGGAAAACAGTCTGTCTCCTGTCCCTGAGGGGGGAATTCAGTGCAAAGAGTTGGAGAGCTATACAGTCAACGCAATACCATTCCATACAGAACATCAACTCACTTTGAAGGTTGCCAGAAACCTACATATTTCATGTATACTCTCCAGTTAGAGTTGCAAGAAGCAAAATGGTCTTCTGAATTGCTAGTAGTAATAAAAGCCAACTCCCAGCCTGCCATCCGGTTTCCACCCCTTGGACCAGACACTCCAGCTGGCAATTACTGAACATTACACCCGGTGTAGAGTGGATTGAGTGACACTATTAGTCTGTCCCTGCCAATGATTTTTCCACATCGGTTTCCTGTCTCAGTGTGAAACAGAGAACGTTCCCAAATGCCTATTAAAAACAATGACTAGGAAGACTCTCCCTTGATGGGTAACTAATCACATTGAGGGCTCCATGACTGCTCTCTGACAACACTGAAAGAGAGGCCATTAACCCATCAGTTCATGTGTTGTGAAATCTTTCAACCAGGAACAATGGTGATAATTGCTGATGGCGGTACAAAACTGAAATCAAACAATTTGCGTCCTATTGTTCAGTTCAGCAATAAATAAAATTGACAAAGGTGTGCTGGTTAGAGGGCACAGGTTTAAAATGAGAGGGGAGACATACAAAAGTGTCCAGAGGGGCAATTTTTTCACAGAGGGTGGCAAGTGTCTGGAACAAGCTGCCAGAGGTAGTAGTGTAGAGGCAGGTACAATTTAACAAAGCATTTGGAGAGGTACTTGGGTAAAATAGAGGCCAAACGCAGGCAATTGGGATTAGCTTAGGGGTTTAAAAGAGAAAGGGTGGCATGGACAAATTGGGCCAACGGGGCTGTTTCCATGCTGTAAACTTCTCTGACTCTAGGTTAGCCATGCTAAGTTGTCGCTTAGTACCCCAAGATATGCAGGTTGGGTGGGATTAGCAGTATAAGTATGTGAGATACGCTGATAGGGCCTGAGTAGGATACTCTGTCAGAAAGTTGGTGCAGACTCAATGGGCTGAATGGCCTCCCCCTGTAGGGATTCCATGAGTCTCAGCAACTGATTGTGACTGACGGCAGGTCCATTCACATAAAAACCATACCACACTTGATCCTTCCACAATGGTTCATCTTGCCACCAACTTTAAATCACTTTTTTTTTAAATGGTAACTTCAGGGGGTGGCACGGTGGTTAGCACTGCTGTCTCACAGCACTAGGGACCAATTCCCGGCTTGGGTCACTGAATCTGTGGAGTTTGCACCTTCTCCCCATGTCCATGTAGGTTTCCTCCAGGTGCTCTGGTTTCCTCCCACACAGTGAAGTTGCGCTGGTTAGGTGCATTGCTATGCTAAATTCTCCCTCAGTGTACCCGAACAGGCGCTGGAGTGTGGCAGCTAGGGGATTTTCACAGTAATTTCATTACAGTGTTAATGTAAGCCTATTTGTGACTGATAAATAACCTGTGTCCAGCTACAGCATCAGTGGACAATCTGCACCAAGCTTCTCTCTCTCTGTATCACTGTGGACATTGCCTCTACTGTGTAAATGGCACATGGTGGCATTGCCGTCCCAAAGAAACCTCACTTCAGACGCTCACATTTTCCAACATTTTGGGTGGGTTTTTCTGACCCTTTACTCCTTATTGGCCTCCATCTCCTGACAGTTAGTCCCGGGGATGTTGCTATGGAGCCTCCTCTGGTGACTCAACGCTGGAGAACTGCCGGCCAATCTCATGCCCAAGTGAGGCTGAAGGTCCCGCCAGATGCCAGTTGATGCCCATTGGAGCATGAAGATGGCACCAGGCCTGTCAGAGCCAATGGGGCCGTGGTTGGGTCAAGCTGCCACCATCTTACAAACTCAGCCCCGTGAAATCATAGGGCGAGATTTTAACTCAGCCAAAATCCACTCGCTCACAGTGCCTGCCCAACCCGGAATTGCCCCCATACAAGTGTGGGTGGACGGGCGTCAAAATGGGCAGCCTGGCTGGCATTTTTAAATAAATAATTAATGGTGAATTGCATTCAGTACCAAGCCGGTTGACTAGGATATTTATATAACGCCCACATCGCAATATGGTTGGCATGGGCAGATGGGTAACCCATTTGTTGTGTTCAAGTTGAAAGAAGGCAGGAAG